>NC_132934.1:43305727-43608757 GCF_034638445.1 Ciconia boyciana | reverse complement strand
TCCATTCCAGTGCAGCTAAGAAAGAAACATCTCTAAAAATGAAAATAAAAATAAAAATCAGTTTCTGCATTCAAGAGAGTATTAATGGTGCCCAAATAAGAAGCAAAGGTGAACGTGCTAAGGCTCCCACCAAACTGGTTGTAAGCACCCTCCTGTTATCACTTTTGACACTGGGAGGACCACAGAGTTGTTAACATGCAGCTTTAATGGCAGAAGACCATACTTACAGTCCTCATCCATCAGGCATCCTTGGAACGACCCCTTACACTGGCATCTCTTTTCAACTGCTAGGGCAAGGGGACAAGAGCACTAGGCAGGTTTCCTTGACTCTGTGTCAGGCTAAGAAAGAGTCTGGAGCTTAAGAACAAAACCATTGCCCTTAATTTCAATTTGCTCTTGTCACTACATACTATAGATTAAATGGCAAAGGTCCATGCTTGCAATACTGAAATTTAAGCTTTGAAACCATCTGATGAGGAAAATTCAACTGAAATTCTCACATGTTTTTGTAGCTTTTAAAATACATTAAAAAAAATAGAAAATCAGAGAACAACAAACAAAGCTATGTTACAAAGACAAGCATTTGATTTTAATTAACAACTCTCGTGCAAGTATTATCATATTTTGTGAACCCATGTTATTTTTTCTGACCCTATCCATAAGCAGAACCACTGGATGAGACAATTCACTGTATACAGGCAGTTCCAAGTATGACTTTCCATTACTTATGACAACATCAGCTTAATAGTCTTAATTTTTTTTTTTTTTTTAACTTTTCAGGTCCTTAAAAACACACATAAAGAAAAAAAAAATCCATTGCACAAAACTAAAACCAGCCATTTCTGACAAGGCCAAAGATGCATCAACCTCAGCACCCTGACTCCAGCAGTACTCACAGTTTAGGGAGCAAAACAGCAGCAGAACAGCTGCCGAATAATTGTTTCCTTGGGAGCCCTACAGCTTCCAATAACTTGGAGCTTAGGGAGTTTTTTTGAGCCAAAGGCTGTATTGAGATCCTCCATTCCTATTAAATTGCTTTGGTCCCTTGAAAATCCTTCATAGTTTTGGCCTTTAAAATATCCTCTGGCAGCAAATTCAACGCCGTATTACGTAGGGCAGGCTTGCTTTTCATTTGCTTGAAATTTTACTGCTATGTAATTTCCATGCATCTCCCTGTTTCTTGCAAGTAGTGAAATACCTGCTCCGTATTTACCTTCTCCAAGGCAGAACATGAGCAGAGACAGTAGCTAGATCCACTTTACCATACTCTGCCCATTGAGTTGGCCAAAATAGTCCCCTCTTGGGAGCCACAAAAGGGAAGCAACACACACTTTCTCAGGGGGTTTTGTAACTCTTGCTGACGGCAGGATGGTGGCCAAACCCAAGGTGCCCACTGACATTGTGACACAGCTCCTCATCTCTAACTCGTCCAACTATCTCTTCTTTAATTTCCAGTTAGTCTTCCCTGCACTTTAAGCTCAGATACTCCTTTTCCATTTCCAGCTCTCCAAATGCAGAGAAGTCCTCTAGATCCTCGTAACGATACCTATATTCTCTCCTGCTGCCCAGGCACAAGTAACAGGGGACAGAGGTCAATGAGAGCCAAAAGACAGACAACGTTCTTAGTTTTCATCTCCTGGCCATAAGCAGAAGCACTTACAGAGAGGTCCCATTCAGTCAACACTGCTCTGACATGGAAACTGCTGCATGATGCTGAAATTTTAACTTGTTTTCTGAACACTAACAAGGCTCGATTGGGTTCAGAAGGAATGGTGGAAATAGCCATTCTGATGCAACTGAAAGTTTGAGAGTTCGTTTTCAGCATTTCAATTAAAGAATAGAAGCAGAACAGCAACAACAAAAATTGATTATTTTAATGCTACCATTTTTTCATTCTAAAAAAGCCATGCTTCATTCGAAGATGTATCATTTAGAATGTTATTTCTTATTACATGGAACAATTAGAGGAGTCAAAAGCCGAATACAATGTTTTGATTTCCTTAAAATAGTGCTTCAATGAAGCTGAAATAATGTTTTTTGAAAAATCAGTTTTATGAACAAATTAATGTTTGTTTTCATCCTTATTCAAAAGAGGAAAATTCAGTGTTGGCATTTCATTGAAAACAAGCATGCCAAGTTTCAGCCAGCTGTAATATTGTAAGTAACTGTGAAAACAAATTCCAGAGGTTCATAATCAGATTTGAGCTACTGTTAAAAATGACACCCACACCCCAAAAAACCCCACTCGCAAAATGGCAAAAAGATATACGATTTGACAGACATTTCAAAAAGCAGTTCAGTCAGAGAACAGCTATGCTCAAGCTTCTCAGAGACGTTCCTATGGGAGTCTAACGCAGGCAAAACAACTCACTTTCCATAGACTTACTCTGAGAAACAGCAGAGTTGCTTCTGCTATAATTTTCATATAATCCTCTTTCCCTCAAAGATCTTTTGAGACATATATGAGCCATAGAAGATTTCTACCCAAAAGTTTAATATTCAGGAAAGTTTCAAGCAACTTAAGACATGATAATGCAATGTAACTGTCTTCTTATTAGAAGACAGGGTTGGGAAAGAAAGGGTATTAGAAGAAAGGGTTGGGAAATAGGTATTCCCATTTGTGATGGCTAAAATTATTTACAGCTACTGCTATGTGGTACAAATAATTCGTACAAATATGATGTAAACCTTTTCCAGAAAGACGCATGCATACCTTGCTGTACTCCAAACACTGTATTCAAGTATTCTTTCTGAGATTTTGATTTTGCAAGGTCTGAGTCCTTTTTATCACAGCATAAGTGACAATTTCGACACTGCACCCACATCCACCAAAAATCGGTTTATGGTTTTATTTTTCTTTTAATCAGTTCAGCAGTCACTACTGCCTTTCTTCAGTGTTGAAATTGTTTGACTGATTTTTTTTGTTTGGAGAAGATTAAATCTTCTGTTGGATAGAGCTATGAAATCGTCTGTGAAGTACCTGTCTCATCAGCTACTAGTATGTTCAAAGATTATCTGATGAGCTGCGGTGGCTGAATGACCAGAAATCACACATACTGTGGTTTATCATCAGAAAGCAATGGTATAGGAAAGGGGGGAAAAAAAAAAAAAAAGATAAATTTACTCATATACAGTTCTCCATCTAGTGACCAGAGACACTCAAAAATCATACATTAAATTGTGAAACCAAAGTCGTAATAACAAGTCCTGCTTGGAAATTCTCTACCAAGTCAGTCCTGTCTTGTGTATAATGCAAAATATAACAAAATATATTAACCTTAATTAACATAAGAGCAAAGTTTGTGTAAGGAGCTTGTGTTAAGCCCAGAAATTACTTCCCCAGCCCCCTCCCCCCCAAAAAAAAAAAAAAAAAGTGTGCCATGGGGTCCCGAACAAGAATGAGAGATAAGGGAACACAAAGACAGACCATTTCTATCTAGCACTGCTCCCCGCAACCCAGGCAAGGGTGAGGTGGAACCCATAGGGATTGCCACGGAGCCACTTCCAACACAGCCAGGGCATCTCGCACTTTTACTCCCAAACACAATAGCCTGATGCAGCACAGCCAATATTTTTGGGTGGTTCACTTCAGTTATCTCCTCTGAACGAGAGAGGCCCACAGAGAAAACAAGTGTCCAAATTACCGCATGGACAGTGTCCAAATTACCGCATCAGGACTGCATTAGCAGAGAACCGCCTGAGCCAGTTCCACCAACAGCCCCTGTCCCCTGACAAGCACCAACATGTGCGAAAAGCAACCTGAATTCTGCCTAGGGATGACTTTCACTTCTTGGCAACATTGGCGTACTAAACTGAAATAGCAATACAGCAATAGTATCCCCCTGAACCCATCCACCTGAGGGCTTGGGGACCTGTGGAAGCAAACCTGGATTTCCCTCAGACACCTCAGACCTGCAATGCTCCAAAGCCACTTTTATCTCAATTTTCCCTGCACTCTCATGGGCAATAAAGGAGAGGAAAGATGGCACTAAAATATTCAAACAAGGAATACCTGCTAGGAGGAAGAAATTAGACCATCTTTAAACTTTTTGTCTCTTAGCTTGAGAGTAAGACTTCTGACCAGAGTTTTTCCATTTTCTTTCTGCCTCTCTACATATATATTCTCTACACCTAGAGAAAACAAGCAGATATATCCTCAAGAATCCAGCACACATTCGCTATTACTGTTTTTAAAGAATCTGAACTTTTTGCTTTCAAATTCAGTAGCGGCGAGAAAAGGGAAAAACCCAGAATACTGCCAAGTTTGACCTCAAGTACGTTATGTGTTCAGAATAACAAACTTCATATAAATAGAAGTATTTAACAACAGTGCTACAAAGCATAAAAATAAGTACACTTTTCACACTGTTGTGTGTACAGGTATTAAGTGATAATGAAAAGCTATTTAGAGTATGGCAGAATTGCCACTCCACCAGAATAGAAGGAAACTCCCTGCTAACACAGGCAATTTTTCAACGCACAATGTCTACCTGCTGTTCTTTCAGTGCTGCTTTATCTTTAGGAAGAATAAAGCTTACTAGAAAGCTTAATAAAAACACCAATTATCACACGGGCGATACTCTAGGGTGAAATCCCAAGCAGATGGCCTTATGAAATTTCTGATCACGTCTACATCACGTTTGGAAACAAGCACATAGGTTTACATGGGAAACTAGATTAAAAGCACCACCTACAATATGAAGCAGAGCTTTCTATGAATAGCTTGATACACTTTTAAGTTAGTTTGCATCCAGCTGCTTATAGCCCTGCACTTTTCACTTTTGCGCCCACCATCCCACCTGTCCTGCAGCCCCAAAGAGTTTAATGAAAAGCAGAGCGTGACTCTCCTCTTCCAGATGCTCCTGGCTGGCAGAGCAAGACCTCATGCAAGTCAAAGCAGCCTCTGGAGGGGTTGAGCTGGCCTAAGGATTTACAGCTGAAAGTTATCAGACAACATGTCTTGTTAAAAGTACATGACAAGACCATTTGCCTCAGCCACATTTGCTGCCTTCATAAACTTACCCCTGCATCTGGATCTATAGGATCATATTACCAACCAGCTCTCCGCACACACAGTTTACTCACTGCGGAACAAAAGCCATCTCCAGTGTTTCAGGACCAATGCAAAACAGGTGCTAGGAGGCCTAGTCAAATAAATGGAGCTGGGAGGAAGCTAGACAACATAATTTGAGTGATGCTCACTACTGTGTTTTTTCTAATATTGTCTGCTACCTGCAATTATAAAAATACAACTAGCTTAAAAACACGCCTAAACTTCCACTTAAAAGACATTTCCAGATCTCATAGTTTAAGGAAAAAAACCAACCAAACAAAAAACCCCACAAAAGCATAAATTGAATGTATCCTAAAGGCCCAGAAACCTAAAAGCCAACAACAAAATATCCCCACCAAACTCCAAGTTTGCTATTCTTTCAACAGCTTGGAAGTTTTTACTCAGCCACATGATTTCTGCAATGTTTGCTTATTTCTGCTTTTCTTTTCCCACCGATCACACTCCCCAAACATGGTCAGTCCTCATTGGCCCTACAAAGGTCTTCTGGATAGAAAAAAAACCAAGTGAAAAGCAAGTTACCTAACATCTTATTTTTCCATATACCAACAAAATGAGACCTTCAATTCACTGTGTCCTTTGAAAGACAGGAGCCTAGGTAACAGATAATTCATATACCAAAAGCACTCACATCACCACCCCTAATAGGCAGCCTATCATCTTAAGAGACCACTTTGAAGTATCCTTAAGGTTTCCAGGATGGGTATGTTTGACCCATAGTTTAAAAACCACATCTATTAAGCAACTAATTTTCTGCTAGTTCATTTCACACTAATTTAAGACATTTTAGCCCTATTCTCTTCCTCTCAGGCATATACGTTATGCCAACACACATAATTATTATTAACAGGATACTGTTTTCTGGCTTACTACCTTAAAGGGAGATATAAAGGGCCAAGGTTGTCACTATAATTCAGTTCAAAACTTCAACCTGTCAAATTTCAGAATACTACTGCTGCACCTTGAAGGTGCATTGGCACACTGTCTGCAGTTATCTTTGACAATGTAAAGAAGCAAAATGTTACCTTAAAGGGGCAGCACTTTAATTTTCAAGCTTAAATGACACTTTTTCATCTTAACTGTTATGCAGATATTTGTAGACAGACGGTTCCACGTTATATAATGTCAAAATTCTCTCTTTTTCCTCAATAGGCATTTGCATTATGATGAAAATTCTCTTATTCCTGAAGCTTTAGATTATCCTGCAACCAAAAGAACTTGACTGTGCAAATTGGTTGGAAGTGAGTATGATCTTTTGTACAGCTGCACAGCCATTTTTTATTAATCTCTTGCAATGAGTTTTACTGTTCTAACTTACATTGTAATGCTTTTTCAAATGTTAGGTAGAAATGAGGCACAAAATACAGTCAAACACCATAGAAAAATACTCTATTATGAAATCTCTTTGAAAATGTTGTGCGTTTTGAACTGTTTCTCAATACACAGTATTTCTGATTTATGAGCCTATTCCTGCAAATCAAAACATTAGTGTCACATAAAGTTGGATAAATACTATCCGTATTTACAGAAAGAAAAAAAAAAAAAAAGCAGCCCACAGCACTAACAAAGAACATCAGACTTCCAACAAGGAAGCATATAAACCATCTCCGCCAGCACTAACTACAGATTAAAATAAAAAGGAAAAGGTGTTGCAATAGTTCACCAAAGAGCACATAGGTATTTTCAGTGATTCTTAAAAAAAGAAAAAAAAAAAAAAAATGAAACCAGGGTGGGATGTGGAAAGATTGTGGGAGCTAACATCAAGAAAACTACCCAGACAGCTCTAGCCCTATCTAGCACAAAAACTCACTGACTACCCCCACACCAGCCTGAGTACTTGCTACGCACCCTGTTCACTTGCAGATGCACGCATACAGCCGGAGCTCCAGGCTGGAGCAGAGCCTGCCACAGTCCCTGTGGGGTTCAGCATGAGCTCATCTGCACATTCAATGGCATTAAATTACAGCAGCAAAAGCAACTTTTAGATCACAAATGCAGAACATGCCAGTACATTAGTTATTAGATAGTTATAATGAAGCAGAGAAACCTTTCCACCTCTGACCAGAGAGGCTTGCTAACCTCCAGTGGATCCCAGGCTCTTGCAATCCCACCTGCCCATCTTCAAGAGGGAAGCTACAGACAATGTGAATGTAGACATTGTGCTTATGGTCTCCTGTCCCTACCTAGCACACAGGCTTTTCTAAAGAGGTACCTTCCCTCTACTGCAATAGCAGGTAGCTTAGACACACCACCCAGGCTCCAGACAGAGTGACCTGGCTGCCAGGCACCTTCATTCTTGGTGCTGGGTGACCAACATAGGCATCCTAGATCTTGCTCATAATTGAGAGCACTGAATACCACCAACTCCCAGTCTTCCAGCTCCCTCCCACTGACTGAGGGGCTGTAAGGTGGTCCCAGCCTGGCTAGCAACTGCAGCAGCAATTAACAGCTCATTCCTGCACATGACATGTAAAACAAGGCATTCGTTATCTGCACTAATGCCAGGCTGGGGGTTAGGTAAGGAATGGAGAGATGAAATTGCAGTGGTAGCTTGGATTAATGAGCCAGCACACATCCTGCAGGCTTAATGGGAAGGACTGACAGGGTTCAATTAGAGAGAAGTCTGCAGCCTCATTACCACCGCCAGTTGTCACTTAGGGCACTGGTACAGACAACTTACGCAGCAAGAGGAAAAGGAAATAATGGATAAATGGAAACAGGAAACTTTCTTAAAACAGTTTTCATACCAGAGCTCATCATTCTGGCAAGTTTTGTGTTTCAGGAAGAAACAGAAATGCAGACATCAATGTTCTGAAAGGAGTGATATGAGAAAAAAACCCAAGCCAGACGGGTTTTCTTCCCTTCCTCCTGCCACCCAGGAACCACCCACTTTTTAACTGTATACTGACCTACAGGTGTCAATATTAAATAAATCTTCAACAGCTAATAGAGATTGACAACTTCTGCATGCAAATGTTAACAGACCAAATGGGCACCCTCCTGCTGTAGATCAGGCAACCTGCGCTTACCTGCCTCTGCAAACTGACAGGGCCTTCTGCAGCTCTTTGATCAACGTCATGAAAGTTTTCTGATTTAAAATGTTAAGATTAGACAACACACCGTCTTCTCCCAGCCAAAAGGCAATTTAGCCCAGTATCCTGATTCCAATAGTGACCCTCATTCTCATCCCATTTGTCATCGGAAGAGTTTTAATAGTGTTTTTTTCCCTCCAGTTTCATCATCTTCTTTCTGTTCTCTTCCCCTAATTAGGGACAGCTTTAAGGTTTTTTGGGGATGGACCTCTATAGCAGGTGCTTGGAGAAAGAATATAAGAAACAGGGCAAGTACAGAAATTCACCTTTAGCAGCTCCTGGCAATAGTTTAGTGACCTTTTGAGCTTGAGGCTGCATCCAGACCATTTTGTTTAATAGTAACCAGTGGACCTTTCTATCAGCATAAGGTATTTAATCAGTTTCTCTGGCACTAACTAAGCAGTCCTGCCTTTTCTTAATAAGGTAATTTAATTCCTTTTAAAGTATATAGAAAAGAAAGATGACCAGAATGACTGGCTAAGATGCAGGGCTGAGACTCAGAAAATCTGATTTCCTCTCTTTGTTCTCCTCCATGTGACTTTGAGCAAGTCCATGAGGAGGGTGAAGCTTTCAATAAAAATCAGACATTTGACTCACCTTTGCAAAAGGAAGATTTCCTGTTTCATTTCACTGAGATTCAATTCACCTTTAATAAGGAGAATAAAGCTTCCTTTTCAGTCCTTACTTAAATTGTAAGATTCTAAGAGCAGGGATCATCTTTATTGTGCATTCAGTAACTTATGCTAGCTTATGGAGGCTCATGTTGGTGGCTACAATTTATAACAGTACTATTGATATTTCAAGCCTTGCAAGAGCCAAAATAAGCAGCCTACAGCTCTTCAGAAAATATTTTATAGCTCCAAGATGGAAATTTTTTAAGAAGTCCAGGAAATCAGAGAAACAAATGCCAATAAAAATCCTATGGAGCCTCACTCCCGTAGACAAGTGAAATTCCCAGCTTCAACAGCTAGCGTAAAGCAAGGAATGAGGACTGACATTTGCTGTCT
The DNA here is from genome assembly GCF_034638445.1 of Ciconia boyciana. NCBI lineage: Eukaryota > Metazoa > Chordata > Aves > Ciconiiformes > Ciconiidae > Ciconia > Ciconia boyciana. Next base: position 43,599,587 of record NC_132934.1, on the reverse strand, counting down.
GTCTAGTTCAGTACACATGCAGGTTGTCAACAAGAGGCTGTCACTTTTCCTCTCCACATCTCTCACCTTGATGATAGTAAAGTCCCTCCTCCCACCTGCATTTGGGATAGCAAGGAGGAGGCTACAAGATGAGTCTGCTTAGTGAGCAGATCCAGTGGAGAACTTCTGTTTTGGTTGGTTGGCTTTCCACAGACTTGGCCCACGATCACTAGGGATGGAGAAGGAGCAGGACTATCCCTCGCTGGCAGCCTGCAGTTTCACTGGGTTAAGCATAGCATGAAACTACAGTCCTCAGCAAACACCTTCATCATCACAGCTGCCAAAACCAGCAGTCCTCCCCTCTCTTCATTCCCCTTGGCCATTAATTTCAATCCCTACATGCTCTTCCCATTTTTAGCCACTTATACAGGCATGTGATGAATCAGATCAGAGAAATGTGGCTTTTTTCCCCAGCTGGATCAGCCCCTTGAGCTGGTTCATGAAGCTGCCACATAACCACTGGTGCTAGCAAAGGAAGGCAGCTGATAGGGACAGAAATAAAGAGGGAAATCATACAGTGCTTTTTGGGGGGGCGTGGCGGGGGGTGAGGCAACACTGTTATCAAATGTGTTCAGACTACATCTCAAGTTTATGCTATTCTGGGGTCATATAAAAAGAAAAAAGAAGAAATTGCTAATACCAGTTTATAATTTTTCGATCTTCAAAAATTGCCCAAGTGCTACTGACTTCTACAAGAAATAGATAATTTAACCTCTCCATGCATTTAGGTATGTTGTTTCAACAGTTTATCAGCAATAGGAAACATCTATTGACTTTATAGTTAAATATGATACAAAGGATATAAAACCCCACCTGATTAGTTCACAAGGGAACTAATTCATAGCATGTTTTAGAGAGATTAAAATGCCTACTTGTGTTCACATATTGCTACTTGATCATGTCTTGTGCATTTGTGTGGTGGCTCCCAATCGCGATCCTTTCCCAGATAAATTAGCAGTTTCTGGTATTCACACAATTCTGTGTTCTAATGTTTCTTACGCTTTTGGTTTCAAGAGCCAGGTGTTGCCCTTCAAAGGAAAAAAAAACCTGGATAAGATGAAAACCTCTCTGCATACCAGACAAATACAAGACCTCTGTCAGATCCCACCTTTGCACGTGTTATTCAGTACTATTTCAGCAGTGGGAGCAGTTAAGTACATTTTAGTTTTCCCAGTCTGCAATGCCCAGCCAGTCGGAAGTCACTACATTTCAGATGTGCTCATTCAAGATACTTCATCAAATGTGGTGCGCAAAGGACATTCAAAATAAGTTTATATGGCCTTAACTTGCATTACCTCTTCAACCCTTGCATACGTCTAAGCTGAACATTCAAAAATGGAGAAACCAGAACAGACACAAATTTTTGAAAAGCTTCATTTCCAGTCAACAAATTAATGGAGGTTTAGACCAAAATGTGTGGTGGCTCCTAATCGCGATCCTTTCCCAGATAAATTAGCAGTTTCTGCTATTCACACAATTCTGTGTTCCAATTTGCTCCTGAAAGACATTAAAAATTTATAGTAAAAAAAAATTAGAATGGATAGATCCCAGTTAATGATCAAAAAGACTGGTATAATATGCATTTAGTACACATGGATAATATGCGTTTAGCAAAAATATGGAAAAACAGAGATTAGAAGTGTCTATGATTCAAGACTTCATTACACCCTGAGAAATAGTATTCAGGATTGATTGACCATCTAGGTGGATTGAGAAGATGCAAGACATTTTTTTTTTCCATGTTTCATACAATTCATTATACAGGCCCTCAGGTCAATAAACCTGATGGCTCTGAGTCAGCTTATCAGTCATTAGAGACCTCAGTATTTCTTTCAGGGAGCCAGAATTGTCCCTGCGAAAGCTTGCTGGAGCTGGGACTTAGGCTGGGCGTCAGACTGCAACCACAAAGTTCATACGCTATAGACTAGGCATAGGCAAAAAAGAGGTTGCAGCCATCTCCTCACTTGTCAAGTCAGCGTTTTCCAGCAGTGGTACAAACAACAAGGTAGAGATTGAGGGGAGCCTAATTTCATCGGTGCTGCGGTTCAAAACAAAAGCATATGATGTTTCAGACTGTTACTAAACTAACAAGTCACATACATTTCAATTTATTGAGTAAAGGTATTCATCTTTTTGAAATTTTGATCTTTTTTGTAACAGCAGGTATTATTTTCTGTAATTAACGTGAAAGACAATTTCATTTGGCAGGGAAGGTAATTTCTTGCCTACCTAATCATAGCTTACTTGTCCATAGGAATTTAGAGAGTGCCATAAATCCACAATATTTTTGAATTTAAAAAAATTAGAATTTGACTGGCAGATGTAGACAGTAAATATATTAACGTAAAACTTCAGTGATAATAAAGATCTGGATAAAAGAGCACTTCAATTATTCCTGCTAAAATTAGAATTAAATTAAATTGAAACATCCTCCTATGCCTCTATCTCTTTCCAACGGTGCAAGTTTGATTTAAATCATTTTCATGATTGTTTTATTATGTCATTCTTACTATACAAAAATTAGAAACCTCATAAAACCCAAACTGGGTGGAATGAATGGATAACGAGGTCTTTTGATCTGGAGACTGATATCCCCTCCTTTATGTGCAAAAATAAAGCCTTATTTCAACATGAACCTGACATATCACACAGCTCTAACACTTTGTGTTTTAATTCCAGAGGCTTTTTTAAAGTGTTGGAAGAAAAGCATTTTTTTCATATTGAGGAATTCATTGAAAAATACTACCAGAAAAAAAAAAAAACAAAGGCAAGGGAGGATGGTGAAAAGAAAATATGTTTAACTTCCGTATTTTCATCTCCTGGCATTCAAATTAGGACTACAGCCATACAAAAACCTAAGTAGTGCATCCTTTTCTCTCTGATTGACTGTTTCAAACCAGAAATCCTCTGCCATTACCAATAGCCCTAGCATTTCACTATGTGATAAGTAACTATCCAAATACCATTCTCTGCCACAATCTCCCGTCCTTTGCACCTCTGCCCTCTCAGCTTGTTGCAAACCATCCTGTCCCACTATCAGGTCCATTAGTTCATAAAAATCAAGTTTCCACTGTGTCCAGCCCCCTTACAAAGCCAAAGTCCTGGGCGTTGCACTCACCTTCTGGAAAGCCTAGTTGAGTTTCTGCTCTACCAGAGTGGGAGAGGACTATTTCTCTTTACAAAGTGATGCACACCGGCCTAACAGTCTTGTAAAGAGGAGGAAAACTTTCCCACCTAAAAGTGTCTGCACTGAGCAGGCAATTTTCACAGATCAGGTGGAAGGTATAAAAGGACAAGAAGCATGCCTAAGATTTTGATGTACAACTTCCAAGTTGCTCTATGTGAAAGTAAGAAGTGAACAGCAAGAATCATTTTTAATTAGTCCCAGCGAGTCATTTAATTGTTGCTTATTTTGCAGGCTGCAAGATGGATAATAGTTCCTGCATTACAATCGGGTATAAAAATAGGAAAGTAAACTTATTCAAACACACACAAACCCAGACATATTGCTAGTAAAATTTTTATTGGTGTTATGCAATATATTCCAAATGCATCTCAAATATTCGTTAAGAAAAAAAAGATGAATGCAGCAAATAAACATTTTTCCAAATAAATGAAAGGTCTTTAAAAGTTTAGGCTGTATTCATTAAAATTGGATTACATTCTGACGTTAACTAAAAGCGACTTTGTGGGGTTCCACATTTATCTTTTTCAGTATTTTACAAATAAAATGCAGCCATTTGCAAATCAAAGTATGCTTGTTGTGCTGCCAGTACTGCAAATTCAACATGGACTCTCAACACAAATTCAGCTACTCTCAGGGCTGTCTCTTGCGTAGGACGACGCCGTGCCCTCAGCGATGCTTCACAGGACAGAGGGCTGCCCTCCACCTGCAGCGCTGCACCTTCCCAGGTCCCACCTGCACGCTTCGCCCTTGCTCTCCTCAGCATCATGCATGGTTCCCTCCTCAGCTGTAGAGATACGAGCAGCCCAGTGCTCCTCCTCAAATACACATACAAAGAGTTATTACTTGTAGTTGCTGCTGTTGGGAGAAGGAGACGGGAACAGTTTCAGGAAGGGGTCCAACTCATCACTGTGCAAGGCACTGCCAGAGCGATGAACAGTCTCGCTTTGCACCCATCTCGGCACCCTGCTTGGACGCTGTTTCACAGCTCACACATCACATGGACCGAGCTGACTTCAGGCCCATAGCAATGTGAGGTGGGTGAGCAGATACAGTGGCCCACCAGGTAAGGGCTCCCTGGCCCCTCTGGCCACCTCCTCCCCCAGCGCTGCCTTCTCACCGAGAGCAAGCAATGTGTGTGAACATCAAAACAGCATAAAACTACTCCATGCAGGAAACCCTGGAGTCTGCTGTCATTTCCATGGATTAAATATGCTCATAGGAGTGTAAAAAAGCAGCACAGCCATTCCAAGGAAGGGGTAGATGGTGAAGCCGTGGAAAGGGCACAGGACAGAGCAGGAGCAAGGCTCTCACTCCGGACAGCAGCAAAGCACCAGAGTGGCTCAGCTGCTCATGAAAGAGCACTCAGAGACTGCTCTAATGAACTGCAACCTCATTATAGTGGAAGTGAAAGATGGAAGGTAACCACATGGAAAAATCAGAAAAATCACATTGCTTCAGCAAGGCTCTGCAACATGGACTTTTCACACTAAGTTTGTGTGAAAAGAGGTGCTGAAATGCCAGTATATGTAAAAAGACTTCAGTATAACATATGAGGAAGGACACACAGAGCCAGTCTTTGAAGCCTGCTCCCTCACTGCCGTACTGGCACTGTGGGGCAATGGCAAGAGTATCTTTCTTTCTTTCTTCCATGGACATGATCAAGTACAGTTCAGCACTCTGGGGGATTGATACGCAAGGCAAGGTGATACCTTTCCTTCAGAGCTATTTTTCTATCTATAATCGTACTCTAATATATTGATTATAGACTAATAGAACTAATTTAGTTCATCTTCATCAAATATGATTGAGGGGAAGAATGAAAGTGCATTTGTCTCCCCTGTCCCTGCGAAATGGGTATTGCTGGAATTCACATGAGCTGCATCTGCATTACCTGCTACTTGCAACAATTTTAATTCATTTTTTAAAAGCTACTTCTTGCACAAATTGCATGAATGACAGGATAGAAATGAATGGCTGCACACTATCTTGCAAGGGCAGGTGATTTCATCAACTCAGTCCGTTGGTGTGATTAACAAACAATCAATCAAAGTTCACCAATTCATCTCAGTATTTTGCCTGAAGATACTGTGAATGAGGTACTATATCTACCTTGAACTTGCTGTAATTTTAAACTGCTTCTCTTTATCACAGCTCTTCATCTGAATGACTGGTGCCAGGAACTTGCCACTGTAGAATTAATAACATATTGACACTTTCAGCCCCTCAGTCTATCTTTGAAGTTTGAAAGCAATAACAAGGAACAGAGTATTTTACTTGGAAGCGATGACAATTTGTCTAAGACCACAATTCTCCAAACGTAAACAAATCAGAAAGTACACATTTTGGCAGTAATAAATAGATTCAACTTGCTTGGGCAAGTGTTGAAGGCCAGATGATATTTCTGGCCTCTCCACACGGGCTCTAGGGCACAGAGGAAGAATATTAACGAGTCTCTTTCCTTCACGAATAAAATCAGTGGGGATAGACTGCTCTCTCCCAAGGCAGGTGATGGGTAGATGGGGCCATTGGAAAACATTAGCTGTGATCCAGGCTGTAGCATGATGCTGCTACCTCACACCAGGGGTGGTTCCTTTCTCCCTCTGTGTGTCTGCACAAATGGAGCCCCCTGCACCCCGGGAGGGGTCAGCACTACTCGTAGGAAGGAGAGTCCCAGAGCAGGACCACAGGGAAACCCAAGCAAGGTTTAGAGGCAGCAGCTGTGAACTTCACAGGGTGCCTGCTGCTGCTTATTTACTGCAAAATACAGAGTGCATGTGCAATTCATTCCTCGCCACTGCCCTCAGTGGGGTTGCTTCCCCTTGCCAAATGTCCATTCTGACAGTTCTCCTTGCAAAAATGAATGTGGGTTTTTACTTGGGTTTAAGCCAAGATACCCTACTGCCCACACACAGTCTTCTGAGCAAGAGTCTGGTGCTGCATGTCTGAGTTTGCCTGCCCAGCTTGGGGTATGCCTTAAAGGTGGGACTCCAATCAGCTGCTCAAGCTGCCCTGTCTTGAGTGAAGCTGCAGGGCAAAGCGACCTGAAAGCATCCAACCTTCCAGTACCCTTCCCATAGTCTTCTCCAAAGGACAAAATAGTTATTCCTACAACTGACAGAAATGAGTGGTGGGGATGTATGGTGGCCCACAAAGCCATTGGGTATATCCCTAGTCCCTATGCCTAGTCACATGTGGCTGAGCCCAACTGCTCACAGGGATAGCAATAGGAGTAAGCTTTCACTGTCAACATCCTTACACACAGGTTAAGCTTATGCATATGCTAACTTTGGGATGTCAGTACCTCAGGAACACACCTGAGCAGAAATGTTTCACTATTAAAAGAAATTTTCAGTCTATGTCCACTTTCTATTCCATCTTCTTTCACCTTCTTCCCCAAATCCCTCTATCTCTTCCCCAAATTACTTATCCCTATACCAACAATTTTAGTGAGTGCTTCACATGGGGCTAAAACTTTTCCAATAGCTTTGCACTAACAAGAACATAGAACTAACAGTGGAGAACATGAAAAGTCAGAGGGACAGTACTCTTGTCTTATGACAATGCCCTACAAGAGTCAGAAACCACCGCTAATACAGCTTGAGCATCCCCCTGAAAGCAGTATCCAGTAAGTCTGATTATTCTTGGACAGCAATATACTTTTTCCCTCATAATTTATTCATTGCAAAGTCTAATCCTGATGCCGATAAGTCAATATCCAATCAGCAGAAGAACATAATCATGTTTGAGGACAAGAGTAAGAAAGCATGCCCAACCCATTTCCTGCTTTGTCACAAATGATTCCAACACTGTTTTGTTTTATTTCTCCCTGGAAGCTGAATGCCAGTGTCTAACATTTCAACCAGAGAAGTGTATTAAACATAGTCTTTTCTCTATCGGTATTATTAGTCAAGGATGAATTTTATAGCCTAAAAACACGGATAAGCTGCATTAAAAATGAAAGAAATGGTGGGAAGAGCTCTGCTTTGCAGGGGTGATGATAGAAAAAGGATGTATGGTTTTATTACAGTTGTCTTGTCCATGACTGACTATTAATCTAAACCACAATCAGAGCTACATTGAATGATGATGGAAAATGCCACCAGAGTGGTTTTACACCTGGAGGACTGTCCTGAAAACCTTCTTTGCACTTCAATGTACATGCTCTTTGGGGGGCTCAATGGAATAAATCACCCACGTACACACAAGCTTTTGAAATTCTGAACCTGTGACCATCATTTTCAACCCAAAAACTGTAGTGATAATATCTGGGGCAGGAAGGAGAGAAGTGGCCTCAGTTAAAGAATCAATGCCTTGGTTAGAAGGTAAGTGGCTGTTAGACATAGTTCACCCATTGGCATAAAGTTCACAAAGAAAATGTCGTATCTTCCAGCCAGCAGTGTCCCTACCATAAACCATGCTGGAGTGATCTCCCCATCATTGCTCAAGCATTTGGGTGATTTGTGTCAATATCTGGAATTCTTCACAAGTAGTTGTGGAGTATAATGAAAAAATAGCATGAAGCAACTATCCCAATGTTTTGATCCAGGAAGTTTCCAGGAGTCATTTATACACTGCAAATGAATGAACTTTCAGATTACAGACCCATCTTCAGCCTTTGATCTGGTGTGCATCAGTTAATTACCTAACTCAAGCAGCTGCTATTTCCCAGAGGAAGAGAGGGGGTTGATAACAACCAGAAAGGAAGGAAGAAACAAATAGAACAAGGAGATCAGTAAAGAGAAGGAAATAGTACTGGGCAGTGAAACAGATACTATTAAATATAGAGAGTATACAACATCAGGGAATAGTGCGCAAGACGTCAGAAAGGTCTTTGGAGGTCAAGCAGAGGATGTTTCACTTACATTGTACAAAGCAAGCAAGACCGTCTTGAATGAAAGAACAGAATCAATCAGCATTGCATGCATCCAAAGTTTATTTTATCATCCTGATTCAACTGAGACGTGACAGGAGGAGAGCAAAAACCAAAACAAAGGACAACCCAAAGGATTATAAACTGTCCTAAGGGCTTGAAAGGATAAAAAAAAATAAATACATATGCGTATAGAAATCTTTAGCAAATACCATCTTCATAAAACAAGCAACACTGCCCTAGGAAATCACCTAAGGTATCTTACAGATCTTAGGTCATTTTGTAATTATCCACTGTCTTCATCACTTGATCAGCATTTTGGCATCATCTGATATTGTCCAGAATTAGTTCCAAATGCAGTAGTATACTTTGCATAGATGTAGAATTACATTTTTATACTGAGATATCAGGCAGTTAAGCTTTATTACTGAGATTTTCTTATGTAAGGGCTTCAGGTTAAATATGGGCTTTTCCAGGGTTCAGAGCCTGAAGCAGCACTCACTGAATAAAAATTTTCATTTCATAGATGTTTAAGGCAAATATCATGATCTCAGTGAAACATGGCCCTTTCTTAAAAAAAGGGAAAAGATTGTGGTTTATTACTACTTTTTTTTTTTTTTTTTAGAAACAAAATTGTTTCTAATTGAAGAAGTGATTTCTGCTTTCCATTACATACATGTCGATTGGGAATTGCTTCTGATTTTAGTGAAGAACTTTTGAGTTGATCTGGTCCTTAGAGTTTTACAAAGAATAAAACTGTTGATCTCTAGCAGTTATGTTTTAGCCGTAAGCTTTTTTTCACATTTTTAGATAATTGTGTTGAAAACCCACATCCTTTAAGAAAGCAGTTCCTTGAGCTGTTTGACACAGGTTTCACTAAATAGCAATGAACAGTTAAAAGGTACATTTGGGAACTTAGACATATATTAGTATAGAATTGCAGCCAATTAATGCTAAGAGAAGGGGAGGAATATTGCTATCTTGTTACCGAGCAGAAGAAGAAGATCATAGAATTAAGAGAAAGTTTTTTTGAGAGATAAACCTGCCATCCCAAGAATGAGAGAGATCATTTATTCATCTGGGTTAGTCAAGCACAGCCAGTCAGGTTCAAAATCCTAGTTCTGCTTCTAAGGTCTACAGCATGTTTTCCACACCCAGGAATTAAGCATTTGTTTTTATCACAGCAAATGCAATAATACATGTAGTAAACAGCATGGTGCATATGAGAGAGCTTCTAATCACAATGACTATAATTAAGTTACCATTGCCAATTAAAATTACAGGAAACCAAGAACAAACAAGAAACTTGATTTTTTTTTAACAAACCCACACATCACACTTTGGGTGAAATAATTAGACTTTTTAAACTTGTGACTGTTTTCCAAAATTATATAAATGAGAACATGGGTAGTTGTTAGATTAGGGGTAAAAAAAAATACTGGGAGGAAAAAAAAAATCTTAACGCTGAGAAACAGGTACTGGAGAATAAATTTCCATGGACTAGGGACAACAGTTAGAAGTAGGTGCCTAAGCAACTAAGGGGGCCTTGTGAAGGACCAAGCCCCCACTGGGCTTGACTGTCTTCAAAAGAAATAATAAACAATGTGCCTGTCTTAGAGAGCTTACATGTGGGAAGAAGTGAGAGAGAAGGAGAAAGAAAGAGAGTGAAATAACAGAGAAAGGGCATAGCTGTGATCAGGCTGACAGCTAGCCAAGTCAGCACACCAGCAAGCCATTGCTTTTATAGCATTACAATGGAGGAGGAGATTTTAAGGAGGGATCTGAGGGAAAACAAACACCACCACCACCCCCAAAATAGCTTTGCAGATACTTATGGGGCACCATGACCAAGTAAGGGCTGGAAGAAACACAAGAGTACTAACTTGAAAGTTTTGCAAAGCTGGCGTGATAAAAGTGGTAATCCATACACCACTAGAAGGACTCTGGGAGCAAAGTGAAGCATCTTAAAATCAAATTAAAGGAATGAATACGAACACAAATAAGAAAAGTGGATGGCAAGAATTGTTACAATAAGTGATAAAAGCATTAATGGAAGAGAAAAACAAAATTGCTAAGAGAGAAAGGAAGTAATTAATTTCCAGAGGAGGTAAATGCCATAAGACAAAGCAAGTTCCTTCCCTCTCATGAGAGAAGAAAAGATCCCTCTCCACCAAAAACCTAACAAGGGGATGCTAGAATGGGACCAAAGACTGGAGTAATGCACCCCAAGACTTTGGGGCATCACCCATCCTGCAGGGAAAAGCCTGGAGTCTACAGAGTCTACAGACCACCCTAAATAGTGGTCTCAGGACTTCCCAGGGATCAGAAGGAAAGTGCCTGTCTGGGCCGAGGAGCTGCCTTGAGTGAACAGCTGTTTTATCTCCATGTTCTATAAAGTGCCTGTCTGTGATATTCCCCCGTAACTGCTCCTCTGGAAAGGGCTGCACGAGAGCTTATGCAGGTCTGTACTGAGAGAGCACTTCCCTCTTCTCTCATGTAACGCAAAACGCCACCTGCTTATATTAATTCTCCTACACTTGCTTATGTGGAGGAGTATGCTAATAACCAAAACAAAAATAAACAGATGAGATGTCCATGGGCTAAAGAGAAGCTTTTCTCAGGCTAAGCTTCACAAAAATGCACAGAGAATCTAGGACACTACAGACTGGTAAACCTGACATTAGTACCTTGAGGAACACAGGTAGCAAGGAAAAGAGAAGAAAACACTTAAACGGTATTCATTTTAGCTTGTAATCACACATAATATGTAAAGACAAAACCCCCTTTATAAAGACTTATGCAATTTCAGAGCTTGTTGGCAGTTACAGCTCAATGTTTCTGGAGACTGAAAACCAGTCCAGCGTGAATTGCATAACAAATGACTGCATAAAATCCATTCACCAGGCCTCAAAATCCAGGCACTGGTCCTGAAATTCAGTACAAAGTTATATCCAGCCTGGTGAAACCACGGGGTGGAAAGAAGCGCTCTCACCTCCCACCAGACTCCTCCCTAGCATCAGAAGCAGCAACCATGCGACCGCAGCACCAGCTGGCACAATGACCTGCCTGACAGAAGATTAATCTGCCAAAACAAGGTATTCTATCGGATCAGTTGGCTGAACTGACTCACCCTGCGCTCACAGATTGCTCAACCCAGTACTACAGAAGCTGGGGAAACAGATGAGACGGAGGAAGTGTGGGGCTGCCCCTCCTGAACACAGCCTCTACTCAAACCACATTATGTGCAAGGCCAAGCTGCACGCTGATATCCATAGGGGCTAAAGGGTCAATAAGTCAGTCTTTGCAACGATTTAATAACTGAGCTTTATCTCAAAGAAAGTGCCATTTTCTTACTGCGACCATAACTGAGATGTCTGCAGTCTAACAGCTGTTAGAAAGCAAAGACTTCAGATCAATATGGAGCTCCTGAAATTTGAACCTAAATGCAGAGCAAATACATATTTCAACACAGAAAATTTGTCAGACTACGTCTAAGAAATTAATTTCGCTTTAGGAGAATGCCCCAGCACAATACTGCACGTGAATCGACAGGTTATCAAATTTAGCTCCGTGTAACCGAGGAATCTGCCATGTCTCCAAAGATAAGGTGTTTTCACCAGCTGCACGTGTCTGAGTTGAGAGGAGACACCTGCAGCATCCACAGGACACAGCTGTACCACGCCAACAAGTGCCAATGGAAATCCTTCCAAAAGTATGGCTCTGTAGACTGGCCACAAATAACAAACCTCAAGGAAAACTCAAGGAAAAACACTAAACATTTAAAAGTGCTTGACAATTCTACACATTAAAGCTGCAGAATAAGAGGCACACTAAAATAAGAGAGTAAAACCAGAAAAAGACAAACATATATTAGAACAAACAAGGCCCAAACACATACAAATCCCAAACCGGCAAAAATGAACAAGAACACAAACAAACCAAGGCAAGAGAGAAACCTTCACAGTTCATGTTACTTGTGAAATTATCACCTTAATTTTCATTTTTTGAATATCTGAGACATGTATATTTTTAAGGGACTTTCATTAACAGACACCAAAGGTGGTTTGAATCAGTCACAAGGTTAATTACCTCTGATAAAAGGAATGAGGTATATGAGAGAAGATAAATTCCAGTTATCAAGCAGCAGAGATATTTTTGTGAGTGAGCAGAGTTCAGCCTGGATGAATGTAGTTGGGTATAAAAGCAGACAAATCACTGTTCAAGATTTTTTTCTTATACTATGTCTAGTGTCAGATATACTGGCCAGCCAATAGACCATTAAGCTATTTTGGATTTTCCTTATCAGCAGAACCCATCTTTGATTCAGGTACAAATCAAACACTTTGTTATTCATACCACTAAAATACATCAATATGGAAAAATATATAGATGACTATAACAGGTCATTAAAATATCACAGAAAAATCAATTCAGAAACAAATTTAGACTTTGCAATACTGTGTACCTCTGATGACGAGCAATGCATTAACTCAGTGGAAATTTATGTAAATGAGTGATAAAGATCCCCAAAAGAAAAAGGCTTAGAAAAATATTAGAAACAAACAAAAATATATAGTCTAATGTGTTCCCTTTCCCCATCCCTTCTTCTTGGGTGTAAAGGGTCTGTTTCTGCCACTTGCCAAGCATGCTTCCCAAATGGAAAATGGCTGCCAACAGATGAAACGTTACAGCTGACAGCATGCAAGGTTTTTTTTATTTATTCACTTGGGGGAGTTATCACACAAGCATTTGCCTCTGGCAACCTATTCCAATGCACACTGTGATAATGTCTCATTTTGATAGAGGCTGGCAAAAATTATGCATAGTTTACACATGCGCTATCTCATGTTTTTCAAGGTCTGATCTTGGACATGGTTAACTGAAAGCACAGGTCCCTTTATTCCTCTTGCTTTGGTTGTCAGTCACCATCATACATTTCTCTATTGCAAGCCCTGCCTCCACCTTCTCTAAATCTCATTACTCTATGTTCTCCAAAGGGAGAGAGCCATGGAACACTGACCTGCTCGTACTTGATTTATGCTGCTGTCCACCTTTTCTTAAAACAATATATTTCACTCGGGAGCTTAGGTTCACATGACATGGAAAGTCAATGACATGGTTTGCAAATGAAGTAAATTATAAAGAGAACCTCATATTAGCATACACAACATGGTACTCTCCCTCCTGTAGTAGAGGGGGATTAATTTTGTATTCTTGGAAGAAGTAGCTAGTGGCTTCTTTTGAAATTTCTACCGGTGACAGCAGGATCGTGCTGGAGCTTATCCCTTCCCAGATACCCTTGGCATTTCTCCCCACTTCTCCATTATGCAGACAACTCCTATGCTTCAGCCATGGGTTATCCACCACAGAGTCCTTCTAAGCATGTCCCCAAAGCAAGACTCCTCCAGCCTTGTTAGTCCTTCCCAGGGAACCAATGCCAGCATGCATGCTCACATGCCATCTGCCCACTCTGAAAAGTCTGAGCATCATATACGTTGCCTGCTAGAAGCATCCTTTACCACACAGCACTAAGTCCCATCCGCAACCAGAAGAGAACCAGCTCATGTTTGCATGTCCTGTAAAGCACCTGTTCCATTTCTCCTCCCCCTAGACTTCCTTCTCTAAAACTTCAGCCTATCTATTAATATCCCACATGATTTAAGACTCAGATGTCTACCTACCTCCATCTCCCACCCCTTCCTAGGCTCTACACTTTGGAAGCAGAACTGTCATAGATTTGCTTTGCAAATGATGATTTCCCTCAGCTCCATCATTGGGAGATAGTGTTCTTTTGAACTGAAAATAAGTATGTTTAAACAAAAGAAACTTTCTTTCAGCATTTCAGTGCATTTGGATTTTATTAGAGCATTTTAAAGCCATATTTTATTTTAAAACTGAAGCACTGAGATATTATTGACTGCTCAGTGGCACATGTATAAATAGCACTAGTGAATGCATCACAGAGCTCTGTAACTGCAAAAACATGGATAATAATCATGTTCTCTGCCCTTTATCAGTGTTTACCCACTTTAGCATATACACTGATGGATATGCTCTTCACAGACACCAGGACAGTGAAAACTCCTACAGAGTGACTGGCTTCCTATTACTGCAATATTGCTGGAATTTGATGGAGTAGAGCCAATAATACCGCCAAAACAAAAAATCTTCCTGGCAGCAACATGTAGAGATGGAGTGAAAGAACAAAATTCAATAGCTATCCAAATGACAGTGTGTAAAAGATGTCAGAAGTATCAAGAAGACAAGGATGACTCCTGTGATAAAGAGGAAAGGGTCCCTTGCATTTTATATCTTCCTTCTTCCAACTTCCAATTTAGTGCACTGAGATTTCTGGATTATGTAACCTCTTCAGTGGTTGCACTTTTGTAATGAATTAAATATAAAAATGAATGACTGAATCAATACAGCTATTAATGATGATAGTACAGGCTAGCAAAGAAGCTATATCCACTAAAAAGGACAGCACTGAAGTAGTTGAGCAAGCCTTAACATTATCAAAGCACTAAGTTTCAGAGTTAATAACCTCTCAAATGAGGTTCTCGTATTTCACATTGTCAAGATCATGAAGGAAGACACACTTTCTTTCACATTTTTTAAGATTGTCTTTGCAGCACTAAGAGTCAAGAGACAATTTTCTCTTTAAGTGAAAGCTCAGATTCCAGAATTGAATTTTGTGGCAAAGGATGAATTTTGAACATACGCAATTCTAGAAAATAGAAGACTTTTACTAAATGATCTACCACGTTCATGCTAGGAAGTAAGCATTTTTTCAAAGTCTTAACACCTTTCTAGAAAAGATTATTCGAACATAGATCTAATTATAAAATGATACCCAGTTTTATTAGGCACATTTCTAATTTGAGATATGTATAAACTGCCCAAAGAATGATAAGCAGCTTTCCAATGAGAACTGAATCCATCTGTGTTTGTCCAGAAAGATACATACATCTACTTAAATCTCAGTCCAGATAAAGCTTTAGGACTGTGAAGATATGGATGCTTATTTTCTACTTAACAGCATAGCCAAGAACCAATGTTTCAAACAAAGCTCTAGCTATGATCTGCCAGAAAAAGTGAACTTTACTGCCTTCAAGAAACTGTGGTCTGGAAAGCAACACTAACCAACATCTATCACCATCAAACATTTAAACAAAAACACATTCTTCCTTTCTCAGATTTTCCTTCTTGCTATCCATTATAAAGTGCAATGTCCCTTTTCTTCTGGCCATTCCCCCATGGCTCTCCATGACAATGTGCTACTGATCCGCAGAACATGAGACGAAGTCATCACGTGGGATGGAGTGATCACTCTAATTAAGATAAGGAAGACATCATATTTTTGAAGGCCAGCCTTCTTGAAGAAACACATTTCTTCGTAATTTCACCAGACATAAAACTATTATGGTGCCAGCATAAAGTCAGAAGTTAACACCTTCTTTTTCCCACCACTTCATTTATATCTTAGTCATTACCCTGCAGGGAAACGTGTGCTGGAGTCTTCATTTCTGTGCTCGTCAGAGTGGTAATACCTATGCTGGAGCAGCTCTTGAAGAACTGCAGCCCATGGGAAGGACCCACTCTGGAGCAGTTCATGAAGGACTGTATCCCATGGGAGGGACCCCACACTGGAGGCGCAGAAGAGTGTGAGGAGGAAGGAGCGGCAGAGATGAAGTGTTATGGACTGACTGCAACCCCAATTCCCCGTCCCCCTGCACTGCTCGGGGGGTGGAAGAGGTAGAACAGTTAGGATTGAATTTGAGCCTGAGAAGGAGGTGGGGGAAAGTGGTTTTAGTCCTGTCTTTGTTTCTCACTCTCCTACTCTATTTTTAACTGGGAATACATTAAATTAATCTTCCCCAAGTCTGTTTTGCCCATGGTGGTAACTGCTGAGTGATCTCCCTGTCCTTATCTCAACCCCTGAGCTTTTCATCTTATTTTCTTCCCCCATCCTGTTCAGGAGGGGGAGTGAGAGAGCAGCTGGGTGGGCATCTGGCAGCCACCCAAGGTCAACCTCCCCCAGTAATAGCGACTAAACCCAACCAATGGGAAAGGACCCAAAGAAGCACTTCTATAGCACGGTACCCCTTACTCCAGCTCCAGCTCTCAGTGAGCAGAGAACATGAGCACATGAGCCGAACCACTGCCTGTCTGACGGGGGCCCCACTCCTGCCTCTGCCCTTACCATACAGAAGACAATCCACACTCAAACTGTGAGAAGGAGTAAGGGACAGCACATTTCCAATCTGGGGGGTTTCCATGTTATCTTCATGTGGTGTTCACACTAACCAAACTGATTGTTACCTACAAATAAATAGCAGTTATGTCCCAAGGAGCAGCAAACAAATAATTTTCCAGGCAAACAAATACAAACATTTTTTGGCAGGTGGAATACTTCGCAACAGCAGAAGGGTAACATTTTGGGGCAGATATGTTGCAAATCCCCAGTACTATCAGCAATGCTTTGGCTGTTTTTTAATATGAATATAGTATTTTGAGGGGAATCTTAGGGACTATTTTAGGGAAAGGAAGGAATGGACATCTAAAGATCGTTCAAGCTGCAGATCTTTAAATCTTCTTTGCGATGGAAGATGGCATGAGTGACACTATCAGGCATCAGAATGTTTGGGTTGAGAAAGTTATTTCAAACTGAGTCACACCTTTTCTGGTCAAGAAGCTCCACTTCAAAGGATGCTGGACTAACAGCATATTGGTTGCTGCATGCAGGTTTTTTTCCCATTGTTTCTTCCACAGAAAGGTGATTATAGAGTGGCATATATGAGAGGGGACACATTCCCTCCTGTATCTGCTACCTTTAACAACAACCAGTCAGTTTCTATCAAATTTGACAGAAAGTGGAAGTCGAAGAGCTACTAAGTTCCTACAGTGTTTTGAAGCCAGGTATGAGAGCAGAGATGTTAAATTTGATCAGTACCCCCACTGAGAGAAAAACTAAAAGCTGAGCTTGGCTTATGACACACAAAGAAGAATCCACTCAGAACAGAGATATTATAACAGAGACTAAATTGCCTTTACCTACCATTCAGACAATCAGATTTCACACCTAACTAGATGCCAGAGGATCCAATCACACTCCAGGTGACACACACACACATCCACATCCACAAATCCTCTAGTAAACCAGGCTTCAAAAGTTTCACTGTTCCCGCACCTACTTGAATGTTAAAAACTAATGTGAGTTTCTTTCCTTTCTTCAGCAACAAAATTGCTTTAAGCTCACTTACACAGCATTCATATTTGGATTGACCTCAGAAAGCTGGGGGACAGCTTCAAAAATAAAAAAATCAAGATGTCAGTCAGCGATCCCTGGATTATTTGGCCCACCTGACGCAGCTTCAGTCTGCCCTGGGGAGAAAGTAAGTGAGTGTGTAAATGCAAAACATAACATTTCAAGTAATCTGTTTGAGGCGTAACAGCATTTGCCATACTTATTCAAAACCACAGATCATTTCCATGGAGAATACTACAGGACAAAAAAGACAAATCACCCTGCTGCATGCCAAAACCCTCTCTGTCTCCGCAGTAAAGAACTGGAGAAGGATGCAAGCACAGGGATATGCACACCAGGATGATCTGCACGTATCCCCTCCTATAAATGTTTAAGTAAATACAGGATTTTAATCTCAATTCCAAACTCATACTGCATGCTGCCACGTGAAGAGAGTCTCTTCTTCATGCAAAGTTGCAGCAGCTTAAAACAGGATTCGAAATCTGGTAATTTATGCCACTTTATGCGTTTGCTGACAGGAATACAATTCTACAATTTTAAATGATTTCCTGGGGTCGCTATGGTGTATCGCCTTATAAAATGGGGTGTCGGTATTAGTCCCTTGCGATGCAAGAGGGCATTAACACTACTATATCAAATGTGCAGTGTCAACAAGTAAATCATTGGGAAGAGTTGATGAGCTGAAAATTGAACCTACCTTTCAGTACAGCTGGAAGCCCGACAGGCTTGATGGTTACCATAGTAATCCTGTGGCAGTTTTGGATTTATTGCCTTGTACTGCACGGTTATAAAGGTTCTTCAGCTACCTTCTGCACTGTTTCCAGAGTCAAGAGGAATGCTATGATAAATGTCCACTATCCAAAAGATATATTCAAGGGGATGTAATGCAGGAAAGCGGTACTTTAAATGCAAATTACATGCTTTTTGCCCTTTTTAGAATATTAAAGAGCGATTTCAAGGGAATGAAAACAAAGAACTCTGACCTCTGACACCATGATTCTTTGCTGTACAGATCACAATTTTCTGTGGGACTGGCTACTGCATATTTAAGTAGCGTGAAACTGAAAATGAGGCAATAAATTCCACTAAAGATAGTCTGAGTAATGCATTGATTATGAAAATAAGCATACAACTGAGCAATTACTGGAGCAGGCAGTCACGGGGTCTTGTTCAGTATATTTAGATCATTCTGTAACCATTAGAAATTAAATTATTTCATTGTATCTAATTTACATCCCTTTATATTTTCAATAATACGAAAGAATATTGCTACGTGGAATAAATATGATGAACCATTAGTATTCCAATATTCACACACTACACCATAAAGAGTGTGCATTAATGTTACCAGATTGCATTAGATTTTAGTTTACCTCCGTGATGGGCTTTAAAGGAAAACACTGATAATTTGCTTTTTATTACTACCCTAAATATTGCTTGCTACTCTGTTCAGCTGTGTCTTGAAAAGAGCAACTTCTACTCTTGTTAGTAAACATCACAATTCATGAAATATTCCATTATATTTTACTGGATTGTTTGTGTCCATAATTCTCTTTGATTGCACAGCAATAAAAGACTGAGGGAACATAGGCTATCTTTCTTACCAAGTGCAGAAGCACCATGCACTAATTTGTGTATTAGCAATTCCCATGTGGATACTACGTTATTGATTCTGCCATCTAAATTCCACTGTTTGACAGGAAGGATATTGTGTGTAGGATTAATAAAATTATTTCCTCAAGCAATATTTTTTTAAAGCATTGGTTATGTACTTTTACTTCAGAAAAGCTTCTCACAAATGTACATTACAATGTGAAAACAAAATAATTCTGTGGTGCGACATGGTAAATACAAAGGAATACGTGCTGTATGACAACAATTCTGTAATACGCCTGTGGATTAAAACATCAGGCTAAAATTGCTTTTAAAATGCAGAGGGAGATGCATACCTTATAGATGGCTGGTTCATGCAAAAGGACACAACACTCATCTGATTAACTGAACGCATTCTCTATTGACATTGTAAGGTACACTATCCCAAAGACAAACAGCAGAAGGTTCACATTCTGCTGTTCTTAAAAACACCCATGAAGCCCAAATCTTGTGATCTTTGTACTGCAGAAACAGAGCCCCCCTTCAAGTGTTCGCTTTTCTAGACAAATTGAAAAAGCATTATCAGAAGAGTCATCTCTTGCTTGTAAGAAAAATAAAGGGGGGATTTTGGCTGGCTTCTTGTAACACAGAAACACCAAGACACCCTTATGTGGAGTTCTCCTTAAGAGATGGTTACACATACACATGAGCAGATGCCATTTATTCTCATTAAATCTGAGCTGCCCATGCAGGCTGCTGGGCCTTCGTGGACACCTCCCCAGAAACCACCCCACCAGGAGAATCTCTTAGCTTTAAATCAAGCGTATCTTGGAACAAATATAAACAGAAACGGAAGATCCCCCCCCCCAAAAAAAAAAAAAAAAAAAGGCAGGGGAACAAAGCAGGTATAATAAAATCTCTACAAAATATATCCATCCCCTCTCTGCCAGGCCTGGTCCGGCTGCAGCTAAAGCAGCCACTAAAACGAAAGGTTCACTCATCAGGTCAGGCCATGGTTCTTGCCTCCATATCTTCTTTCCCTAACAGCATGCTTTTTAATGACTCTTTGTGTAGACAACAGGACTGACTGAATGGGGTTCTATATCAAGGGGCAGGGGCTCTGTCTCTGGCAGCGGCTCCGGCTGCTGCGTGGCTTTGGACAGGACAGGGGTGTGGGTGTACCAAATCAGCAGCAAACCCCGTCCCCTGATCAACTGGAGACAAGCCACTTGCTGAAGCTTATCCAAGGGTTCCCCTGCTTCCTCTCCACGTCCTCACGTTTTCCTCTAGAAGCAAAGGCGGTGCAGGAGGTGAACAAGGCTGCATCCTGGTCTTTTCCTTACCTGTGGGATCCACACGCTGACCAGAGGCCTGATCCTCGCGGTTTACACGTAGACCCAGAGGCATTACATCTACCAAGCTATAGTACATTATCACAACTGTTGATTCATTGTGTTTCTGTCCATTAATTGCCGTGCAATGGGAAGGGGGTCCTTGCATCCTCCCTACCTGGCACCATGCACACCCATGCAGAATCACACAGTCCCATCTCTGGTCCTAATGACTCTCTCCCTCACATTTCAATGTAGCAAAAGATAAAGCTGCGGAGCTCACAGAATGTCTTTTTTACTGTGTGTTATTATCTTTATAAAAAGTATGTTGTATGGAGGGATCTAAAAGAGTTCCCTCAACACCAAAGCCTGGTTAATGCTCCACAGGAATGACAGGTTCAATCCCACATCATTTCTTCCTTAGGAATGAGACCCAGCAAATTCATTTCTCAGTAGCTGACTGAGAAGCACAGAATCAGGCCTTATTGGAACTGAAGGTTGTCATTAATAAAACACAAGGAGTAGAAACAGATCAAACATGTAAGATTCAACAGTTCCTAGTCAATGAATTCATGTTGCTCATCAGACACCATTACATGCTGTTCTAATCACCCTCACCAGGAAACATTTCAATGCACTATATTTTAAGTCACAAAAATACTTATTTCTGTTGTCTATAAAAATTATTAACAAACAGAAATGCAACTATATATGTTTCTTTTTCTCTCCTTACTTCTCCCGGCCAAAAGCACCTCTATTCTGCCAGGGACAGGAAGGGATCAATTCTCCTTATTGATTGTATACAGCAACCAATGCTGGGTCCTGTTCTCTCAGTGCAATGACAGCAATGTGACATTTCCAGGCAGCAATGCTTGCTGACATCATGAGTCATTTTAATGTCATTTTCTGTACCTCATTTATCAGCAGCCATTTAAATAATGAGGCTGTGAAGGAAAACAGAACTCAACAGACCCTAGCCTTTGCCCATAACTTTGCCCATCCTTCACAGACTCGGGAAAACCCAGTGCTAGGCTGGATGCAGAGCTTGCTACAGATCAGCAGCCTCATTGAAACATTGTTTATCACACTGTAGATAATAAAAATAACAATTTTTTGCACTGCACATGCAGTCACAAGATGCAATGTGAATTGCAATGAACTGACAGTAGGACAGAGCCTTTGCCCTGCACCAGAAGCTATACAGAAACCATTAGCTCTTTCCTCTGCAGGAAAAATGCTGAGATAAGTGAAAAATGCTAGCTTGTGGGTATGGTGCTGCTGACTAGTCAAAATATTTTGGTTAGCTTGGTACATGTCAGCACTGACATCAGACGTGGACAGTGAGAAACTCTCAGTAGTAAGAGAGCTGGGCAGCAAAATGACACCAGTGTCCACTTAGAGAAATGCTTCATAAGCTTTTCTGGAGCTCTGGCTCCCTGGCAGGAGAAGAGGTTGCTACTGAGGAAGGTGGCCTGTGAAGCAAAGAGAAAGGCACAGGGATGTCTTCACACACACATCTACCAAGAAGGATCTTCTGATCTCTCAACGACTGCTCCTGCAGAAAGCTTTGTGATATGGAAAACAGCCATGGGACCCATCTCTTCTCTATCACAAGACCTGAGGAGTTCTCCAAAAGGAGAACAGAACCAAAAACCTCATCCTGCCCAGCAATTTAGGGGTAAGTGGAAGGGGTGGAAAAACAGCAATAAATATATAAACACCAACAAGTCAATAAAAGTTGCTGGGCTAACAGTGACAGGCTGAGGTGTCACTTGCTGGTCTAACTGGCTCATCACCCAGTACTTTGTTTCAACTTAAAAAAAAAAGGCAAGATTTGCTCACTGATTTAAAATTGAATGTACAGAGAGTTTCAGGAGTCAACATAAGTAGAAGAGCACCTATTTGCAAAAACATAGACAGATGTTGTCCAGCTCTGATTCCGAACTCAATGGAAAAATATATCTTACTGATGGATTTAAGATTGTTAACTGAAAACTATTATCGATTTATCCAGGGCTGTTTTACTGGTGTACCTTAAGCTATTACTATCACTCCAGAGACCATAGGAATACTTCTGTTTCTTTCAAAATGTGACTCAACATAGGCAGAGTCCTTCCCTGCCAGTCCTTCCTTCCTAGCAAGTGAACTATGTGGACCTCATGAAAAAATAAGGCTACATGGACCTCACACAAAAATGCGGCTTTTGGTCATACTTAGAAGAAGACCGTTTAATGACCAGGTGCTTTCCAGTTCACTTGTCATTCCAATGGCATGGAAAGGCTAAAAACACCAAAACACATCAGTGGTTCATAAGCAGTTGCTGTAAGACACGAGCCAGGCAAATTTTTCATCCCAGGTGAGTGGTGATGCAGGTGTACTCAGCAATATTTCTTGTAATGCATTTTAGATAAAGGTGACAGTTTAGATTGGGGGACTAAGGTAGTAGCATTTGAGAAGCAATCAACATGAGCAGAGGGAACAAAATCATTTAGCATTAGCCAACCTCTTGGATTAGTCATAATTCAACAACTAAAATACCAGCCAAGCTCCAGAGCAATTTGCATTTTCGGTTCTGGTTTAGATGACGGTGATAGCTGTGATGGAGCAATAACGTTTGCAACTGGGAAGAGCACAGAAAGGCAAGGTGCCTTCGTTTCCACCACTCTGCAGCCGGTGTGGGATCTTTGATCAGACTTCAAAAGCCCTAACCTGTGCTGTTACAAGCTGAATCAGCATGGGGAGGATAAGGGGTGAGGGAATGAATGGGATACCACTAACTGAAAACCTGCTCAGTTCTGTCTGATTCTGAAAAGATTTCCTAGTAACAGGAGAGTTCAAGTCATTCACATTCAAACCCTGAAAGAGTCTATTTTTTCACAGCTTCTTAGCTGCAGTGGGAGAGCAGCCTGGAGGAGTGTTAACACTTTCTTTGTTCCCAGGGCCTGAACTTAGCTAAATTTTCTCATGCAAACAGATTGAGGATTCACTTTTTTTTCTTACTGGCCACCTTTCTTCTTTTTGTCTAGCATGCCTTTCCTTACCAATAGCGGCATGCAGCAACTGCCCTGAAACAACAAACAATTACATAAACATTAAAGAAAATATGCACCATATTTTCGAGTGCATGGCCTTTAGCTGGTGCTTACCAGAAAACAAAGATTTGGTACAAATATTTCACTCAGTGTTCAAAATACTCAAGCACCTCATGATAACATAGTTGCAATTTTAAAAAGCCTATTCTGGTGCAACTGATTATTATGTGATTGAAAAAAAGATGGACTCAGCATTTTGGAACTTGGATAAATGAGCAGCTGATTTTTGGACTGCTTATGGCACCAGAATTATTCTTGAAGTCTTCAAAACCCAGCTAGTTTATTGTCTGTTGATTTTAGCAGACTGTAATTTGGTCATATAGGAGAAAGAGAAGGTTTCCTATTATGGAAAATATATACTTTTTTTTGGTTATGGCCTCAAATTACTATATTGTGCAGTTCCTCCCGCTAATAATAGAAGCAGCATTTGACAAGTGCAACATGATGTAGCAAGCATCCCTTTGCTATTCTGCCAAGACTGTAAACGCTAAAACTATTATCTCAGAAAGTCGGAAAATACTGAATACCTGAAATGTATTACAGGAATAAAATGCATCCAGTTCCTCAAAGTGGGTCATTCATAAAATTCCCTCAAAATACTTACAGGGAACTGTTATTTGTGAGGATCATTTGAGCCAGGGTTAGCTTAATGGCACACAGGAAACCACGCTGAACGAAGAAGCCAACTGGAGGGAGAACTGATTCAGCTGAATAGTAAACTAATATGCTGACCATCTGCACTCAAGGCATTGTGGTTAAATTCCTGATGCTTAAGAATCACAAGTGGGTGATATATGTATATACAGAGAGAGAAAATTTCTGGACTCCAGTATATCTAGACAGGGAGACAGTACTTTTAAGCTGCTGGTCTGTGGGTTTGAAAGAGTAGGCGGCAATTATAATGATTTAGCGTTATGAAGCAGACTTATTCCACTGGATTATGGCTTTCATTAGGATTTGCAAAGACTGCTATTGCTATTCCAGCTTCTCATTGCATATAAACTCGTTCTTGAACAAGAATTGTCTTGCCTCCTTCAGAAACGTCAACAGGAAAATATTTTACCCAGCCAGCTGACAAAAGTGTAACAAAATAATACTACGCATGCCTCATTATTTTAAAAAGAAACCTTTTATTAGCCTTGCTTTGCAATAACCCTCAGAGTATTTTAGGACAAGGTGTTAAAAGATGACTGGAGTCACCTTAAAAGGGTTTGGGTCTTTTGGAGAGTTAGGGTGGAAATCGGGTCCCTTAGAAATTATTTTAAGTACTACCAAATATCAAGGTAGCAAACAAAAATAAAAGCAATAGAATTTTACTTAGTGGTAAAGGATTGTGCCCCCATGAAACATTATGCACACAAAAGTCCTCCTGAATGCTAGGGGATGAGTCATGCAGCAGGAATGACAAGTCTTCTGCACTTTCCTGTGCCATGACTCTTTTGTGTCAGCAGAACAAGAGAGCACAGACTGAGCACAGAGAAAAAAGGCAAATTTTTAACATGTTATTCCTGACCCTGACTCTTTAACATACAATTGTTTTTTTAAAACTTTATAGTGAAGAATGGTCTGCACTAATAGTTTATGTCACATTATTGATAGAGCAGACCAACTTCCAGACACTTCATACTGTGAGAACACCACGTTATTAAAACCCCAGCAATATTTTCTATTGCTAACAATTAATAAACCCCCCAAAAAAACTCATTGTGACATTCAACTCCCAGATATGCTAAATTGTTTTTTGCAAGCATTTTCTGTCTATGCATATATACATGCTATGCACTTATTTTCCAAATCTTCAAAACACAAATGCAAAACAGTGCCATCCGGACATCCCCTTCCCTTGTACCCACGAGTTTTAGGGCAAGCTGGCAAAAACCCATCACAAAACACAATGGCTGTGAGCTACTGTTCCTTCTCTATCCCAAACAATAGATATTGCAAGAATAAAATAAAAGCCAATTTTAGCTTGTTAGAGCAACTGCTGAGCATCGCATGCCAGGAGCGTAGTGCCCGGACTACAAAGGATGCGCCCCATTGTTACGGTAACTAGATGACAACTTTGGTGCACAGAACCGTTCCTGTCACCCCTGGGACTGAAATCCAGCTTGGCTGGGGATCTGCACCCGGCCCTGCCCCATCACACCACTGCTGGATGGGATCCGGCTGTCGCTGCCCCAAAGCGAAGCCCAGACTCCGTGTGGCACAGGCAGGGCATTGCCACCCTCCCCTGCATTTCTCACGCCCTCTCCACGCTCACCCCAGCTTGCAGAAGAACATGCTGCAGCTGCCAGGGGATTAACCGGTATAGTAGAAAGGACATGGGCATGACATCTCCAAGTCATCATCTCTAAAGATTCTCATGACACCTATGGCATTTTGGCTGAACTGGAGAGCTGGATTGAATCCCTCATTTGAAACAGAAATAAAGTTGTGTGGCACTTCTTCTCTTACGCAAAAGACATAGAAGGCATCTTCTTTCTACCAAAAATAGACACCATTCACTCTATCAAGTCTTTTGTCTCTTTGCCTGAAACAATGAATAGTTGATCCAGTCTATCCCCTGCCAGCAGAGGAGTGTTCCCGTTTCCTCCTGTGTCCCAGCTCAACCTCCCTCCCTTTCCCACATCACCTTCTTCATCTATTCATTTGACTGTTGCTATTTTGGTATCTCTGCTAGAGTTTGGACGGTGGGTTCCCTGGGACACAGCAGTGCTGCATCAGGGGCACCCGATGTGACCTCTTTGCTCTGGGTATTATCACAGACAACAACTTCCACTGTTTAGTTCAGCATGCCTTAAGTAAAGAGTATTTTCCTCATACTGCTCCACTGCTTTGCCTCCTACTTTTGCCGCTGCCATGCAGAGAGCTACAACGAAAGGCAAAACTGGGCCTTGTTTGACCTCGGCCAAGAGCACTTGCACGCCCTTCCTGGCAGGTTTCTAGGAAGATTGCCTTCGGAAACAGTTAGATTGACCATAATCAGTGCGACTGCCTGGAACAGGAAAATCAACTTCCCATTATATACCTGGAAGTGAGGTGCAGTACCCAGGGATGCCCTGGGGAGGAGACGGCCAGAGAAGAGAGCGTCAGAGTTAACCTGCGCTACCAGCAGCGGGGAGCACTGCTTACGCACGCCATATGGTACACCTGCGCTCACATCATGGCTGCGAGTTAGACGTACCTGAACTGACTTTCAACCACAGTGCTACTGCTGAAACAGCTCAGCATGTGCATAGGGATGTTTCCTTGGCCCCTGGGTTTCCTATAAGGAATGAAGAGCTGTACCGGGGCAGGAGCCTTGCTGCAGGATGGTACTCGTTCTTCTCTGAAGGACTCAGGTACAGTCCTGCAGCCATTCAGAGCCAGCATGATCTTTCAGTGGTGTTACTGGCTAACAGGTACCATTTTGGCACCACGGCGCTCGAGCTAACAGATGACTACCTGAAGATCAGAAGGTAAAGCTGCAGCACATATCCTCACGATATGAAATGTCCTCAGTAGAGAAAAGACGATGAGTGATGGTCAGATACGATGGAGAAGGACGGGGATGAAAGGCATTTTGTGAACTTCTGCTTTGAAGTATATTTTTAAAGATGATGTATTGGCCTTGACTTATTTGTGTGAGTAGAGAAATTCCTTTAAGCAAACGGGTAAGAGATGGGATCATTATAAAGACGATGAACACCATTTGAGCTTTTTCTCTTAATACTACTTTTAGAAACCCAAAAAAACCTGCAGTTACTATAACCATAAAGACCATTCACATTCCCTGAACCCCCACATTATAGCAGAAGCACACACTGCACAAATGTACAGCAGTAAAAATACCTGCTTCTCACAGCATTACTTCTCTCATAGATTAGCTATAATAAAAATGTGCTGAATTTTAGAGAAAAAAAAAAACTGCTTTGCATTGTAAGCCTGCTTCTTTGAGTGTGAAAATAGGTAATACTTAAGAAGCTCAAAGTGACTTCAAGGCACATGTCCCACTGACCTGGCACTGGGAGTGAGGCAGTTGGGATAGCTGTGTCCACCATCATCTGCTGAGTTCCTTGAGGCTAAAGCAACAAGTGTACAGAAAGCAAAGAGTGATTTACATGGACATTTACCCATTACATGGGTTTACCTAACCCAATCTTTTTTGGACTATATGTAAATATATAGTAGAAGCATAGCACGAAATGTTACGAAACCAAGTTCTGGTTGTGGCACAGTAAGTTAAAACTTCCATATATTAAAAGTTCAGCTGAGCTGACCTGCTTAGGGCAGCAACAGTTTCTGCCCACGGGACACTCTGACCTCTGGGGTGCAGCTGGTCTTCGTCTTTAATCTTCCTTTGCTAACACAGATACCACTCTGCTCTTAGCAGAACTTAAGTGATGACCCTTCAACTACCCAGTAGTTTACATGCATTTTTGTGAGAGCACAGAAACCTGATATTTGAACCTGAGACAGCACGCAAGTCTCATCTTAAAATAAACAAACAAAATGGATAAAAATCAGAGATGGTTTCTTTCCCTTTTTTTTTTAACGGAAAGATAGGAAAGATGTCTATTTTAAGCTTGTTTGGATATGTATTATTTTAGTTAATAGCAGGAAGTTTAATTTTTCTAAATCAGCCTTCTTTCCAGAAAAACACATGCTTATTACATTCCCCTGATTTTTTTGATTTCCATGTTCTTTTCTATCCTACTACTCCACCCTTTTCCTCTTCCCACTTCTTTCCTGCTATGAGAATTAAATTAGTTTGGATCTCTCTGCTGAGGGAAGATTTATAGGGAAAACTTTGGTCTTCGCAGCATGCTGTAAGCAGGTCCAGGCTCATTCTGACCTTTGCTGGTTGCTCAACCCATGCTTAAAGCATTCTCTGCCTCTGACTCCCAGTTTCACACAGGGCTATAATAAGTGCAGCATCTTCGTTAAACCTGTGCATCCTGGCTGAAAATGGAAACGTAGTCTCCGAGACAGGCCCTAGTCCATTAAGAACAGTAGGATCAGGACCTCAAAGTGTATTCAGAATTGAACGGGGAGCCACTGGAGTGTGTAGAGCATTAGTGTGATACGCTCCTGCTACTCCTTCCTCCCCAAAAGACGTGCTGCTGCACACCATCCGTACGCAGGTTATAGCAGTGGCTTTCACCTTCTGTGCAGCTTTATGTCACTGGCATGCTGACCTAAATCTAAAGTTATATGAAACTGGAAGGGATTAGCAGCTTCTGTTTCATCAACTACATTACTTTTAATTGCCTTGAAGGATTCATTTGTCTTCACTCCAGTAACCTTTGGCAGCAATCAGCAGTTCAAACACCAGTACTCCCACACACAGCAGCTCTTTTCGGTCACATACTGTTTACTGAAAGCTCCATAACAGAAAAACCCCACTCATTCAGTTAGCTTTTCAGATGTATTTATTTAAATTCCACCTCTGATAAAATTAAAAGATTAAGTATACTTCTGAGAAGCAAGAAAATGCTTCATCATCACCAGGAACGGGCATTAAATTCTTGTCTATGTTTTACAAACAGCATAATCAAAGTTCAATAGAGGATATGCAAAGATTGCAAATCTATAGCCGACATAGAAATTTACATAAATAACAGATATGAATATCTGATGTTTACAGAAATAAAACTGCACGCTATGCAAACAGAGTAAAGTCTACAACACTAAACATTTCATTATGCTGATTTTTCAACCCAAAGCTCTTTGTAGGTGAATAGGTACGAGGCATTTCACTCATGTAATGCAAGGGAAAACATCTATAGAAAAAACAATATATATATTGTTATGCTACATTGTTTAAAGAAATTTGGACTAAGGATTGGAGGAAAACGGGGATCATTTCCCCCCAAAGACCTTTAGGGTTAGAATTTCACAGCTACAGAAGGGACCTGTACAATTCAATGGGAACTTGGTACATAAAGACCTTAAACAGCCTTAAAAAATCTGATCCATAATATCACACACTGAAAAGTGGGAATTTGAGTTTTTACGGGTCTTACGTAAAATACCAACATCAAGTAAATTGCACCAATCACACTGAATCTGCTTTGGAAATACGAGGGGGTCACATACAAAGGTGACAATTTACTACTCTGTGAGTTAAAACGTGAAATATAGTAACACTGTCAGTGGAGTAGTACTCAACCCAATTCATTCATCCTAGAGCTAGCCTGGCGCAATGCATGACCGGAGCTTTGTAAGCCCAGTTGGGCTCTTGCAAGCACGCATGGTTCCACTGGGAATCAACAAGACCCTACACGTGTGGAAGAGGCAGAATTTTGTCCAACAGCCATTGTTTGTTTTTTTAAGGATAAAAGACTACTTTCACTAGTACCTGGAAGACACTGACATCATGTCACATTAAAAACACTGTCAGCACTCACTCAAAAATACAAATGGGGAAGGGAACCTGGATAAGCCAGCATACAAACTTCAGGGATATTTAAAAAAAAAAAAACAGCCCAAACCTCCCCAAACAGCAAGGAGAACCCATACCTCACGTAGCCAAACACATTGTGCTCAACAAGGTCACCCTCCTAATTCAGAGAATTCAGTTAATCCTCTGGATGAATGCAACATGTGCTGCACTCCCAATGAAACCACACAGGCTCCAAATAAAAGGCCATCAACTACTGCTATAAATGCAATCAAATGGCTGGGAGTCTGAATAACACTGTTCGATTTTCCCCTTTCCAATAAACAACCAAAACAGAGAGAAGTGTTTCACTGAAGGTGTGCATTGTTTAAAAGGCCAAAAGGTGCCTTTCCTTCTAAATTTTAAAACCATTAATCAAGCATGAAATAAACAACATGTGCAAGTCAAAGGTTAATATCCCAGGGTCTTTAATGTGCGATTACCACCCACTTCTTTTCCATTAACACCATCACCTCCTCCCTGTCTTTCAACACCCCCCCAACTATTCTTGCCTTGTGTCCCATTGATTCACACAACTGAAAAGTAGTAATTATTTCGCACTTAATCTTCAGAAAACTGCTGCACAGAAAACAGGCTTTGCCTTCTGTTCCAAAGTCCGAAGGGAATGACCACTAGAGAGAAGCAATTGTTTCATTTCTCCTCTGAAGAGTTTGCCCAGGTTTTGTTTGTTTTTTCAAGGATGAAAAGACTAGTTTCACTAGTACGTTGAAGACACTGACATCACGCCGCCACAAAAATACCATAAGCAAGAGGATAATCAAGCTCTACGGAGCAGATTTTTATTTTAGAGATAATGGCATTAGTCCAAGATAGCTTTAAATGATTTAAATAATGCGACTGTAGACATTCACTAGTGCTTTTGAGCACAGAGCATGGCTCTAATTACATCTGAACAATTAATCTTTACAATTGTGCTGTTTAGAATGTTTCTCTGAGCAGGTATATTCTTAATGATAGGGAAATTAATTAAAATTACTATCTAAGGGTTGTCAGAAGTCTTCAGTAAAAAAAGAATATTGGGCTGGGGTGGAAACAGCACAAAATAGTCCCTCTCCAAATGTGTGTTCTATAATATTCACTTGAAAAAACAAAGCAAAGCAAAGACAATGAAGCAGCCGTCATTCCTGCATATTCTCTACATCTCTAGAAACTATGGAGCAATATTTGAAAAGTTTCAAAAGCATTGTCATACCAATAGGAAAATGAAGGATATAAAAAGGGTAACAAGTTAACTTAGAATTTGTTCCTCTGTTCTTTCCTGCAAGGTGGAATGAACCTGTGGTATAATACATCTTTTTCATTTCTCAGGCTGATTTTTTTTTTAATTCTGCCTAAAATGTATTCACGATGCAATGCAAATCTCTAGCATTATTACTGGTATTTACAGAAGGAAGATTCTTCCCAAGTCATCTTTTCAGCAGTGAAAACAATGGCTGCTGTGTTTACTCAGAAAATATTTCTCACACTCCATTAAGTGATCAAGGTAGAGAAGAGCAAAAAAATGCAATTGAGATCCAACTACCTATGTAGCTCAGCTGGCAGCACCTCTGACCTCTGGAGCATCAAGGTTGGCTGGACAGACTGAGCCTGCAGGTTCCTCATTAGATTTAATTCCACTCTTCTGAAAACACACTTTGCTGAATCAGAAAAACAAATGCATTTATAACTTCTCTTCAAGAGTAGCAACTTACACCAAATGTCTTTGATTTTAGCAGGTAGATATCAATGGATCCGACTTCCGACTGTTTCCAGACAGGCATCCTGGTGAATATTCTCAGATGCCGACTCATATTCATGACCACAGATGAGTCTATGATATGCAAGTCCAGAACATGTTTCCTTAGCACTTCTGGACTTATTTAACCACTGTGCTAGTAACAGCTGCTAACCTTATTGCTAAAATCCTTTCCGTTGTGGAGTTACTCTGCATTGCCTGGATGGGAAGGCACTGCACATGCACTGGTCTTTGTCCAGCAAGATGTACATTTTATGATTACCTTGGCCAACTCTAGAAGTCTTCAGAGGTGTCAGCAGAGGCTGGTTTTATAACGCATGGTGAGAAAGTTGTGTGTTCTGGCACTCTGCAAACAGATTTCTGCTGCCTTAAGCTCCAGTGCCGCCATAGCTGCTATTTGCTCTCCTGCATGCTTCAGGCAATGGGTCGTAGGGCACAGACAGGATTTTCACGTCAGACACAAGGAAAATCTATTTCAGGCTCTCAAAGTGGAGAGTGGTGGTATGGGTCACCGAACACTATCGGTCACTTTATCTCACAGAAGGCGTGAATGAGAGGGCTGGGTAGAAGGAGGATGATGTTTCTTGTCTGCTCCCCAGGACAGCGTGGGCACACCAAGGAGCTATTAAACACATGTGCAGCTAGGGAGGGGCCTTCATATTTTTTAAAACAAACACCAAGTCATTCAGCAATTTGTGGAAGTTGGGTTTAAAAAAAGAATATAAACAAACATCTCGGGCCCTCTTTACCTTTCCATTACTCACTGCTTCCAAAAATGCATGTTTTGTGTTTCTTCCTCTTCTTCTTAAGAAGTGCCACACATTTTCAAAAAAATTAATCTGGGGCTCTATAGTACTAACTTCAGCAGCACTGCATATGCATTTCAAATAACTGCCTTAACATCAGGCTAACCTTGACCTATGCAGTATTTGGTGGCATGTTTTGAAAACCCTGTGTGTTAGTGCAGCAGTGAAGGAGCAGTGAGTAACCTGCATGCCTAACACCAAGCTTCATTTGGCATTACTTCCAAGTGTAACTTTCACACTGGGGCTACACAGAAACTGCCGGATAGTTCAGATCCTGCAAGAGAAAGGAATTGAGCTAAGAGATGACGCTGAGGCCATCGTCTAGGACCACTCCTGTGTCTAAGGACCACTCCTGTGTGTAAGGGACAGTGTGCCGGACCTCTGGAGGCCACCTCCATCTCCCTACTGAGAAGAACCTTACTTGCCGCATTCACTCTGCAAGGAAGGAGACACCAGTTCTGTGGTTCTCACTGTATGAAGATCACAATGTGCAAGCTGGATCATCAGAAAAGTTGTCTGCTTCTGGCATAATGTATTGCTTGCATTCCAAATACCCGAGAATCTTCGTCACCTAATGGCTGGAATAAATCAGGATTTGACTTGCACGCATTGACTGATCATCATAAAATGAAAATGGTTGGAACTCAGTGCCTCAAAACCTCTGCATGAAAAACTAATGTGATATTACTAAAGTACCGCAGTTTGAAAATGGAAGAAACATGTGATGGGACTGGAAGTAATCTGCAGGTAAATCTCAGCTATATTCAGGTCACGAACTCAACTCCCTTGTTACTTCTGAGCCTGGAATGTATTTAATAGAAAGAAATAAAATGTGAGAGGGAAGGGAATGAATTATCCTATTTTAACATCATTGAATTATGTGCCATGAAGTTACCGCACTGAAGTTTTCATCACCATGAGCAGAGGCTGGGTAAGTTAGGGAGGAGCAGATCTACCAACAACAGCCTGTAGCTATATCATAAGTGATATTTTAAAAAATGCTTATAAGTTTGTACACTTGAGAACTTCATGGGCCCACACCTGGTCTAAATCTGGTCTTTAATCATAGTATTGAAGCTAGCAGATTCTTGCAATGAGCCTTAATAACTAGGGAAACTGATTTTACTTTACTCCTCAGAAGTTTCATATTAAAGGGCTCTGTATAGTCCCATTAACACACAAAAATATTTCAGAACATAGCATATGGGGTGAAATATTTATTTGTCTCATCCACATATTTACTCCATTGGCTTTAACATTATGAGATACAACATACTTCAAAGAATGTAGGAAAATATGGGACTAATTATGTTGATGCTACCACAAATACGTGAATGAAGTGTGTTCCTTCACAGAGCAAACAATGCCAGAAGGGCTACGGTCATTCACGAATAAAGTGACCAAGGACTGTGTAAGAGATGCTATACTAGTGCTGCCACTGCATTTGGTTTCCAGTCGCCAAACTGGTTAGACAGCCAATTTCAGGAGAAGAAGAATCAAGTTAAATGATAATGATGACAAAATACACAGTAGGAGTAAAGCAAAGTCATCCTGACTCCAAAAACCAGCCTGTACTGAGACTGTAGTCAGCTTTTTCCATCCTCCACCCTATTGTGGGGATGATGTTTTGAAACAGCAGGCGCCTGTAGCATAGAACAGGAAAAATATCTTAAGAAACATCGGCTTACATCTGCCTTGTAGAGCTGGGTTATAGTCCAGGCAAGGGGAGTCTGGAGATTTTGCTTATTTTAGCCTGTCTAACTATGACCATAAACACAATCTTTTGAAGGAATGCCTGGAGAAGTTCATTCTCTCTAGAGTCTACCAGTGGTCAGTTCACAGGTGACTAATATCAAACCTGGAAACTACTATGAAATGTAACACGTGCAACTGAATCCAAGGATTCAAGATCAGTAACTCTTGTTATTTCCGAATGCTTCTTCAGATTTCTTTCTCTTAAAAAAATAAAAAGACTTCCCATGGTGATAAACTCAACAGAAGCAACCAGACTAGAAGTATGCCTGGCAGAACCACTAGGATTTAATCTTTGTAGTTTTGAAAGTAGCCAGTCAAAGCTGAATCAGCATAGTGCTTTCTTCTTCAATCTGGCAACAGTAATAGTGAAAATAGCTTCAAGAGACTAATTTGGCTCTTTCCCTTATTTCAGTGGGTTACTGACTCTGAAAGAGGTTGATAAAACACAAATTCAAAGCTGTTAACTACTTTGCTACTCAACATTTAAGCCATCAGTTAGCCCATGTCATATCCAGTATGGTTGCCTACCTTTCTAAGGCAGATTACAAACCATAAAGAAAAAATGAAAAAGCAAACCAAAGAAATGCCCAGAATGGCCACAATCTGCTAGTGTTTCCCAGGTAGTCAGCAAGAATTCCCCAAATTAGTTACTTGACATCCACAAGATAACTTAAGGAACTTTGTTTTCTACCCATAATGTGAACTATTTGCAATATACTACGCAAGAAAAAGATATGCAATGGTATGGAGCCACAAAGATCTCTTACAAAAGAGATATTTAGAAATTCCCCCCACAAAGGAAAATATAAATCAAATGTATTCAAGCTTAATCTTCTATCAAAGTGCACAAAATGAATAGCAAGGGAATGGGTTAGTAAGTAGCAAGAGTTCTTAATTGATTCCTCTATGGATGAGATCACAGAAAATTATCTTACAGCCAACCTACTGTAAATGAGAGAAATTTATGTTTGGTTTCTAACATAGTGTACCTTTTAAAAACAAATTACAGAGCTTTAGTCAAAACTGAGTCAGTGTTAAAGTCAGTGTTTAAAAACTGAGTCTTGCTGAAAATGAGCAACTACAGAGACATAATGAAATGACCACAAGAACACAAGCATCATTTAAACTGCACTGCGGAAAATGTGGATTTAAATGTCATCAGTACGCAGCCATCTAAACTAATAGTGCGTCTATGCTCAAACTATCACTTGCATCTTTTTTAGCGCCACTGTCACGTTCGAGACTTCCACAACACTTTCCCATTTACCAGCAAAATCTAGTCCAAGAGTGAGTGATGCAGACTGTCATTTTGCCTTCATCTGTTCATTAATAAAATGTGACAGAAAACCACATGAATCAAAGAGCATGTACATTTCTTGTATTACGCCTAGAGTAAGTGAAGTTGCAGAAGTCCTTTCATGCAACTCCTTTTAGCTACTTATTAAAAACTAACTAAAATGTCTTTTCAGTTCAGCATGTGCCAAAAAGGAGCACTTAGAGATTTGTGTAGCAGAGTTTGGTTCTACCTTGTCTCTGTACTAGAGTAACAGAGAGGTTAGGCTGGAGGTAGGTCATGCAACCCAAAGAAAGATGGTCAAGAGCACTGCTGATACTTCATATTGGCAGGAGTGCTGTGAGGAAGTGAGATTACTCAGGTGGAAGCAATGTCCATAAAAGTATATATGCCAGTGGAATGTGTTATCAGTCCTTAACTCTTGACAATGAAACCAAGATCTTGGCCCTGAATGAAAAAATGAAAATTTTATCCAGAAACAAATCATTTTCCTGCTCTACCTCCCCTTCTTCTAAACAAAAAAATTCCCTAAGTAACATATTTTGGTCTTCCAATGTTCCAGTCACCCTATTAGCTTTTCCTTCTCTCAGCAGTGTTGAAACATAAATAAGTTTTCAAAAATTCAAAGGGACATTTCAATGTTCAGAATCAAGGGAGCTTTATTTAATCAGCCTAGCTTCAACTGCATTCATATCTGCTGACAAGGTCTTAGTTTCAGCCTTCTTTGCTGCTTGTCCTTTCTCTTTTTTGAAGAACTTTTCTCATTTTAGGAAAGATGGTGTTTGCTGGACAAAAGCAAGACGGGGAAAAATCCACTTTGTTATTGTGTTCTGTGAAACCCATTTGCAGAACTTTGTCAGATGAGAAGAAAAAGAAGCAGCACCCACACCGAATACAGACAGTAAATGGGAATTCTGGATATTTCAGAGAATCATCAAAGGATGTTCCATTGAGTCACTGGAGTTGCGACTTGGAATGTTGTGCCATGACTCCCTGCTGCCATCTCATCAACACGCAGGCATGGAAGATGTACTTATGTTCAAAAAGCATCAAACAGGCCACAATGGTGGTGAAAGAGTTTGGACTAGAGTTAAAACTAAAAGTTATTAAATATTTTAGAAACATAGAATCATAGAATAGTTTGGGTTGGACGGGACCTTTAAAGGTCATCTAGTCCAACCCCCCCTGCAATGAGCAGGGGCATCTTCAATTAGAGCAGGTTGCTCAGAGCCCTGTCTAACCTGACCTTGAATGTTTCCAGGGATGGGGCATCTACCACCCCTCCGGGCAACCTGTTCCAGTGTTTCACTACCTCATTGTAAAAAGTTTCTTCCTTATGTCCAATCTAAATCTACCCTCTTTTAGTTTAAAACC
Organism: Ciconia boyciana; assembly: GCF_034638445.1. Classification (NCBI taxonomy): domain Eukaryota; kingdom Metazoa; phylum Chordata; class Aves; order Ciconiiformes; family Ciconiidae; genus Ciconia; species Ciconia boyciana. Next base: position 43,562,801 of record NC_132934.1, on the reverse strand, counting down.
ATTACCCCTTGTCCTATTGCAACAGGCCCTACTAAAAAGTCTGTCCCCATCTTTCTTATAACGCCCCTTTAAGTACTGTAAGGCTGCTATAAGGTCTCCCTGGAGCCTCCACTTCTCCAGGCTGAACAATCTCAACTCTCTCAGCCTTTCCTCACAGGAGAGGTGTTTCATCCCTCTGATATTTTTGTGGCCCTCCTCTGGATCTGCTCCAACAGGTCCATGTCTTTCCTGTGCTGAGGGCTCCAGAGCTGGGCGCAGTACTCCAGGTGAGGTCTCACCAGAGCAGAGCAGAGGGGCAGAATCACCTCCCTCGACCTGCTGGCCACGCTGCTTTTGATGCAGGCCAGGGTATGGTTGGCCTTCTGGGCTGTGAGCGCACATTGCCACCTCATGTCCAGCTTTTCATTCACCAGTACCCCCAAGTTCTTCTCAGCAGGGCTGCTCTCTATCTCTGTATTCCCCAGCCTGTATTGATACCAGGGGTTGCCCTGAGCCATGTGCAGGACCTTGTACTTGGCCTTGTTGAACCTCATGAGGTTCACACAGGCCCACTCACTTCTCGAGCTTATCCAGGACCCTCTGGATGGCATCCTGTCCCTCCGGTGTGTCAACCACACCACTCAGCTTGGTGTCATCTGCAAACTTGCTGAGGGTGCACTCAATCTCACTGTCTATGTCATTGATTAAGATATTAAACAGTACTGGTCCTAATATGGACCCCTGAGGGACACCACTCACCCCTGATCTCCATCTGGACGTTGAGCCGTTGACCACCACCCTCTGGATGCGACCATCCAACTAATTCCTCATCCACCGAACAGTCTATCCATCAAATCCATATCTATTCAATTTAGAGAGAAGGATGTTGTGGGGGACCGTGCCAAAGGCCTTATGGAAGTCCAGATAGATGACATCCATAGCTCTTCCCTTGTCCACTGATATGGTCACTCCATCATAGAAGGCCACTAGGTTGGTCAGGCAAGACTTGCCCTTGGTGAAGCCATGCTGGCTGTCTCAAATCACCTCCCTGTCCTCCATGTGTCTTAGCATAGCTTCTAGGAGGATTAGTGTTGGGCAGAGGGAGGAAGGAAAAAAGCTAAACAGCCATTGCTTTTATTTAGAAGTCATTCATGATCTGGGCACTGTATTCTGCAAACAATAAAAATGTCAGCAGGGTGGTTTTAAACTGGTATCTGAACACTTGGGACTGTTTATTTCTACCCAGCTGTCCAGCTTGAAACCTGCTTATCAATGCAGAGCTTCTTTGCTTCATTGCTGAAATTATCTCCAATGCACTGCCAAAATAATCACAATGTTGTGACAGTCTGTGAAGGTTTGCCTTCATTACGTCTGCAACACAGTGACACGGAACCACCGGACTGCTTTGATACTCAAGAGAAAGGACAACAGGTTACACAAACAGTGTTTTCTAGCAACAGAATAAAAATAAATTCCTCTTGGACCCTCCAAAGTAACGGCCTAGTTCACTTATTACTGCTCCAGAATTAATTGCTATTAGTTTTTTTTCCTTAAAACTGGTTCCCACCCTCCCTTCATAAACAGCCTGCATCCCAAAATGACACTTTGAAAATGCACTGTGCACTGGTGCTGATGTAGTACACTCCACTTTCTTTCACTTTTACTCAGTCTTACTGTGGCAACTCCTATATATAAAGTTACCCCTTTCTTATATTCTTCAGAATTATATTTTCCAGCTTCCTCAGAGGTATCTTAAAGAAATCATTTCCCAAAACATATGAGCTCTACAGGAGTTTGTATCTGTGACATGCAGATAAAGCTTCAAAATTAAATAATAGTGATTTTACTGGAGTCTTATATTGCCTCATAGTTTGTAGTGTAACTCAGTGCCTTATGCATATTGAAATGCTTTTAAATAACTAAAGCAATTCTCCAGTGTATATTCCAAGATATATTGACTCTTGCTTTAACTATTTTGGCGGTTTGGATGACTAATCAGCTTTTTCTGTTGCAAGTTAAGACTTTCTGTAAGGATATTTGGATTTGCTACTTCCAGGAGAGCGATGCTGCATGAATTTGCAGTGTCCTTAAATAGATCATAGCAACCCTTATCTTCTTAGGTTCTTCTGCAAATTCATCAGCTGTTCCTTCAACAATTTTTAACTGCTGGTTTGTCAAGGTTATTTTAAATATTGCCAATTGAATGTATTTCCCCCTGCTGTACTAATTTTTATGGCTTAATAACAACGCATTAGGACATAGTCCAAAGACCAAAGACGAAAGTTTTATAGTCCAGCTGGAGTTTTACCATAAAACCTGTTCATCTGCAGTAAACAGAATTCTTCATAATGAGCTATTAGACAATTTTGTTTTCAACATGCTCTTCCAAATTGCCATGCTACCTAGGATCAGTTTTCTGACTAACTTGACATTATATAAAACGGAGGCAGACATGGACCTCTATTTAAAAGCCAGGTGGAACTGAGCCTACTGGCCAAAAAAAGCTAGATGTTACACATACACTTGAGAGAAAGTAACATTTCACTGTATGAGGTAATTGACATCATTGTGAAATATAGCCAAATATGAGCAAAACAGGTAATTGCACCATAATTTCAGATTTGTAACTGTAAACTTGATTAATGCTTCATTTACAGATTGTACCATCTTCCTTGCAGAAGATATTTCTTCCCAAACCTAAAACAGTGATTCTCCTAGACTTCAGCAAACCATTTTGTTTCAAACAGCATCCATCATCTTGCCAATGAAAATGTCAATAGCACAGAGAGAAGCAGCGCATTTATCTAATTTTCCCACATAGAAGAAGGTATAGATGTAATAAATCTAATATGAAAAATATCTCGTGTTGTTTTTATGGCATGTAAACACATTTGATATATTTTCCCTCCAAATCAAATTATTTAGAACACGGCAGGATATCCCACTTAAAAGGACTCTAGGATTACATTTTATTTCTCTACAGGCATGGTTCTGAATATTCAAAAAATCTCAAGTTTTCTATTTGTCACTGCCAGAAGATTCATTAAAATCTGGTGAAACAACAACTGCTTCTATTTCTGTCAGCTCTCAGTCAAGCATTCTTTCTTATGATCTTTAATAGATCTTAGGCTTTTTTTAACTTTACGCAAATGTTTGTCTGGTTCAGTATAAATCTTCACTTTCTTTACTATCACTATTACTTCACCAGCTTTCAGTTACTACTCAATTATTTTCAATGTTTCCATCTAAAAGGTATCATGAGTGGGCTACTCTCCAACCACCAACTGGGACCACTACTGTTTCAAATTCCAGCTTAGAGCCCATTGCTGCAGTACAAGTAAATCAACCAGTGATGACTATATTGTGATATAACAGAATACAATTATTATTTTTTAAATTAAGTTCAGAGATGGAAAGTCATCAACATATCAGTAGACATAATGGCATGACCTTCTTTTTCTTACTCACATTCCTCTTCTGTCTCTTGGAATTAGTCTAGAAGGACATTGCTGTCTCATTTGAAACAGGCCTACTGACATAAGTGTCTGGACGTGGAATACATTTGCTCTGTGGAGCCTGACTGAGTTCTCTAGACTCCACTTAAACACAAATAGTGTGAACCAGCCACTGCAGTAAGAGACATTTACTGGCCTATTCCTGAAAGACCTATACACCTTCTCCTTTCACAGAAGTTAACAGAGTTAAAGCTCATCAGGCCTCAGGATCAGCTGGCTCCACTTCACACAAATCCCTGAAAGAAGCCACTTTCGCCTACATTTTCCTGACTTGCACGTACATAGTTACGTAGAAGGGAGCTTTAGTGCTTGCACCATCCAACACTGAGCTCCTCAGAGGACACCCGATTGGTGTGCAGACAACCGCGTGAATCAGTGCTCCAAGTAGCCAGTGAAGACCAAGAAGCTCTGCCAGACGAAGGACTGGCTTTTTAAATGCTTCCACCCTGCACAGGGTTTCTGTGATGCCTTGAGATAGTCCAGCTCCAGAGGACTGGAAGTGCAGGGCACCAGGACAGGTGAGCCTTGGAGGATGCTCAGAGATGGGATTCAAAGCCGAATCCTGGTCCACTAATGTCCAGCTGAGAAGAGAGGCCAGCTCATACTCCCATTACCCTATCTGTCTTTGTTGGGTTAACAGAAGAAGGGCGTCACATTTGTCACTCAATTAAATAGATATTATTCTAAATATAGATGGAAAGTGGGAAAAAACAACTGAGTAAAGAGGTGCTGTTTGTATGCAGCCAATTTCAAGAGTAAAAAAGAAACATTAAAGAAGATTAAAAGCAAAACATACAGCAATTACCATTACATATTACATCTTTCTACAAAATGTTTCTGCAAGGAAGTTTTACCATAGTATTTCTTATAACCATTGTCAGGCAAACACTGAGCATGCGGGTAAGGCTCTGATTTTACACCAACAAAATCCCAAGTATTTTAATGGAAAGCACAGTGTTGGATCCTTGCAATGTATATTATACTGACTAGCATAAGCTGGATGCAGAACATAATCAAAAACACAGTAGTATTTTTGCCCCCAACTTGCTTGTTTCTCTGACATTATACATGAAAGTTTATCTTAAAGAGATAGGAGCCAGTTCTCAGAAGCCAGCATCCATCTGTGGCAACAACTTTCCATGCATACACTTATCTTTGCAGTAATAACTGATCTACATATAAACAAACCAGTTCTGTACATGCAAATTCTAACAGCTCTCAGGCAGATTGCTTCATCAACACGTGCAGGCAATACCACAGGCAGCTAGTACAAAAAAATGCGCACGCATCAGTGCAAGTCAGATTCCCTATTAAAAAGCAGCTACACATCTCCCAGCCCATACACCTCTGATCCATCTCAATGTGGAGCTTAACTGCAAAATTTAGCAGGAATTAGATAAGAAAATGAGAAGTTCTGTATTATTGCATCCCTGCGCTACCAATCAAACATAATGAATTTTTGATCCTCTGTAGTATAAACCACATTAATGCTAGCCATCTAAAGCAAACATTCCCAGACTCCGAAATACAGCTGTAAATATTCTTGCCCAGGGTGCTGGTCTTGGTGGCAATTTCTGGCATTGATTCCTCTCTACTTTTCCTAAGTCCATACCAGTCAAATCTGGGTGAAACAATAGCTTCACGAAGGATTGTGTCAGTTCCTATGAATTATTGCAGCTAGCTGCTTAAGCGACGTAAAACTGACATTATTTTTACAATTCTCTTAAGCTGAAATTGAAACTAATTTCAGCTATTCTCTCATAGTATTTTTAATTGGATCAATATCCTTCAGCCATTTTGAAAACTGTTATGACACACACAAACTAATACGTACATTGCATGAGCATACTCTTTAATATAGGAGAATAAACGTTATGCTGCAACCCTTTTTTATATGCATGTAACATTAAAGTATTTATTAGAGGAGTCCAAGAGGGCTGTAGGTTCCCTCATTGTACTGTAAGTGTTTTGTATGGGATGCGTGCTCCCTGCAAGGTAACAGCTACACATCTCCTGCACTTTAATCCATACTGTGACTGATGGTGACCCCTCCTCACAATGCACTGCAACGTTCACTGGTGAAAATGCCCTACGACTGCTCTGAATTTGCCCCCCTGAAGTCATATTACCGTAGGGGTTTTTGATTTTAACTGTGGGAGTCTAGGCTAGATAGAATGTGAACTCAGGAAAGTGAGTATATTAAAAGGTTCCTCAATTCTCAGATCTGATTTTTGTTCGTATTTAAAGCCCACAGTAGGGGAAAGAGGAAAGATTATTTTTTTTTCCTTGCAGCACTTCAGAGTCAATACATCTACCAAGATACGATCTGAATTCCATTCTGATTTGCAGAATGGTTAGCTAATTGGCAAGCACATACAATTTAAGAACTAGATTTCGTAGATTAAACTCATTACTTCAAGCTTTTTATGTTCGACTCCGAGTCCCCGCATAACCTCTTCCCCTGCTGATTATCTGCCCTGCTCCCTTTTCACGCTGCATTCCCCCGCTTCGGCGCTGGATCCGTCTCCTTCTCCAGGAAAGGTTGCCTCACCTGCCCCCGGTGCCTCCTCCTGTCCAGGCTCCCTCTCTCGCAGCCCCGGCTCCTCATACCGCCGCCACCGAAGGCTCGACCCGAGGGTTACGACGGTCCTCCCTGAGCCACCAGCACCTCTGCACAAATTACTTGTCTCACTGAACTGTTACATTTCCCAGAATGAAGCTAGCTATTAGGCGGCAGCGGAGCTGGCTGTTGATCTGTTACCCTCCAGCTGACTGCCTTTTTAGCATGCACGATCTTCAGGCCACAGACTACGCCTTTCTTTTGTGTCTGGAAAGCCGGTAGCAGTTGCTGGGCACTAGGAACAAACCAACCTTTGTATTGGGAGCTACAAAAACTCTTCTCACCTAAGAGCACTGCAATCCTCGTCCACCTTGAATGAATACAAAGATTTAAAAAGGTCCAGGGATGTTTTAGGATGGGTAATCGTCTCCAAAGCAAGGCTGGGTTCCTATGTTAACTGTATGCTTATTATTTACACTGAAAATAAAGCTCATCAACAGCTTGAAGTTGCCTTCACTTTGAAAGGAATACGTCATCTTCAAATATGCAAAGCAGGTTTAATGTTGATAACCCAAGAGTTATTGACCTTGTATTTCAGCTGTTCTCAGCGTGCACTTTGGCTTTTTCTGTAATAAGATCATCTTACCACCAGATGATTATTGATCACTTATGACAGAAACAAAAAGCCTTGACCAGACTCATCTATTCATTGTGCTCAGTGCAAACCGATATAAAAAACGACACCCCCCCCCCCCCCCCCAAACTGAATCGCAGGCGAAAACACCATCTAGGGATGAAACCCAGAGGGCTAGGGAAGACAGCAAGCAACAGTAAGTTTTAGCAGAGACCTGCTCGGTGGACGACTACCACCTGGCAATAGCAACGGCGCTACCAACTGAGTGCGACAGCAATTGGAAGAGGTCCTCATCACCTAACCCAAACCTGCCGGGGCCTGCCCCGCGCAGCCCACCTGGGCAGGGGAGACCGTGGTGTACGGCAGCGTGAGGAGGCTGTGGAGCAGGGATGGGGCTGGGGGGCAGCGGGAGCCCAGGGGCAGCTCAGGACCCACAGGGCCATCAGCGCCGTTGCCAACCCAACGCCAAGGCAGTGGCAAGAAGACGCGTCCCTCATCCTCAACTTCTCCGGACGGGCCCAGGCGGGCGGGCAAGGAGCGGGTCACGGAGGCAGAAGCTTCTAGACTAACCTGCTCACAGGTTTCCACGATGTGCTTCCCCCCGGGGGGGGCAGACCGCGGCACCCAGCCGGGGGATGCTTTGCGCTACTCTGCCCCTCTCCTCTCCGACGCGACGGCGAGGGCTGTCCCCTGCCCGCCCCAGCGGGGGCTGCGGGGCGCTCCGGGCGGGGGGCACGGCCGGGGGTAGGGGAAGTGCGGAGGCGCGGCGGGTACCGGCCGCGCCGGGAACGGGCGGCCGGGTGGCTGCGTCCTCGCTCGCCGCAGATTTTAAGGTAAAGTGCGTGCGATTTCTCACCCTCACAAAAGGGAGGAGGAAGGAAAGATGATCAAGGAAACAAACCAGGCAGGGGAGGGATGGGGGGGGAGAAAAGGAGGGAGAAACAAAGGGAAGAATAAAACCCTCTCCGGGAACAAGCAAACAAAGAGGGTAAGAAGAGCTCGGCGCTCTCCCCGGGGGGTAACCCCCCGCCGGGCTCCCCGGCACCGCGGCACCCCGCCCCGACGTACCGCCCCCCGGCAGCCGGCGGGGCTGCGGCCGCGGCCCCGGCCCCGGGCTGCCGCCCCCGGCCGCGCACGGCGGAGCCCCGCGGGCAGGACCCCGCGCCGCTGTCGCCCGGGGAAGTTCGGCGGCGCGGAAATACCCCCGCGGGGTCGGGGCACCTTACCTGCCGGCTGGCACTCCTCGGGGAGCGGGGGGAAGAAGCGGAAAAAAAATGGGGGGGATAAAAAAATTAATAATAAAGCCACCCCAGTTTCCGAAATTGCACCGCTCGATCAGGTTACTATGGAAATCATCGCGAGGAGGCAAAAAAAAACGCCAGAAGCCACCCTCATCCTCTCCGCCTCCGCGAGGGACCGCGGCGCCGGGAGCCGCTGCCTCCGCGGGCGCAGGGCTGCGCGTCCCCCCCGCCGGCCGCGGGCTGCTCTCCGCCGCCGCGCACCGGCAGCCGGCCCCGGCCCCAGCCCCGCGCCGCGCCGCGCCGCCAGCGGTGCTGCCCCCCGCCGCACAGCTGGAATTTAAAGGGGCCGTGCTCGCCGGGCGCCGCTGCCCCCGCCGCCGAGGGCCGGCTGGGTGTGCCTTTTTAACCAAAAGTTTCCCGCGGGGGCCAGGCGCGGATGCGCTGAAATACGGGCATCCGCAGGGGCACACGGGGGAAAGGGAGCAAAGTATTTGCTGTGCGTAGCCCTAGGCGTTGTGAATTCTCATATGCGTAACAGCCGGATCCAAAGGCCTCCGCAGGGCTCAGTTGCAACGAGCGCTGTGCGCAGACATGGATAAGAAGGAGCAGCCCCGGCCTCTGAGAGCTTGTAATGTAAGCGGTGAGGACAGACAAAAGGGAAGAAAGGGTATAAAATGCATGAGGGGGGATGAAAACTTCCTACTCCCCCCCTGTCCGGCACCTAGAATTTTTAGCTGCAGCTAAAAGACTCAAAAAAGACAACAAACAGTTCTGAAACAGATCATCCTCCCTGGGTTCCTTTACTCATAATCTGAGGTGCGCGTCCAGCCTCCCCGGCAGCCTGGAGGGTGGAGGCTGGACCCATTCGAAGCCCGACCATAACCACGGAGAGAGCTGTGCCAACAGCTGCCGCTCACAGGCACCAGTGGGCTTTGGCCTGAGTGGGTGGACAGAGCGTGGCAGCCCTTGCCACTGCTTCGCTCTGCCCTACTCAGTCTCCACCCTCACCCCCCACGTGCTGCTCTGCTCTGACCCACTCGTGTGTGAGCCCCCTTTCTGCTCCAGCAGTGTCAGGTCCGCGGCTGATTCAGGATCTACCACCAAAGGGATAGTTTTTGCCCCCACAGAATATATTCCGTAAGTTTCTGCTGATGGGGGACGGGGCTTCTAACTTATTCCAGCTCTGAAAAATGTCTGCCTGCAGAGCACAGGGGAACCCTGTCTTTGCTCTGTTGTTGCAGACTAACACCCTGTATGCTCCAGCTCCCAGGAAGGGGAAATGTGGAGAAAAAAATCTTCAGATGATTGCCTTAAACACCTATGAAGAGAAGGAGCCCTATGCTATTGCAGGAGAAAGGAAGGCAAGAGTGGGAGGGAGGGAGAGAAGAAAAAGACCAGTGAGTAAGATCCAAGACCAAAAGCTTCTGGATACCTCCCCTGGAGTAAAAATGTGAATTTCTTCTCTCTGTTCTTCCTGGAAGAGCTAGAGGAGGAAGAACACTTTGCAAGTGGTAAGTTTAGGGAAGATGTTTTACAGTTAGTGGTCCCCGTGACACCTGTGGGTCTTTGAAAAACCTTCCTCTTCCAGACTATCAGCCAGTTAGGCCTCACAGCTCTTTATTCTGCACAAATATGCAGCACTGCTGGTTGGCGTAGCTGCAGCCAAAACCGTACTTTCCAGCAGATCCTAAATTGTTCGTGGGGTTTGAGGTGAGGGAATTAGCTAGCACAGCCATGTTTGGATGCAGGAGGAAAAAAAAACAAACAAAAGAAACAAAAAACCTCTCCTACTGAGCTGTGTGGTATTTCCCCATTCCAAATAATTCCTGGCATTTCAGCTAGCCATTTCTATTTAAGAAGATGAGAGACATAAAAAATACAGCGGCTAGCAGCCTAGCGAGAGCTTAGTGTTAAGAAATGAGAAAGGCTATTTAAAAGGGCTGACCAAAAGGCAAGAATTGATATCCATGTTGTCCAGGAGTCCAGTTTTCCAAATACCACCATAACTTGCAATATTCCTGCCAGAATAAAACAGGATGGATTTTGACCATAGTTTACAAAGCACAATAAAACATAATGGGACATCTGAGGCTGCCTTTTCTTAAAGGTGAGGGACAAGAGGGAGGCTGAATATCTTAAAATTAGAATAACGAAGCGATAGGTCAGTGAGAGAAGATCCCAGATGACAGATATCTTTTCTAAAAGACAGTCCCTGGAGTGGGTACCTTCAAGGTTATTTCTTTCCGTGTGTGGAAGGCACAGAGCAGTGAGTTATCCGGGCCGTCTCTATGCTGCAAGACTTCTCCCGGAAAGGTTAATTGGGTTAGAGGTGTAATTTTTGTCCGGCAGAGATGTGCCAGCAGAGGCCTCTAATGTAGACGCAGTTCATATTGACAGAACTACGGTTTTGTTTGCATAACATTTTTCACCATGGTGTGGAGTAATTTTGTTACGTCAATACAAAGATCAGACCTGGTGGTCCAGCCGCATCTGCTCAGGCCCTCTGTCAGTGCAGCGCGCTGAGCCCCCATACCAAAACAGCGTGCACAAGGCTCCCACCTCCTTTTTGCTGACAACTAATCTGTGATTGCTGTTTTTCCAAAGAAAGTTTTGCAAATGGATAGCATATTTTACTGTTTCTTAGGCTCAACCACTCTGTCTTACCCTTCAAGCAGTTTTAGGAGCCTGTGTCTGATGGTGAAACGGTAACTAGTCCTCTAGTCCTCTAGGAAGGGATATTCCAGAGCAGAGAAAGTATCTTGAAACAGTTTACACATTAGCAAGGATTTTCTGCAATGAATTTCACAGTTTTGCAGAGAAAATATCTAATTAATTGTCTATTTTTCCTTTTATTGCAAAACACATGACTAACAAAGCATGGTGAAGAATAAAAAGGTGATTCACAGACAGCTTTAGAATAAACTGCATAGTTATACCTTTAATATATAAAACTTCATGGTTCCTTATTTAACAAAGTATATGAGAAGTTTTATTTTAAATATTCTCAAGGTGTCTGTGAATTAATTTGCAAAATTTTGAAAAGAAAAACTCCCACATTAGTTACATTGTAATTATTTTCTACATGAGATATAAACAAGTGTGTTGATGTAATTTACATGAGATTAAACGTAAATTTATTTCAGTTCTATTTAGGATAACTGCAGCAATACAGTAATTTGAAATTGCAGTATCTTGTCTTGTGTATTTAAATGGGATCAGTTATCTTAGCTAAGATATGTGGATGTAAGTGGAATGACCAAATAATGACAAGCTTACAAAGGCAAACTAGTATATTATCCCTATGGACTGTGGACTCTCAGTTCTTTCAAAATTACATCACCATACGACATGGGACCTCGCCACAAAGACTAAAGGAGTCTCCTACCAACCATAAAGATTTATACAATGTTGCTAGTCAAATACATTAGCACCTTTTGTATGCTAAATCCCCATCTCAGACAAAAACCTGTTTATGAGGCTCTGGAGTGGAATGATAGCAAAAGAGTGGGCTGCTTCATCCCCAAAGTATGCTGTATTAAAAGCAAAAGTTTATTGTTACAGCAACATTAAAAAGTTTGAAAACTCCAAACACTAATGTTTGTCTCAAAATGTTAACTCAGCCATGCTGCATATTCTCTGTATTTTCTGGTATAAAATAAAATGCAAAAACCTTTTTTACTCAGCGTGGAAAGTGCTGTAATCTGATGTCACACACATCATACATTTGCATGTCCAAATGGAAAATTACAACTGAACCTTTAATATCTGAAAAAGTATTTAAATGAGAGTAATCTAGTAAAGTTCAGGAATTTCACATCTTACAGGTGAACCTTGAGGGGAGCTCTGTGGCTTCATTCTGCAGACACTCAGGCATGAGGACCGGACGAGTAACTGACATTTACGCACCTCCTTCCAGATCTACAAATACCAGAAGTCTATCGGCGCCTTTGCACTTTAATTTTATATTCCCTCAGATGCCCGCTGTGGCTATTGGTAAGACCCTTTCCTGCCTGCCCACCTTTCCTCAGACACCGTGGCAGCACTCCTTCTCCTGCCACTGTCAGCTGGAAGGTTCCCTTGCGTTTTCCAGTTCATCGCCCTGCTGAGCCCAGTGTGAGGCCATGCTCCCAATGTCCCGGTCCCTCCCTGCCTCACCAGGAGAAGGACAGCACTGGTGGAAGCTGCAGAACAGGTGGACAGCAGGTGCTGGTGGGGCAGAGGGCCACTGAGCTCCAAAGCCACCGGTCTGAGCTCCAGGCTGCAGCCCCATGGGACGGTGTGTACAGCAGGAGGAGAAAGCCTGGGTGAAGCTGCACATGCATTGCAAAACCATGGGCACAACATGCTCAGGAGAGGTAATGTTGTCTCACGAACTCCATTTGTAACACCCTGGTACTCCATTTGTAACACCCAGGTAACACCCTGAACGAACTTCAGAGAAAAGCCCAAACTCTTAAAAAAAGAAAGAAAAAAAAAAGGAGGAATCTTTCTCAAGAATAGGAAATTCCAGTCTCCAGCAGGAGAATGAAAACGAGAGGTTGCTCTGGTTTCTTGATAAGCCATTTCAGATCATCTGTTTGTTGTTTGGATTGTCTTACCCCTCTTTCATTCAAGTGCAGCCACCTGGTAAGCACTGCCCCCTTTCCAGACGTTGACAGACTCCTGCTTTCTGCATCACTGGCTCTTTTAGGAGATTTTTATGCATTTTTTTTTCCATAAGTGAGTAAATGGGGCTTGTTGTAGTTTTCTGAAACACTATTGATATTACAGATATCACTGGTTAGTGGCTGTATTTCCCAAATTAAAGTACAGCCCATTCTTCAGGGTGATACTGGAGACACCATGCACTAGTACGGCCATGGTATCTACAAGGACACGTATGAACTTGTACATTAAGGACACGTATGAACTTGTACTTTAAGGACACGTAACTTGAACACGAAGCACTCCTGCTTTCAGGTGGCAGGGACATCTCCCAGGAGGAGATGTGACCTGATGAATTACTTCCACTCTTTTGTTGTGACACCAGGAATGGACAAATTCACAAGAATGGGTGTTGTGGAAGGGAAGTAGGAGTTGTGTTTCTCATTGGAAAAAAAAAATAGTTGCAATAGTTTCCAGATTTCTGTTAGCGTATTGGTACAGCTTCTGTATTCTGGGGATCTCCTGGCCATATTAGGATGTCTTATCACCTTGTCTTCTCCAAGATGTCTGCAAGACCCATTGCTCTTTCCTTAAGGCTCAAGGAATGATGCCAAAAAGGCTGTAATCCTCACTGGAAGCAAATCATGTATATTGATCGCCTGTTTACCTGTACACACACGCATACACATGCATCTATGTTAAAAGAAGAATACAAAGTCATGCACTCCAGAATTAGGAAATGGTACAATTTAAATTGCCTGCCCATCTTAATCTGGCCGCTTATGCCTAGGCATACTCTTAAATAAGCTCATAAGTTTCGGTGTACTTGTTGTATGATGCTCACTTAATGAGCATCTCCTCAATTATGTGTTTTATCCTAACTACTCATTATATGGTCTTATACTGTGTATATCATGGTCTATAGGCAAAATTTTTCATTTCTATGCCCCTTATTAGTGTAGGCTGTAAAACTTCACCAATAAGTAGCAGGTAGGGAGTTACAGAGAATGCAGGAGAGGAAGGTTCCCTCCTTAATTTCCAACACTGACGCCACCTTGGAGCAGAGCCACAGCGAAAGGCTGACCTTGCACTCGGAGCCCTGTGTAGCCGGGATCATCGTGCCCTCTTCCCTGGTGGGGAAGGCACGACCTGGCTGCCAGCCTGCGGAGGTGCGAGGTGCTCAGGAGCACGCAGTGAAGACCCAGAAAGCAGAGCTGCTAAAATGACAGGTATCCCCACAGCATCTGTGCAAATGTGATTTTTCAAGATCACAAGCTTGAGCAAATTTGGAAATGGGTTTTCTCAGTGAAGACGGAGTCTTCAGTGCCCTCACTCTTAGCTGTTAACAGAGAAGGCACTTTACTGAGCAGCTGGGACTTATAAAATGACCCAAAGTGGAGAGGTTTCTATAAAATGGTGAGGGACGTGTCTCTGATTACTTCACTACTAATTTTCAAATACCTGCTCTAAAGCTGGAGTTATTCAAAGGAAAAAGCACAACAAACTTCAATACTGGTAAAGCTGCATCTTTTTTTCTGAGTCTCATTTTCACATATAGTTGAATTTTTTAACTATTTTGTTTTTATCATACCTTGGCTGCAAAACAATGTAAATGGTCAGAAATGGGCAATATTAGAAGTGTCTAAAAACAGTCTTTTAACAGGACAAAGTGGGTGAAACATCCAATTCCTCTTATATCAGCAATTGCAATCTGACTCTGAAGAAGGGAAAAGCTCTCCAGTCCCCTGGGCCAAATTCACAGCTTCTTCAACAGCATGCTCAACTGTTTTTATAGTTCAAGCATTTCTAGAAAATTCACTTCCTTAATTTTTGCTGTTTCTGTTAGCCCCAGACCCTGTATGTTTTATACCAGCTGCATTCAACTGAAGGGATACCCAACTGGGGATACAAATTGGCTGCTGAATGGCCCTCTCTGACTCCATGCTGTTATTTTCAAGCTCAAATGGCACAGAAAATGCTCTCTAGTTGACTTGCTTCCAAATGCCAAAAAAACCCAGTCCCAAAACTTCTAAACATAAACCAGAAGAAAACAAATTATTTACGTTTAAATAACACTGCAAAACAGTTATATCACAAATATGGCAATAAGAAAGCATTATAAAATATATGCTTCCTGTAACACAGAGGAAAAGTACCCTGAAGGTGATTTTGTAATGTTTATAGAAGAGCTTATATACATTATAAATGAGCTTCTGTAGCTTTCTTACTGAAAACGAAGTTTTCATGGGCAAACAGAATTTTTTCCTATAACTGGATCTGCCTGGCAGACATAAATACGTTTCTGTCAAATTCATCAGTCTGCCATGGATGTCAGAAAACTTCCTGGGGAGACAGGGACATGGGTTTACTTCCTTTATTAATCCCTTAGTTCTTTGGTTCTCAGATTACTTGGATCTCTTCTGATTTTTTGTATTTTTAACTCTAACATTCTGTCAGAAGTTTCTGAGCATCTTACAGGTCTATTGCCCCAACCGTAGGATGCGTAAAATCACCTTTTTAGATATTTTAACATCTCTTGAAATGTGACCACAAATAGAGGAGTATTATGGGGTACCCTATAATTCCAGCAAGCATTCATCTTGTGGTATACAAGACCTGGTATTTGTCTGGCACTCACTCAAGCTATAAGAAGCGCTTTACCCTATTTCAAAAGCCCAGTCCTGGATAGAGGCAAAGCTACCTACTGTCAGTGGTGATAATTCACAGCAAATAAACATGAAACATGTACTCATGAAACAGGAATAAACAAGAAGATATGGGCTTTGGTCCAGACCTTGGGCATTCAGGGTGAGATTTCTGCCACCCAAACAATGAGATGGGAATTGAAGTAGCGGTAGCAGCAAGAGACGCTAAGGATTACTCGTACGGCAGCTAACGAGGTTCTGGGTGCTGGTGAAGAGCAAAATGCTTTCCAAGAGTGACTTCTAGCAGGCTATACCTGGAGGAAATCTCCTTTGGTATAGATGGCCATATTATCAATCATTAAGATAGCTTCTGCATTAAATTCGGAAAGTGGACAATTTGTTAGCAGTGTGACTCTACATTATTTTAAGCCCTTGCTGTTTCAACTTTCCCTGCTTATTGGGGATCAAAGCCTTCTTCTCACTTCACCCGCCTCTTTCAACTGTGTTTATTTGTAGTTACAACAAAAGAGGACAGCAATTTCTGCTTTAATTTGGGGCAGGGCTTATTTATTCCTGTAGCTGAAGACAAATGGCAGGCATCATCTTCCTCATTTCTCCTGCAGTTATGTCTGGATTCTCTCTCTAGAATAGCTAGCAAATTTATTGCCCTTCTAAATGGTCGAGTTCTGCCGCATGTAGAAATTTGTGGTCTTTAGTGTTTAGTATGAGCAAACACTGAGAGAGGTGTACAGATAGGAGTATTTTCTGTAAGATACGTATAATAGTCTTTCTGTTCCATGTGTTCCTGCTGCAGCCTCAGCTGTAATAGTGGGTCCAGATTTGGGCATGGATTTCAAAAACAATGGACATCACTTAGAGTCACTTAAAGATGCAACAATGACCAGAGATTTAGAAATCACAACCTGTAAGGAAGGATTTTTTACCAAAAGCCTATAAGATATATAGGAGAATACAGACCAGAAACCTGGTCTTTCTCTTGTACCAAAATGGCTCCTAGCTAAATTTCTGGGGGTCTGTATACCGACTTAACGAAGAAGACTTGTCAAAATAAAGCCAATAGTCAATGGCAGAATTCCTCACCCCAGTAAAACAAGTGAAATGTAAAGTGCAAACTAAGGATCAGAAAGGAAAGAAAGAAAATAAGATGTAAAAAGATCCTAACAGAGGCTCCTGAAATTGTCACATCTGCAGCTGAGATTAAAATATTAGCAGAGGTTGATCTGACTCTTAATGTTTCCTCATCATTTCATATATGAGAAAGAAGTAAGGAAGGAAGATTTCCATCCCAAACTGTTACCAGGTTAAGTTCTTCTGCTCATGCGGAACAACTAAACCTTAATACAACCTCCAAAGAGGATCACGCAAGAATCTGTGCTTCTGTATTTGTGCCACTGCAATTATTTTCCTAGGAATGAAGCATCTGAATTTTAATATCCCATATATTCAGTGCAACACAGCATATTACAATATCTTGACCTTTTCAGTGTTCCATAAATTGATTGTCTGGTTGTTCCAGTCATCCCTTGTTTATAGCCCTGGAAACCTTAGAAGAAGAGGTAACATGGGCATCTCTGAGTCATATCTTCTATGTTTATCAGCACTTTCTGAATCACACTGCTGGTCTCTTGAAGGCTTGACAGAAGCTACATACTGTGTGCCTGAGGTGCAGTAGCATATAAAATCATGCCAGAAAAGGCAGGGATAAGAGCTACAGGCTGGCTCATAAGGTCCACCACAGGTGGTCCTGTTGAAGGTCACATTGGTTGACCAGTATTGTTATCGAATTGTGATCTCTCCAGTGAGTTATTCTGACAGCCAGATAAACCTCCAGCTAAATAAATAATATGCATAACCTTCAACCAACCAAATGTAACTGTTTAATTAATGTGGTTTTCCTAAGTAAATTAAAAAGTGGGGGGAAAAGGCTTCTGGTCTTAAGGATGAATAAAGCAGAAAATGTAATACCAGATCTAAACATGAAAGGGAGAGAATCCTCTTAAAGCTGAGGATGCAATGGTAATGCAAAGCAGGAAAATGGTTATTCATTTCCAGTCATCGTGTCAAACTGATGGACCAATAAAAAGAAGATACAAATTGTAATAAACTGGAAAGGTTGGAGGAAGATGTTAGCATCAATCCAAAGAAAGAGCAATTGCCACTTTCTCACTGCTTGCCCTACATCTAAGAAGGGAGAGGGAAAATGTCTATTTGGTAGTGTTCATTACAATTATTACTCTCTCCAAAAACCCCTGTAGAACTAAACAGAAATGTTCTGAGATGGCTCAAGTTCTTCCTTTGAGACTAAATGTAGAAAGTTGTTCTAGGGAAGCTCTTCCACCTCCAGATGTGCCTTCAGGTCCCACGTGTTCCTCAAGGTAAACTCATCTGCCCAGTGAGTGTGGAGCTGAAGAGGCCAGAACTGCTGGAGTAGCTTCCCACAGGCATAGCTCCAAACCTCTCATCTGCCCCTTCAAGCAGTGGCAACAGCAGCAGAAAGACCTGTTTTGTCTCAAAGCACTGAACAGAACAGGAGGAGCATGCAGTTACCTGCACTACTGAAAGGTGGCAGAGCAGGCGGGCATGACCTGCAGCTCAGCTCTGTTATACTGACCACCACCCCAAAACAGCTTCTGCCATATTATCCCTTGCCTATATCAGCTATTCCCAAGCCTTTCTACTTTCAGATGCGTAGCACCATTTGAAGTCTCACATCCAGTCTGGGGGGTGCTGCGAGACTATGAGACAAACCACGTGAGAGAGCCTGAAGCACATAGTGGCCTTCAGTTCCCATCTCCTCTGCATCCCATGGAGAACAGTGCTGCCTTTCCAGCCTCCTGCTGAAAGCAATATCAAGATGAAAAATAATCACGTTAGGGTGAATCCAGACAAAACAGAGCAGTCTCTTCTGGGAAGAGGAAAGCATGTTTAAGAATTTTCCCCTTCTTTCAAAAGCATAAAGCTTAAGATTGTTAAAATAAGTCTCAGTCTCAAGTTTTTGGACAACTTGTTGGTTTTGGATGCCCATTTACCTATCATAGCAAGATTCATCCATTTCTGTCTTCAATTAATGAGAACATTTTGGACACGCCAAGTAGAAGTAAGCCTGATCACTGCCATGCTGATGTTATTTCCTACAGGTTTGCTGCCAAAACTTGAGCTTCTTGAATGCTGACCAATTCAATGTGCACCAGTCTTTTACCCAGCTATAAAGACCATCATATGCTGATCACTAACATAGTGATCTGCACTTTGTCCTCCTTTATTCAATATAGAGCCTAAATCATGGCCTCTGTTCTGGTAATCAAAGGCTTCCCTGCTACTGGATTATATTCTTTAAGGCATTACCCATGGATATGTTACCAGTTACAATCTGTGCCTTAATAGAGACTGGACATCATCCCATTATCTTCCCAACATAATGGAAGAAGCATCAAGGTCAGGAGGCAACAAGTATTTATTATCTAAATCATCCATGGAAGAAAAAAACCGGGGATATATGTGGTGGTATAATTTGACTGACAAGAAGCCTGCAGTAGCATCAAGCTGTGACTGATTGTGAAAAAGACACGAGAGCAGGGGCAGGCACCTTCCAGAACAGCAGACATAAGCACGGTAGGCAAGAAAGGATGGAAACCTATACCAAGAAAGTAGCCTTCTATAATGGTGGAGGTAAATTGCTTATATAGGTACATATCTCCGAATTACTTTTTTTATCACCAGTGAAAAATTAATATCTGCAGGCCAAGCTATGGGATTGTTTGGAGTGGGATGAAATAACACATAAGTGTATTATTGCAATGTTTTATTTGTTTACATAATTTATGTCATGTCCATTAACCTCCAGCTAACATGGGGATCTGGAATGGACACATTGTAAGTAGGATACGCTGCCTTGCAAAGCTTGCTGTCCAAATGGGTTGTACAGGAGACGAGGAGAGGCACAAAGTGAAAGGACTTACCCATGCTCACATGACAGATGGGTGCGAGAGCCAGAAAATGGACAATAAATTCACAGTACTTGCATCTTATACTTGGCAGACAGGCTATGCAATTTATGGTTCTTGAAAAGGGACATAATGAAATATTCCCCTTGCTGTCCAAACACTCTAACACATGAAAAACAGGTTACTATGATTGAAAAAAAAAAAAAAAGCCTTGTGTATCTAAAAAATTGTTCAGAGGTCCTTTCATAAATACAAAAGTTATTTTGGTTGTTGCTTTGAGGTGTGAGCTATTGTATATGTCTACCTATAGCCTATCCAAAGTCACATACAGCATGAACACCTCACCGGCTGATTTTAAGCTAGGCCAAAAAGATACAGACGCCCAAAGGAGAATAGTATTTCTTTCTTTAGGACCCACTATGTCTTATTTAACTTGCCTTGTCAAGGTTTTTCATTGATTTCTGAGAGAGATTTGGCCAGAAATAGTTTGAGATGATGGTGCTTATGAATTTGTGCATATTTTATTGCTCAGCATACATTGCCAATACATGACACATTTCAAGATCTTTCAAATAGTCTGTGCTGAACACACAGTGAGAATGGTTTTACTCATAAAACTTAGTTAAAGGGAAGTGTACAGTTTTCTTTCAGGAAAATAAGAATGAGTCATCCATGCATGCATTTGATTTCCAGATCCAAGAGTTTGCAGTCTAGACTTATGGTTTTCATTTTTCTGAACACTTAATCAGTCTCTCTGTAGGCTGTTACATCCTGATGTCAATTAAAGGTTCATGAGGATATGAAAAACAGAGCAGGAGGTACCAAATTTTTCTTCCAGGTGAGAAGATGCAATAGTTTTACAGAGTGACTACCTTAAAAAAAACCACCCTAAGATCTTTAAGCTGAGGGACTCCTTGGTTCTCTCCATGCCTGATCCACAGAGAAGTGACTGCCTAACTGTATTAAAGTCTATATAAATTCGTTTATGCCTCCTCAGGGTAAGCAGGCTTGTAAAACCCTAGTGTACTCTCAAGTAACAACTGCAATTTGGCTCTGAGCTCTGCAAGACCACCAAAGGACTGGGGGATGATTTGCCTAGGAGAGAGGCTGCGCGTGTTGACAGGTGGAATGAGGATCTTAGGAAATGAGAAAGCGGCGATGATCTATGGCATAGCGTCACATGGAGGAGTCTTGGAGGAGAGGTTTCCCTTCCTTGACTCCATGTGCACAAGATGGAAACCTGCAGCAGAGCCAAGTCCATGTTTTCCCTTACTCCGAGGGCAGAGGATTAAAAAAACCATCAGAAAGTATATACATACACACAGAGAGAGCAAAGAGCAATCATTCCTCCAGCTGAGTGTGTCCTGGGTTATCTTTAGATTTCCCAGTCACTTCCCAGCATGTCCATGAGTCAATTATTTTGGGAGCAAACACTGATCAAGGTGCACATTGGGCTCAGCTCTCCCAGATGGGAAGGGGGCAGAGGAGATCCTTCTGCTTCTTTGGTCAGGTCATAGGAGAAACAGCTTCTCCCTGTTTCCCCCCGAAGCAGAAGAGGAAACAAGGCATTTGCCAGAAGACAAACAGGAGAGATGTGTAGGTTGAAGAGCAGCTTCCCCAGCAGTCAGGCAGTGCAGTACTTTTCCAAAGATTTGCCTGTACCTCTCGTGGTTGGTGTGAGCTGCTGCCGGAGACAGCGATGCGTGGAAGGCTACGGAGGGCATCCTGCGCCCATCCCCCATGCTGCCACCCTCGGCGTCCCCAGTGATCTTCTCCCAGCAATGTCACAGTCAGGGATTGGAAATTAGGCTTATAAATGAGAATGCTCTGTAACCCTGAAGCTGCAAGCATGTATTTTCAAAGTCGATGGAGAAGGCCCTAAGTGGCAGGAAAGGGGCTCGGGTTCTTGTGTTCCTCCAGCAAGAACTGATTATAGCAGATCCTTCAACTCAGGTCCTGACAGATGCAGCTAATTAAAAAAAGAAGAAACTTTAGCTTCTAAGTAAAAACTACACATGCACACTGTGATAGTTACAGGATGGTGGCACTGCCCAGATGTGCCCTAATCCTCGAGACAGTTATGGTGTATCAAATTTGAGTAAAGTAGCAGTGTCTCCTAAAAGGCAATCCATTTTCCATCCATATCCAAACTAAAGCTGTCTATGCATCTGCCATTGAAGCAGTCACTCACTTCCATGGGGCTGCAGGTGCAAAATATTGCTTGATCTGCCCAAGTCTCCCACCTTTGTTCCTGTGGTATTAAAGTCCTGAGAAGATATACATAACCTGTCTTCATCAATTCAGTTGATATTTAGCTTCAAGCAGCATATTGATTTATAGCAAGGAGCAAAGAGGGAGCAACAAAAGAGGAAATAGCAAGTAGTGGAAATGAAAATAATATGCAGGAAAAGGAAGGTGGTTCATGAAGCAGGCAGGAGCACTGTCCCGCTGTCTTCCAGAGCCCATGAAGATCTGCTCCAGGAAAAGGCAGCCAGCAGCTGAGCTCTGTGGTCTTGGGCACAACGCCGCTGTGGAAAAACTCCCCTTTTCCCTGCTTCAGGTGCTCAGGACTTCTCACCTCCTCCTGCCCAGGCAGAAAGAGGCTGTAATAATTACTTAAAAGCCAAAACTCTCAGTCCCCAAATATTAATTAGTTACTGCCCAAAGTAAAAGGCTGGGTTTAATCCCCAGCTTGTTAGCTGACATTACCTTCAGTGTGCTGAGTTTAACGGAGCAAGGTGTACTCGGCAGGATTTCACTGGCAACGTGCAGCAATGACATGAGGTTTGAATGTCAGCACGGGCTGTCAATCTTCCCTTTGTATTCTGGCAAACACGGCCAGCGGGCGGCTATTTAATCGCTTGGGTCACCCCTGGTAAAGCACACTTGTTTGCTTTCCCTTTTTGTCTTTCAAGGTCTTCCAAGCAGGGCAGCAGCTCCCTGAAAGCTGGAGGTAAGTAGCAGCAGGGACCCTGCTCCCAGGGACCCTGGCATTGCTATGGCAAACACAGGAGGCAAATCAGTGCTGCAGAATAGGACTTCTCTACGTTTCCCATGCTGAGCAGAATATTCAAAAATAACTGGAAAGCTTGCCATTTCAAAGCAATACACGGTTTAAGCCATTTTTCCCATGCATGTATCTTGACACTACTTACCATTTCATTAGCTGTTTTCCTTGTACAATAAGTTTTGTAGCTCTGAATTTGATTTCTGTTGTTTGTGCTTATTATGTCAGCATGGTTATATCACAAGGTATGTATCCAAGGGAGGCGAGGATTGTAGGGAAATGTTTATTAGAACAACAGAAACACTTACTTAGGAAAAATGGACAAGCACTCAGGCTCCGCCTGTGCAGGTCTGGCAATATTTTTTATGATTACTGTATTAAAGACAGAGAATGGTATGAGCTTAGGGAAAAATACCTAAACTATTTTTGTCACCATCTTTAAAAAGCCATTTAGAGTAATTACCATTCAACTCAAGCTCTTTAAAATGCTGGTTTACGAATTTTAATAGTTACTGGCAAAGAAAGTTAGTGCTCATGATCTTTCAGTAAGGCTGCATCCTGGCCAGAGCTCACAATCAATTTTCAGGCTCCTCATAATGTTTTCCTGAAGTATCCAATGAAAAAAATGCACCTCGTACAGAAATGACATGAAGTACAATCTGACATAGAAATGACCTGAGGTACAGTTGTTCCCTAAAAATAAAATAAAATAAAATAGAATAAAATAAAATAGAATAAAATAAAATAAAATAAAATAAAATAAAATAAAATAAAATACTGGAAGTATAGAAATGTTTCTGCTTCTGGCAGGATAAACTAACACCAGCAGGTTTGTTGGCATTTTCATAATCACTCCTGTTTTGTCCACACTTCAGAAAAAAAAATCCTCTAGATTTTGTAGTTTTTGGCTTTAAATCCTTCCAGAAAAATCAGTTGCCTTTTTTTTTTTTAGTCATTTAAATTGTTATCATTCTGTGGCTACATCATGTTCTTATACTCACTTTCCTAATTGGACTATATACATTTAAAAACAACAGCAGAGGAATTTCATATTAAAAGCATTAAAAACAACCACTTGAACTTACAGCAATTTTCCCCAGCTCTGGTACTAGATTTCTTTCTTTTTCTGGGGCTATACTAAAGGGGTTGGTAGATGAGTATTTTGCTTTTTTTGCACAAACTCTGTACATGAATTACATCTTCCATGGAACGTCATGTCTTCTGGTAAAAAGACCAATGTACTGAGGGAATCCTTGGCCATATAATCGGGAGATATAATCCAGAAGAAGTACTTGGCCCATGCAATAATAACCAAGTTCTCAACTGAAATGTTACAGTTCAGAGTAAACTATTTGTATTTAATTTTTAAATTTTTTCAACATGCAAAAAAAAATCAAAATTCCCACAGACAAGTGATTGCTGTTGGTTAGATCTGTATCCTGGCAAAGCCCCAAATTTTTAGGCAAACACCAACATGAATGAAAAATTTAGCTAGCCCTGAAAATATTTAAGCGTGTTTAGCGCTCACAGGATGCTGTAAAGTGACCGAAAAAACCCAAAGAGAGAGAAAAAGAAAAAAAAAGGGGAGACACCTGCCTCTGTTAGCATCTCCTGCTTGTGAGCTTGCTCCTCGCACTGTCTGGGCCAGGAGAGGAGGGAGATCCCCTGGTAGCGACTGAAGGGCTGGTATGGGACAGCACCCTCCCCTGCTCTGCGCAGGGGGACGATGGCCGGGGCTGAAAAAAGCCCCGTTCTATCTTTTTTAGGAAGAAAGGAAGGAGGCTGCAATATTTTTAGGAGTGGGTGGCAGCTAAAAGTGTGTCTTGTGAAGTTGCTTTTTGACAAATGTATAGCATCCCTGGAGGAAAAATAGGAGTTTGCCAAGTTCAGACATTTTCTGTTCGCATATAACTAAAGCTGCTTTGATCTAAATTTGACAAGTGATGTGTATATTATACTACTGCAACCACTTTAGGTTTTTTAGCTCAAAAAACAAATAGCCCAGGGACCAAAATCTGCTCTCAGACATCCTCCTCCTGGAACTCCCACTGCTTTCAAATTTCTAAGTATGAAAGGTAGGTACGGCAGAGGACCATGCAGCAAATGGTGTTCCCAGGTTTTTACGAGTGTTTGTACGGTTCAGATCCTGGGATGCTGGCGGCTCGGCTTGGAGGCTCTGGGTTCGTGTTCCAGCCTGGATCCGGGTTCCTTTCCAGGGCAATGGTAGCAGTGCTGGTGGTGGCATGAGAAGCTAAACCAGCCATGAAGCATTCCTCTAAGCTGCACCGACACTGACTCTTTTTTTTACATCTTTTTTTTTTAATTTCAGAGGCATCAGTATTTCACCTCATCTGTGGAAATGAATGACACATAATGTCAATCTTTTTTAAAGATAGCCTATGACGTCTAAAAAGGAAGATTTATAAACTCTTAGTCTGCTTAATCGTATCTTTCTCGGTAAAGTCTGATTGAAATATTGGTAACTTTGACTCATTTATTGCCAAAATGACTTCAGCACTGCCTCTACCTGGTATATGCATCATAATGCCAGTTTTTAATTCAATAATGTAAGA
This sequence comes from Ciconia boyciana, assembly GCF_034638445.1. Taxonomy (NCBI): domain Eukaryota; kingdom Metazoa; phylum Chordata; class Aves; order Ciconiiformes; family Ciconiidae; genus Ciconia; species Ciconia boyciana. The sequence continues at coordinate 43,538,038 of NC_132934.1, read as the reverse complement.
AGGATTGTGAGTGAAAGCTGCTGTGTATTGTGACACTGACATTTGTCTTCTGTATGTAACATTATCCTCTTTAAATATTTCCTAAACAAATACTTACTGTACTTACATCAAAGATAACAATTATAGATTCAATAATCCAAATTTTAAAATTCTTAAATACATATTTGTTTGCTACATTATATCAGAGACTATAATATCCTCTGATGGAAGCTCTCATGCTTCCATTTGTAACATTTTTACTTTATAGCTTCCACTAACTTCCATCTAACTTCTAGCTTTGATTTACTTCCTGGAAGACTGTTTTAAAATTAGTAAATTGATTTTTAGATTAAATCTTATCCTGATATTTAAAAAAGGTTAAAAATAGTTTGATTACAAAACTACTTTATTGAAATGTGATTAAAATAAATTTTCAGGCATTAAGTTCTTTAATAAAAATATTATATTTTATTGGTATGTATCAGGTTTGTGCATTTTAAAGTATTATAGAAAAATGTGTTGTAAAGAGTTTGTGGAAATTATTTACAGAACAAAGAAATCTGTCAAAAAGTCTTTTCTACTGGTTCCTCTGAGAAGTGGCTAAAGGAAACGCAGTCGTGTCACCCATGCCGTAAATACGAAAGGAACCAAATGACAAACCCCAGCAGTGATGGCCGGGGGCAGCTTGCCCGCGGGACTGAGAGGCAGAGACAGGCTCACGCTGTCTGTGAAGAAGTGCCCACTGCTCCCCAGTTGCCATTTCCACTTCCCTGAGACGGTCTTACTGGAAGACGGTACCAGGTACACATATAATCCTGCTTAGCAAATCCATTTTTGCTGATGAAGTTGTGTCTGACACTGGGCCATTGTTAAAATGGAATAAATTTAAGCAGTTTCCAATGAAGTATTTGTTTAGACAGGTAACGTTGTACACAGGCCAACAGATTGGTGGAAAATGGTGTCAAAATACTAACACACCTATTAAAAAGGGTGAGGAGTCAAGCTCTCACGCATACCTGGTCTTGCCACCCCATGGAGCAGCGCCAGCGATGCCAGGATCGGCATCTGCTGAGATTTTGGTCACCAGGAAGCCAAGACCAAGGTGCCCGGCAGTGCCAGGACCAGGCCTCCGGTCAACGCAACGTTGCACAACAGCAATGGCGCTGCGGACTGGGGGAAGGACGCTTATTTCATCTCCGTCCTTGAGTCGGGGCACCTGGTGATGACCCTGGTGATGACCCAATGCTTGGTGACTATCATTGCTTGAACTGGTCCTCCTTTCTCCAGAGTGATTTACATATCTCTGGTAAATATATGAAATAGGAACAGTTGCCTATACCCTCCTGCTGGGAAATGAAGAAAGAGTTAATGCTAAAAAGAACTGGGGTCCTTTCACAATACTAACTCATGAGGACTACTACCACATCTAGGGTTAAAATGTTATTTGTTCCACTTCAGTTTTCTTTTAGAAAAGCCAAATCATTGCCTTACTTGCTTCTCTCTCTCTCTTTTTATTGTCAGGATGATTTCCCAGGAAGAGTTTTTTTAAATTTACAACCAAACAAACCCCAGACTCGCAGAGGGGAAGGAGAGAAGCTACAGCCCTATGAATATGAGAAGCCGCACTTTTTGTGGATTTAATTTGTGTTCAGTAAGCAAGAAAGAAAAACAGTGTTTAGTTTAATATTTCAGGAAATCATACAGTAAATGCCCCGAGAAATTTACTGTGCTGAAGCCAGGGCACACTCCAGCACAGCTTCCCACACGGAGAGCTGTTTGCCAAGCTGGCTGATGCACAGTTTTTGTACAATATAATTATTTAATTTGGGGGCATGACTTTTTACCAAATGATTTTTACTATTCTAACACATAGCATGGATGTTTTTACATGAGAATAACTGTTCTTTTGTCCTCTAATTATGAGCGTATTTAGTATAACAAAGAACCAGCAGGAACTGGAAATCGTTTAGGTCATCTACTCCATTCCTCTGCCTGTGATTAATTATTTCTTACATTGTGTTCATTAAAGTTTTTTCCAACATATGAAAAACACTGAAAAGTCATGTTATGTGACCAGGGGGAAATAGTATAGAACCAGTAAATAGGATTACAGGAACATCTGCTGGAAACTTTTTTTTCCTATGAAGTATGACATTTATACCTTGGCAATGAGCAATATTCACATTAACTGCAGATTATTTGTACAATCGAATTCTTATTCCTTTTGACAACACTACCCAGTCTGTTTCCACGGCAGTCCGAGAGACTTCACCCCACTCTGTTGGAGGAAAAATCCTGGAACAGTTGGGCTTACGGCATTTTACTAATTTCAGGGTTTGAGGAGGATACATGGTACCTTAGTATTGGCTGGCTTCCTTTAAGATACATCCGCATATACTGTTTGTGTCTTTGAGACAGGTCTTTTTTCTGTAAGAAAGTGAAGAAAATCATTGAATGGATATAAAAAAGGCCAAAAGAAATGAAGGCAAAGAGGCCACGTCACTGCCCTGATCTTACATATAGTAACATCAGGGAACTTCTCTGCTTTCAAGACAAATCTTAGTTGGAAGGTTTCTTTCTTTATATACACAAATGCCTTTGCCTTATATTTTCATAAACTAAAAACCAGTTGTGAAGACAGTGCTGTAGGAAGGGGCAAGAACAGGTAAATACAGATTACTTTGGGGGATTAACTGGCCTAATGAAAGTGACCCTAAAGGCATACAAAACAGCGTTTTAAACAAATGTTGGGCTTCTCTGGAACAGAGGGAGCCCTAGAAAATACAAACACTGTCTCTGAATTTCAGATGTCTTTCCATTCCTTCATCGTGCATGTGTGTGTGTGCATGCTCCCTGCTATGGGTTCCTGTGGGGTCACCGTGGGGCAAGTCCACAGCCCATCTGGGGTGAATCCAGTTTCTTGGTGACTACGTAAATCAGCGAACTGCCTCATTCCTGATTTTTGTTTCAACCAAGGGTGAGGAAAAGCTGACAAGCACTGACGGGAACCTGAAAAGCTTTCTGGGGCAGTGGGTATGAGCGGGAGTGATGGAGCAGCCTGGGGCCAGGGCATCTGGCCAGAGCCAGCATTGAAGCTGGGGAGCCGACTGCTTCAACTGGCAGAGAGTTAAATACATAGCAGAAGCGGGCCTTTATTCATTCTGGTTTGCCCAATTCCAGACTCTTTATACTACCAAAGCAGAATCCCTCCTTCTCCCTCCAGGTCCAGGACAGGGGAATCAGAGAGAGCTCCCTGTCTAGTATTCAAAGAGTAGCAGAAATCTCGTCCTCAAATTAACATCTCTGGCTTTATTTTCCTGAGTATCTTCAGCTACGGTTACTGTAAGTGAAACTTTTAGCCTACCCTGGGCAGACAGACCTACAGGCTAGGGCTCCTCTGTGCATAGTTTTGTCTTCTCTCTCTTATGCGTAGATCAGTAAGGGTTAATACAGGGCTGTGGCTCTCCCTGTGCAGGCAGCTCAGGTAGTCAGTTGCACCCATTTAATGGAATCTCTGGCACCAGCCTGGTGGGTATATAGAATTACAACAGTCAAAATGTTTTCCTAGACATCCAATGAATAATGAAAAGACTTTAAGAGGTACTTCAACTGATCGCCCTCACATCCTTTGGGGTATGGGGTTATCTTTTTGAAGGGCTAAACCTATGCAAGTTTTAAGTAGTTTCCTTAAAATGTACATCCTTTAGTGAGAAAGAGAGATGGATACAGAGCTAGGCAAAACAGGTGCTTTGGCATTGGTTTTATTCCTGAATGTCTTGTCTGTATTGTGCCTATTTGGCCCAGCTTCATTCCATCATTTGGCTCACATGGGCCCCCTTTGAAGAAAGACCCCTAGGAAGGGGGCTGGGATGGTACGTAGCAGCTATATCCTTATCTTAGACAACGATGTTCCTGATAGAGGACAATGGCTGCCAAATGGCTACAGCCAAGGCTGAAGAGGGTACAATGACTTGGTATATCCTTTTAGTTCATTCCACGCATGGAATTTGTTTAAAGGCTTATTATAAATTATAAATGTTAGCTAACTTCAGAAAACCCTGCAGAAAGCTGGCAGCAGGCACATACCAGGGTATGTGGCTGGGCAGCTTGGATTTTAGGCTGGCAATGTTTCTTTTCTTTCAATCTATGGTCCCTGTTGGGAGTGTATCTTGTCATGTCAGCAGTGAATATCTAATGTAGTCTTCAGACTGTGCCAGTAACCCGTTAGTGAAGCCTCCCGGTTATAATTCTACTGCTGTCTTGCTGGCTTTGCACCTTACCCTTACAGGCATGGCACAGGCAGTGCCAAGACTTGCATTGGTTTTCCCCGTGCAATGCCCAGCAATAGGAGTTACATATTAATGTATTTCTAAGATGAGGCTTACATAGACATGGCAGTGGCTGGAAATAAGGAGAACCAGGTTGCCTGCATAGTTTAGATCATAACTTTTGCCTCTGTTTTTTTGCCATGATGACAACCTGCATGCTAGGTAACATCTCAGCACTTCCATAATCCCAATTAAAAAAAAAAAAATAAAGGAAGGAAAGGTGATGTCTTTTTGGTAAACTGCACAAGGCTCAAAACCAATATACATGCTTAGTGGTAGTAAAGAGACTTGAACTTGTCAAGTAAATTAAGATATGAACTACCCACACAAATTCTTTTGAATTATTTGGAAAAAGGAGAATAATAGGAAACCAAAATGCATCATGACTAACAGTTTAAGGTTTTTGGTTGGGGGAGGAGTGGGGAGAGAATAATCGAGACAAAATTGTAGATCCAAGGTTGTTCTTATTCAGTCTTCTAAATAACTTTAAAATACCAGTCTTTTGTTCAGCATACTTTATTCAACGTTAATGAGCAACAGACATTTCTGTTTCATGATAAAAGTTGCTTAATGGGTCATTTTGTTTAACTGTTGACTCATTCTTCCTGTCAGGTGGTGACAAGAGCAGCCTTTCATGGCAAACCAAAATCTGCATGCACTGTTGTTCAGCAAACACTATTGGAATCAACTGAAAATGCTTAATATGTATTTGCAAATATGACCCTTTCCTTTTGTCCTGTTTCAGGGTCTACTTCACAGTTTCATGTCAAAGATCTAGTTTCACAGATCACTGTTAATGAAGCTTTCAGATATGTGCCATAAGTACAGGTACATTTTGTTCAACAGAAGCCAGTTTTTATTTGTTATTCCCATACCCTCACACAGGAAAATGATCTTGTTCCAGTCACACGAGTTCTTCATCACACTGCACAAAAGAGAAATCAAGCAAACTTGCACCATGGGACACTCAAGCATCAGAAGTTATGCCAGTAACAATCAGAAGAGAAGGGCAGGATCTAAAGATGTTGGTAAATGCTATTTTTACAATTCCTTGTCAGTACATTCAATAAGAATTTATCAATTTTTTATGTATATATATGTACGTATGTGTAGTAATTTAACCCATTTATGTAAGAACAGTGCCAATGCAAGCAAACCATTTACAGTAAGGACAAAGAAACCCCATGTATTTGGTTTTTATATGTTAATCAAAACCTTCAAAATATAATACAAATTTTAGTTATAGTAGTCCATGTTTTCATTTATGCTACACATTTGTTTCTGTTTCACACACCGGGAAACAAACTGAGAGAGTTTGAGTGAGATGATCAAATACTGGACGGAAACACAAGGCTCCGGACTCCACTTGGCCCATTACATATCCCTCTACTTGCAAATTTGTTCATTTTTCTTTCTTTTCTTTAGGCAACTAATCATTGACATCTCATCGACTTGTGTCCCGTCCCCCCCCAAGTAAATGACAGTAATAAAAAGCTTCATTTCTGCTACTGTTACTTTATTACTTCAGATACTGAAGCTACTGCTGTTCTTGGGGATAGAAAGCCAGGAGAGGACAAGGAACACAACAGATACCTGCGGCTAAAGTGTAATGGATTTAAACAAAAGGCCTTTTCACATGGAGATTAATTAGTATAAGAAGTTTAAGGAGAGGAAAAATAAATTCATGAAAGAGTGGTCCATTGGTAGCTACTAAACATGAACATCTGGTTATACAGCCTGTAGTTCAGGGATTCTCCTATTGCTTTGGAGGTATACCGAGGTGGTTCGCCCTCCTGTACTTTTGCACCTCCCCTCTCCACACACACAGGAGCAAATACACACTCTTTTGTTCTTCTATGCCTGTCTCCTAATGGTGTGCATGGGAGAGAGAAAGCAGGACCAGATGAGCCTTCACGCTGACATAATGTGGATGTTCTGTGTTATGTTACGTGGTGATGTTACAGCAGGGCAGGCCACTCCTCTGCTCCTCGGGCTCATTTCAGCCAGCCCTGCAAGCTGGGTATCTGATGCAAAGCCCAGTGGATTCGGTGGAATCTTTTTTCAGATCTTCAGAGCAGACTCCTGAATGCAAGCCTGGTTAATACTCCAGCAGAGAATATCCGATTATTACATGGGGCTGGTCAGGAACAGTAATCAAATTACCTAAAGGAAAACATTTAGGATACATTATTTAAACTGCATTAGATATCTGTGTGGTCATTCCCAGGCAGAATGAATATTTCCTCAATTTGATTCAATTTTATTCAACTTAATTTACACCTTTTGTTACTTTGGATGAATATTGCTCTGTAGCATGTCTTAGGGAAACAGGCTCTGCAGGAAATGGTGTGAGCTTCTGACATCATTTCTATCATCATTTCTAGTATTGGAAAACATCGCAATAGTAGAGAGTTTTCTGTTGAATAAGATATAAACCCGAAGTTCTCCTCTTGTTGCAATTATGTGGTAAATATAACTGTGACCCGAACATGGACGTACAGAAGTCAGCAGTAGGCAGGAACAGCTTCCTTAATGTTCAAATTTGCAATCTTTCCCTTACTACATGGAAACAAAGTTTGCCAGTGCGGTCCCTCCCTCCAGGATGTCTGTCCTGCCCCATCTTCACAGGCTTTTGGATCCAATGCCCACTGGCTAAATTCCACCAAAACCACAGCATAGGTGCATTTGAGTCATCTAAGTCTTGGAGAATGACTTTGCTCTCAACAACTGCTTCATCTCACAGGCCCTAAAATCAAGCAGTGCCTCTGCTTTTGAGCAATTTTCTAAGCAGAGGCTTTGGAGTTTGCTAGTGAGAATAGGAGGATTTTGAGAGGCAAAAGGGAGTCTGATATTCTGCCCACCTCTTCTCCCCCTCCAAATGTTGTTCCAATCATGGAGCTATTGTGTGAAAGGCAGAGTATTCCCTCCCTGCCGCTCACCTTGTCAGGCTCCCCACCACCTGCAAACCAATCACAGCACCTTAAAAATATCCCTCACCCCATCAGTTCAGCAATGATTTTTCAGGAATAAGAAATCATAGTTCTTTCTTACTGCTACTACATGCTGGGTCTGAAGTCACCGAAAGGGTAAGGGGTGAATAGTTTCTGGATTTTAAGTTTCAAGGAATTCTTGCTCATTGTCCTCTGAAATTAGTGGAAGTACCAAGACAATACTGTGATTACTCAGCGTTGGTATTTATGAAAAATGTGCTCCCCATAAATACTGAATTGTGTCATTATCACTGTATATGCTGGGCTTTCATAAATATTGGCATTCAGTAATTAGACAGCTGGCTGTAAACTTGAGGAGACAGTCATTAAAATGGCCATTAAGAGAGCTCAGAGCAGAAAAAAAGGCTGCTTCTTATTCGTTCAGGACACTGGAGCTCAGAAAAAAAGCGAAATTTTCATTTGAATAGGGCAAACATTCTACATTTGATGTAATCTGGGTTGTATCTCTGCTCTCCTCACATCCCTTTAGCCAAACAACTTATTTTGGGTCTTCATTTCCAGATTCATCTCTACAGAAGCGGGCTGTGTTTCTGCATGCCCATTCCAGAGTGCTCCAGCAAGAAGGACACATGCAGAAGTACTTGCAAGGTCTTTGTATGGATTTTAAAACCTGTGCTTGCAAATATCAGGTAGTATTAGAAGGCTGAAATGACTGATCTATAACATGTTTTCACAGGCTAAATATCAGTTCTTAACTGAACACTTTGCATTTTATCTCAGTAAAAATATCCATACTCAACTGGGAATAGACCCTGGACAATGCTCTAGCTTGGGCTTTCTGAAACATAGTGTTGTCAGGAAATCTGTCCTCTTGCATGTCATATGAAAATGCTGTTTCACTGCCTGAAGAATTTTAGCCAGCCTGGTAACTCACTGTTCACTCAATTATTATTTTTTTATTTAAGGAAATTGTATAATGCAAGGTCAGACTTCATCTTTTGGGAGGTCAAAATGAATGCTGTTATTTGCATAGTTACAACTGTTTGGGGTTAGACAAGGACTTTTCGGAGCTGGGGCAGAGCAGACTGAACAATAGAGCTTTCCAGTGTGCAGTCAGGGGCCGCTGCTGCTCCACCAACCATCAAGGGGTGAACAACTGGAAAAATCCTACCCTTCAAACATTAAAATCCATATATTCCAACACATATTAGTGAGCAAACAGAGTAATGGGTGGAAGTGAAAATGATAATATATCAGTCTGCTTTTGTGTTGGTTATAATGAGGGGGGTTGCCATGCTGCAGAAGACAAGTCCACAGGTTTCTCTCTCCAGGAATTCCAGATGGTACTGAAATTTTTCTTCATAAAAAGTTGTCATTAATTGGTATTGACTGAGAGATACTTTCATAATGACTATAAAGACACAAGCAGCTTTGAAATTCATGGATTTCAGTCCTGCAGCAAGCAGGTAGAAAACCCTCCGAGGCGCTGCCACCCAACAAGCGAGCGGGCTCTCTCTGTTATTGCCATTAACCGCAATTCTCTGCCCATCTCTTTGATGAGAGCCAATGCCAGTAAGCATTACAAGCGGATTATTGTTTTACACTCTGCATGAAAGATGTGTCTAATAAGAAGAAATAAGATTAATCTGGCTAAAATCAGTTTAAGGGAAGACTGCAAATTGAAATTATTTGTAACGGTAAGTCTGAAAATTTATGGGATGCAGAAATGCAGCCGGGGAGGTGTTGGAATTTGGGGAGCTGCTGATATGTATCTCTTGAGTTCGTGCTATTTTAGATATAATAATTTCACTTACACATTTTGTTTGTAGTGTACTGCACCATAGCTGGATGTCTACACAGACTCATGCATGTGTATGTGTATACCTACAGGGAGAGGAAAAACTGATGGATTTTTCTAATTCAAGATAGAGTTATATATATTCATAGATGATCCTGTTTGGAAGGAAATATAATCTGCTGGCATTTGGTTTTATGAGTGAGCATGTGTATCCATGCAGCAACAGACTGGCATAACAGAAAGCCGGACAATTTGTTCTTAGCACAGTGTCCAACAATTCACCTCTTGATCCTGCCCTTTTCACAGCCGTTTGTTTCTCAAGGAATGATTGCAGCTAGGAAGCCTGAAAGCTGAGAAACATCTCATCTGCGTGCACAAATTATAATTTTTCTCCCATTCAAGAAGGTTTCAGAGCTACACAGGTGTAGCTGTGTGATGGAGATGCCGCAGCAGGACTCGGCAGAGGGGTCTGGCTTGTATCCCCCGCCACGGGGCTGCAGGAGCTCATGGTCTTGCATAAATCACTCCTGTGGAGATCTCAGCTTCAGGTCTCCAGCTGTAAAACAGAGCTAATATCACCTCCTTAGTGCCCCTTTTCTGTCTCTTTCTTCCAAAGCTCTCCACGGCAGAGGCTTTCACCTTGGCATATTTGGAAGGTAACTCTTTGCCTTTGGTTGCTTTTCATTCTGCGGCCAAATCAGTAACCTCCGAGGGGAAAACAGGAGCTGGACTGGGGTATAAGAGCTGGAGAAGTGGAGGAGAAAGCCCTCAAGCTGACCCCACCACTGGAGGGTTTGTCCTTGCTACTCCAGGCTAGCGGAGGGGAGGGAGTCTCCGTGGGTACCTTGAAATCTGCAGGATTTCCTCAAGCCGCCCCCAAGGGTGAGGTCTTGCCCTTCCTTTCCTGCAGGGAAACCAGTGTGGGGAGTGCCACAGGTTGCAGAGACCTCCCTCACCAGCTCCCGTCAGGCAAGGATTTAGCACTGGATGCATCCCTCAGCGTGTTCTGAGGGATTCACTGTGTTTCTGCTGCGGGAAAAGAGAATGGCAGGAGGGGCTGAGGCCGGAGACAATGAGATACAGCCTTGCTCCAGCTGTAGCAATTACCTGCGCTGTCAGAAAAACAGCAGGTCTTAAATTTTGAACAGAAGGAACTAAATGCATCCCTGGAGTAACTCCAGCAATTTCTGCAGGTTATAGGAGAAAGCTTTTGGCCCTCCATCCATTTTATGCACAGAACTAAATATTTTCTCTAACACTGAGTCAAAGGACTGAAATTATTTCCCAGATTGAGAAGTTTGGTGTTAAAGTCAGAGGAAAAAACATACCTTACTGCCAATGAAATTTGCCTCTCTATATTTCGAGTGCACATTAAGCAAATCAGCATCTTTCAGATAGATGGCTTTTGCTGATGGCCATTTTGAAATTTCAATTTCAAGTGCACTAGAGAGTTTCTCTGTGAGTGAGAATTGCTTCTTACTGTCATTTTTCAAAGGGTTGCTGTGAAACCAAGGAATTGGCTTCCTTTAAAAATCCTGCAGCATCCTGAGCTCATTCGGTGGTGAAACATACCCTCTACCAGTTACTGTCTTCGCTGTCTGGGTGACTGCCGCGTGGGGAGTTGTCTGAAGAAGTTATCTTAGACTTTGACTCTAAATGTTTATAGCTGGTTACATTCAGTAAGACTAAAAATATCCTAACAGCTAAGGCATGAGATAGTGATGTGTTTGCAGTGCGACACGTATTTCAGTGGGTTTCTCAGCATTTCTTGCAGGATGATAATTCTGGCTACTTTTGTTTCCAATGGACATCTCATGAGCTTTCATTCCCACAGCTGGGAGCAGGGTGGGAGGCTTGACATCGTGCTCCCCAGCACAGCACAGGGGCAACGGCAGCAGATCCCATGTCTGATGCTCCAGTCCCACTCCTGTCCCCCAGGATAATGTTCCCGCGGTGACTGCCGCAAATGTTGCGGCTGCAAAGGAGAGGATGGAGAAAGAGGCTAGGATGTTTATCTGAGCAGGAGGCTGCTGAGCTGTATTTCCAGGGAGGCCACTTCTGTTCAGCCTCTTTAAGTCTCGTTTTACCCATCTGCTGTAATGCTCATTTGCCCAGTGTGGTGTCAGGAGACTTCACTGATGTATATGCAGTTCTTTGATGCATGACAGCTCTACATGAAGAATAAAATAGTCAGAGCTTTTTGTTCTGTATCACTGTTCACTTTTACTTGGATATCTGTATCACTTTTACTTGGACATCAGCAGCTAGTCGGTGTTACTGAATGTGTTCAGAAAAAAAATCATTTTATTTATTCAACAGTCCCATGCATGGTACCCCCCCAGTTCAGAACTGGTTTCCTGGTCTTGTTTTTTTGCCAATAGTATCTAAAGATCTGCAGTTATTTGTTTTTCTCACGATACTGGTTATGACATCCTTTTCCCTCTTAAAACAATACACACATCCCCTACTCCTCTCCCATAACTACCTTTCCCTGGAGTACAGTGATCTGTATTGTTTGCAAATTATATTTGGGAAAAAAAACAAACAGAGGAAAAAACACTATTGAAAAGTTTCATTACCAGGGATAGAGTGTTACAAACAGTTTAAAAAAAAGTAGAAAGCTGATTGTTAACTGCAAGGGATAGTAAAGCAGGTTTGCTCAGAGGATGGACGCACACGGAGCGGCGAGTGCTCAGTTACAAGCTTCTCCTCCAAAGCCCCTGGCACGGGAACAGCTCCCATCACTTCTGCATCACACCGCAGACGTGAAAAGGCTGCAGCTAAATAACTGCAAAAGCCAAACCACTCTCCTCATCTGTCAGACTGACTCGGCGGCCAGTCCGAGAGGTACAGATGCTGAATGGAAAGCCGCTAGTTGATAGGCGTTGCCATTAACGTGCTTCAATTAAATAGAGAAAAGGAGATGGGAAGGGACTGAACCAGTGACAGTGAGAGGAAACGGAGCACCAGAGAGCCTGGATTTTTTCACTCTCCTATCTCTTTGCTTCATCAGCAAGCAGAAGGGATCATTGCTGCTTGCCTGGCTAGTGCGTATTACCAGGAAACATGATGGGGTTTTATTTCTAGGTTGAATTTAAACCTTTGACTCAATCTGTCTGTTACTGAACAGACCCATTTCAGCCTTGTATTCCTGGCATAAAGTTGGATGAAGTCTTTCATGTTTGATAGATTTATTTTTTTTAACTTCCAGTTATCCCACATTCCCCACTGGTCCCGAGCCCTCATGGTTCTCTGTCTGCAGAATTATATTAGCAACCACCACAGACTTAGATATTGTTATGGAGATGCTGCGTGGTGGTTTTGGCTTTCTGATGTCCCTGCTGGCCTGATTATGCATGAATTCTCCACGAATGCATATGTGCCACAGATACAGCAGCCGACCTCGGCATCTCCCTATTAAAGCCCCCCCCAGGGAACTGCTGGTAGGCTGCAGCTCCCACGCCATGGCTGGGGGGCAGGTCTGGGGCTGGGGGGTGTCTGTGTGTCTGCGTGCGGCTTCTTTGTTTTCAACAGATACATAATAAATGTCGTATGAGTGTGTAGGCAGAGTATGAAAATGTACCTTACGTGGAAAATTAGACAGACTAGAAATATACAGTGAAAGTTTATTTTCCCCATTTGCAGTGAGCCTAAAAATCTATACCTCTACGCGTCTCAGTCACTGTATATCTGTTTTGCCACAGCCTATATTGATTTGAATTTTCTGGTTTGTCACCTTTCAAAAATAAAGGCTTTTGGAATTTCTCACGTACCTTTGAAAACATTGCTGTTACCTCCGCTGCTAGTGAATACAATCACATGAAAGTGGAATAGAGCTGTGCGACATCTCTGTGGCTTTATCACAGTTAATGCTGGAAAGATGCATGCTAATTCCTGCTCCTTTTCCTCAGTTGTGGACCTCGTTCTCCTCTTCCATTCAGCTCTGTTTTCCGTAACGAGTTCCAACCTCTCTGTAAATCACAGTGTTTAGGTTAGAGTGCACACACTGTAATCTCCTATGGTGTAATTTATAAAGTACTGTGAGATTTTCTGAAAATATAGTAAATCATAAATAAAACTCCATAGGAGTATGTTTAGACAGGGGGCTTTGCGTGTGGAGTATTTCTCTTGTTCCATAAGCATGCATTTGTATTTGGTCCAATGTGGGTCACATCGGACATAACTCACTCACTTGAGTTTTGCATCTGGGCCAGGGAACCTCATAAAAGCCAGTTAAGTTACAGGGGTAATTTAAGGGACGCAGGGATTCAACTCGTACAGGACTCATGACAGGAAAAAGCCACCACACTAGTGAGGTGTGATTCATCTCTCCTAAAGTTAGCTGCCTAAAAATGGCAAATCTCATCTCAGCTTGTTTGCTATGCAATCAATGGAAAAGGAAGGCAACCTGCAAGATGACTGACTCACCAGTAAGGCTGTGACTTAGAAAAGACCCTAGGTGACTGAACTTTGGGCATGAAATTCAAGCTAGACAAGCACAGCTAATCAAAATCAATCCAGCCCCAAATGACTTTGGTCTTTATGGGATTTAAAAAAAGCTGCAGTGCAGACCTCACTTCAGAAGTGGCAGCAATTGCCCCATCAGATTTGTTGTCATAATCCCCACATCAGCTTTCCCATGGGATTTCATCCTTCACAAAGCCTTGGTTTTTCTAGGGAGCAGGAAAGAGAAGATGGGTATGAAGGGAGGGAGCTTTAAAGGCCACTGTTGTTTTAGCACTTCGCTGTGCTGCTCCTTTGGAGGTTTAAAAGCTTCTGGGTTAATTTAGAAGAGATGAGGGAGAATTGCAAAAAGTAAAATGTAAAAAAGTAATTTAAGAATAATATACACATCACAGTAAGGTCCTGTGACTAAATTTGGGCTCACTGAATTCACTGAAGTCCATGTACTTCTACATAGCCACAGCTAAGGACAAAGGATTTCAAAAAGGGACTAAGACAGGGAAGGGATTAAATCTCTTCTAAGAGAAAAATCTGGCAGAAGAAAGAAGGAAAAAAACAAAGAAAGATACCTTTAACAACACAATGGGAGGGCAGAAGGAAGATGGGGACAGACACTTCTTGGAGGTACCTGATGGAAGCACAAAAGGCAATGTGCACAAGCTGCAGCAAAAGAAATGTCTATTTCCAAGGTAGAAAATTTTTTTATCATGGTGTTCAAACATTACAACAGGCTGTGAAATCTTTTATTTCCTGGGCATTCAAAACTCATCTGGACCTGTTACAACTCACCTGGACCCTACTCTGAGTGAGGGGGGTTGACCAAATGACAGTCATATGAATTAATTTTTGAATATTTGTGAATGGGTACCTAGACAGCCAGATCGATAGATATATAGATAAATCATATACAGAGATGTTCTGAAACTCTTTTTCCTAGTCTCCCTGCAAGGTATCATGGTGTTTACATTTTTGTAACAATCTTCAGAGACAAGCAGGAGACACAAGCAACAGTGCTCATATAGCTGTACCTCCTCCCATTTAGGACAAGGAGAAGTTGTACCTAGATGATAATCTCCAAATAAAGGTCTAAATATAAACCAGCTCCCCACTAATGAAAGCATATTTTCTTTTAATCACCAGACCTGGCAAATTTAAATGCAAAGGTCTGACAAAAAGTTCTTTGGCATGTGGCCTCTGTAGTTAGCGTGACATACACTCACTGCATAGACATCCAGGAGTTGATACTTCAGGCAAGTCTCCCATTGCAATCAACAGGTATTTTGCTCTAAAAAGGACTGTGAGGTCTGCGTTACAACTTGAAGAGCAGAAAAGATGAGCATCACCTGTTCAGGCAGCACCTCTTTCAAGACCAATGACATTGCTGGTTTGGAGTTTGGCTTCCATGTACTGGTGAAATAGAAATTGCAGGACCTAGTTTCCTTATATTCCTGAAGGAATTTCCACTGGCTTGGTTATGAACAGGAATATCAGTTAATGCCATATTATTCCCTTCCTAAAAAGAGAGAATCAAACTCAGGTAACATAACAAAATTAAGGATGACTATAGAAAAGCCCTTTAAACTCATTCTTCAGGCTGCTCTCTCATCTGCTCTCCACCACAGATGTGCAAAAGAGGGTTGAAATGATTAAAATGGTGGCACTGGTCGTTGGGATGACTGAGATCTCCAGAAGCATGGATTGAAGGATTTTACAGTCAAGAGCTGACAGGCAGGGAGAGATTAAGTTGTCGGCAAATACACATAAAACAGAGCACCTAGCTAAAAGGCTAATGACTCAAAGGCTCAGTCCAAAACTTAATCTTGTAGCAGGGTTCCTTTCTACTAGATGTTCTCAGGGTGGTATCTTGCCTTGAGCAAGGAACGGTAGGAAGACATGGAGCGTGTGTCTAAGAAAAACTCGTACCAGTGATTACAGAAGACTATCAGTTTGACTGCAGCACTAAGTACGAGCTCTGACTTTACTCAGAGCAGCGAGGATTGAGTGCGTACCATGTGGTGAACTGCTTGGTGCAGATTCAGTGGTCCTACCTGTCCAGAGGAACCACCAGGTGTCATTCTCTCTGCGGCATAATTCTCAGAACTAAGAAGGGAGACAGGCTTCATGTCAAAGAAAATTAAAAAATGATGGGAAGTGCATCTTTATGGAGTGTGATAAGACTGATCTGTAAGAAGAAGGAAAAATTCTGAAGTGTAACTGGCAAAAGCATTTCCAAATTAAAGCACGGTCTTTCTAATGAGTATTTTTGTTGCTGTGGCTGGAAGCTAATGTAAACTTAGTACCTGTGACAAGGCTGGACTTAAATCAATGCCCAAAACACAGGACTTTGGTCCCTGGTACTCTGTGTCTGGCTAGCAGACAGGGGCACAGACAGCTCATAGGCCAAGTAGTGCCCATAACTTCTGTTAGATGATCTAGAGCCATGCTATCTTTCTTCTTGTTATAAATGAATGACATTAAGGTGTGTTTTACAGTCTGGCCTGCCACGGCTTTCAACGCACCTTTTTGGCTCCCAGCTAGAAAAAAGCCCTATTTCATGCTTCCTAACTCCTCTCAGGATAATTACCCGTACCTTAAAACTGCTTGAAAAGACAAGTGCTGGTAATTACATAGAAGAAAGGATGGGATTCAGGTTGGATTTTGTGGTTCTTTCATGTAAATGAAAATACATTAAAAAAATAAAAAGAAGAAAGTACAGCCCACTAACAACTTCCTGCTTTATTAAGACATTATGCTGCAGAGCTCCAAGTACTGATAAAGCCAAACTGAGAGGTGTCCGTGGTCTAGAAGGCAGGTGATTATTCTGTGTTTAACTACCAGAATGAAGCCAGAAGCCCTAGTTGACCTTTTCTCTGGAAATCCCCTCGAGGCATCAATATGGTGTAGCAGAACTTGCTGCCTCGTTTTGCTGGACCCTGCACCTGCATAAGGAACGGCATGAGAAAAAGGCCTGCGGGCAATGTGCTTCTGCAGCCCAGCTAGCCAGCCCCTGCTGGAGACTTTTCTAGCCATCAAGCCATATGTAGCTGGAATTCAATTAAAGTTTTCCAATATTTTTCCTGAACAAAACTAGATACGTGGTGGAAATAATCTGATAAATGTTTCTGGTTAGCCTTTCTGAAGGCAAAAGGTGGCCTGCAAAATGTAGAGTTATTTCTCCCCCAGGTATTTTAAAATACCCAGTTTGCTCTCTCCTACGGTACGACTCTGTAGCACACATCTTGACAGGGAAACTCGCTGGGCTCACAGCCGCGGGGTACCTGACAGCACACCTGCGCTCACACCAAAGGGCCCCACCTCCAGTCTGGGGGCTGAACGCTTCAGCGGCTTTTCCCTCACTAGAAAACACAGAGATCTCAGAACACAGCCATCTGTGAGGATGCCGACTAATAATATGAGAAAAAAGAAAGCCTAGGAACTTAAGTAAGCTGAAAACGTGTTGCCTATAGAAAAACTCCATCTTTCCGTGCACTGCTTCCCTGTGTGGTGCATGCAAGCATCTCCTAACAGCTTCTCCAGTGCTGGAAGCTGTAATTTTGGACCGCTCCAAACCCAGTAGTATATATGTGAGCCACTCACAGCCGTGCCATTTTTAATACACCACTTATTAGCTAAACATGGGCTGATAACAAAGACATCTATACTGAGAAGGATCCCTCCTTTGAACTGGAATTTGCACAGTTCAAAATCCCATTTCTTCAATCGTCGGATTAATGTCTATGTTATCTGTGTGTGAAGGCAGTTCTACTTTGTCCCCATTGTAACAAGGGCCTGTGTGCCCAGGATGTACATGTTTGTATTTGTAGGAGGATTGTATTCCAGGCAAGCACAGCTTGACTTGGGGAGGGAAATGCTGCATAATATTTGTATTACCATTAAAAAGCCCCCATGCTGGGTATTAGGCATTATTTCTCTCATACTTGGCATGTTGTAATAGGTTCTGAATGCTGTAATGCCCCTTTGAAATATCACTGGAAGTAAAGCCATGCAGAGAAATAGAGAGAGAAATCCATCTTGCACGCTAACCTATTCTTGAGCTCAGACCGCTTCTTACGCTTCTCTTGAATTTAGGCATGGTGTTTGTATAAATTTGGAAATACGCCTATGTCTTATCTGGTTTGTAACTTAGCAACCTTTAATCTGGGTTTCTTGCTGCTCCTTATAAAGCAGCTGATAAATCTAGTCTAGCACTTACAATACACTTGGTAGAGAGAGTATAAGGGGTTCGTCAAATACATAAGTAACACCCAAAGCTCCATTCATTTTGCTGACATTTACCTTTACGCATAAAGACAAGCACAAAACCGCCCACTGCTCAAAGTCACATTTAATCAGACTGAGTGGCTTTACATTAGCAGACACCAATTGCTAGAGGGTAGGCGGTGATTTGCAGACTGAAGAAGTTTCATAGAGCACGATTTGTCTGCGACATGGTGATCTTTGATTTAATCACTTAACTTAGTTAATTTGCCATCTCTGTATTTGAAGAGAGAGTTAACCAGAGATAAAAACGAAAAGGAAATGATAAAAATGGAGAACATTATCTTGATGAGGTGTATTTTTTTACAATGATTTGACCCCACTGAATGCCACAGAACACTGCTAGGTTCAATCCTATCCACAAGGCAAACGTATTACAGAAAATAAGATCTGGGAGCTTTGAGTGACAAAGCTCTGAATGACACAGTTGTCACAAGCGGTCGGCGTATTCCTTACAGCATTGCACCTTCCTGAGAGGTGTTTCAGCATGCTGCTAAAGGATTCCCAGTCACACACGGGAGGCTGCCTAACAAGTTTCTCCCTGTTTGTTTTCCTCCCGCATTAATGCAGCTACGTCCTCCTGGAATTGCATGTTGTTGCTGTGCATCCCATGGATGGCAGAGAGACATGTCCAAAGGGCAGAGTTACAGGCTCAGAGTCGGAGGCTGCCTCACAAGTTGGGGTTTTTTAGGCACTTCAGTGCACTGCTGCATTTGACTAATTTCTTTTGTTCTCAACAGTGTGGGTGTTTCTCAATCCATTTTGGTATTCTTTTTCATCTGAAAAGCAAGCCCTGAGGTAGGGTGGGCTCCAGGAGAGCAATGTCACTCCCAGCTTAAAGAACAAGGGCAAATGGATTGCTGGTTTGCAGGCTTCAGTTTTAGGGGTCTGTTTCAGGGGAAGTGAGAGGGGAATTTTATCAATGCCATGAAACAGGTCCTTTGATATAAAGATAATGAAAGTTACAGACAAAGCGCAGCTGTGCAGTACCCCAAAACACATGGCTATTAGCCAGCACAAAGACTAAAAAATATACAGATAATTGTTTTATAGTGATTTAAAAGCTTGTATTTAATATCAGTCTCTTTGGGCCTACAGGCGTGTTATCACAAGTTGCTACCTCTTATCCTTCGGAGTTGTATTGAGTTTTCTTGAGACAGAGTTTATGCCTCCTCCAGGTGCTGCAGAAAGCAGTGAAGAGACTTGGCTTTTGCTGCAAGGTGAGTACCAAGTCCACGTGCCAGCAAAATAAAACAGGCTGCTGGGTCCTGGTCTTTTGAAAGCGGTGCAAAACCAGCTTCTGGACTGCTGCTGCTGGTGCTGAGGAAACCTCACCCTTCTGGCTGAATTCCCATCGACTGAACTAATGTGTATGCTTAAATATTTCATAATGAAGTCTCTAACCCCTCATGCCAATTAATCTTATTTATCACTGAAAATGTCAATGGTTCTGGGGGCTGCAAAATGCCACGTGGATCTATGACCTAGTGGTTCTCCTGCCTCTATGCTTCCTTTTTCTTTTGCTCCTCATTTTGGGTGGCTATGCAGCTCTGCTATAGCTCTTCACTAACATCATCGACGGGGAAGGCACCTGCAGAGTAAGCCACGGGAACAGAGCCTCCTCTGAAAGGTCAAGCCACCACCTCAAAGGACAAGGGAGTCCCTGCAGGACAGGACCATGGGGGAAACTCTCACACTTTGCCTGGGAAGGGAGCAGGTCAGGGTGCCTCTCCGAAGCGCCTGTGCACTAACGTACACAGCACAGGGAGCAAACGGGAGGACTGAGAGGTCTGTGTGCGGGTGCTGGGCTGCAGTCTCACTGGCATCTCAGAGACATGGCAAGAAAAAAGAAGAGTTTTAGAGACTTTTACAGCCAGCTTTTCCATCCGCTACCAGTCAACCTAGAGTCCCAAGGAAAAGGAAGAGACTAGAGGCACAGTACTGCTCTCTGGAGTTTGGACTCAGTTTCCAGAAAGAAGGGCCAAGTCTTTCTGATCATGGGGACATCCACTGAGAGCAGGAGCCCCTTACAAGGAAGGACAAGTAAAGTCTCCTCAAACTCTGTTTCAGCTGCTGCCCTCACTCACTCAAAGGCCACCAACACGTGAACTAACTTGTGACGGTGCTGCAGAAGCTGCCATGGGGAGGATCATGGAGGGAAGACCTCCATGGGCAAAATCCCCAGCTGTCGCAAAGACAGACTTCCCAGCTCCTGCCAGGGTTGGCTGCAAGTAGCAGCGACAACCGTGACCAGATATCACTCTTGGGCAGCAGCACAAGCCACAGGGAGCCAGGGGCTGAGGGAGAGCGATGGAGGATCCCCATGCTGCTGAGTGCTGCACAGGCTCCCACAGCTTGCAGCTCCTCCCCTGCTCCTCCTCCCCGAGAGGTTTGCAGCATCTCTTGCCAGGCACGTCCCTGGAAATGGCAAAGGTCAACGCATGGGAAGGGGATTTTATGAACATGACTAAAAGACGTGAGTCATATTTAGTCAGGATTTTTACAGTCTTTTTAGCGGAGTTTATTTCAGAACAGAAGCCAGGGTGCCTGACACTGGTTAGAGGATGGTACAAAAAAAGGTGCTTCTATTCATCATGTGGGACCAGGGAAAGGGGAGAAGGTAACCCTTCTCCATCATTATCAAAAACTCACAGTCTTGTTTAAAGCAAATGATCCACGTCAATAGCAGACTGCAAGAGCTTGTTTATCCCTGATAATTAATTATACCCTACTTCAGCTTTCTACTGAGAGTCTGTGTAAGCCCAAAGCCAGGAGGGGTTTGCCAATCTGCTTTTTATCATGCTGGTTTCTGTGACTGCTGGAGAAAGATGACATTTTAGTACTGTTCCCCCTGAACCCTGGGAGTATCTATTGCACTTGCTTGTGGACCTCATCACCCTACAGTGAAAGGAAGCGCCTTCCTCCTACTTGATTTTCTTTTCATGGCTGGAAGAAGATTCTTTCACACAGTTCCAGTGTTCCCAGTACAAAATATAAAGCTTTGTATGGATGAAACCTGCATTTTTATTTTGAGCAACAAGATCCATCAAATTAACTTCCTCGTCACAAGGGAAAAAGTGGTCTGCAGCGCACTGACATGATTGCCTCTGACAACACTGCCAGTTCATGTAGGAGTAACACCGAGGAGGCATGCTGGAATTAGAAAATACGGGCAAGCAACAGCCAAGAACCACACGAGAGCATGGCTCGATGATAGCTGCCAGTTGCATGTTTGAGCTAGCAGATGTCTGTGGGGCTTCTGAGTTTTAACATCTCCGTTGGTTTGCTCAGACATATAATGTCTTTCTCTTGTCACGGTTTAAGTATGTGTGGCCTTTCCTCCCTCCTGTGGGCTTTTATGCAGTGGTGCCCTTTCAGAATTTGCCTATTGTAAGTTAGATAAATAGACAGTACTTCCTCATATTTGCAATAGCCTTGTGCTTCCTGCATTTACTAAATGAAATATGAAGTTTGGGACCTTATACCCTGTAATAATAATTACAAACAATAATAGCTACTTTTTATCTTAGAAATAAAAAGTGCTTTATAAAGAAAATTAGTATCATTACTGCCATTTTACGGATGTCCATAAGGTTATTAATCTCATCGTCTCACTTCAGGCCTAGGCTTCATACCTGGTTAATGAAGAGGGAGGTGAAATCCCCAAGAACACAGTTCAGAGCCCAGATTCGCTGATGTCTAAAAGGAGATACTGTGAATACTCTGCTCTCACTGGAAGAATAAGTGGAAGGGCTGAAGTCAGACAACAGAAGAGAGGCTGAGCTGAGCTGAGCTGAGCTGAGCTGTGGTCCCAGCCTGGTGTCCACCCACCAAGCCACACTGCTTCTCTGCCTGTGCACCAGGACTAAGCGGTGCAGAAGGACCACAAAAGGACCAAGGACCAAGGATCACTATAGACATCCATTTGGATATTTTGTAAAGCAATAGGCAAGTTTTCAACATCAACACTAACATTTCACTGCATGCACGCTTCCTAAATAATTTTATTTGGTTTGTTCCTTTTTTATTAAATACATCTTTTGTATAGCATTTATAAATGTATATAAAAATGTATGTCTAGCTAAGACATATCTTAGCTAGATGTGTTTCCAGTCACATATATGTATACATCTTAAGTAGACACGTTCTTTTACTGAGTACTATCTAAACGCTATTTGAGAGAAACTGAGTGCAAGTTTTCTGCCTCAGTGTCTGAAAGCTCTTTCTCACTACACTGCAGGGGATGGTGTTGACTAAACATGCCATCACAAAATGCAAAATACTTTTTTATCTTTTTGAAACATTAAATGCAAATCCCGTGGTTTTACACTGTTGAAGATCTAGAGCATTTTAATGATATATGCTTAAAGCCAATTTCACTTTTCATTTCTGGAGTTTTAGAAAGTGCCTTTTTTCCAATTTTGTAATGAGTGGGTATTGAAAAAAGAACCTCCTGAAAATCCAGAAATGCTTGTAAGAATTGTTTTCTTCTCCTTCTCATTTCCAGCCAGTTGTGAACATGCTGAACAAAACCTGATAAACTGATTATTCTTCCTGCACAAAATAGCAGGAAAATTATTATGATATCTTCAAACAATACTTTTTTTCCTATCAGGCCCTTCTAGAAGCTTGAAGAACAGCAAAACAATTATTTTTGCCTATCTCTGCTTTCACAATTGTCACTATGAAGCATCCCCTTCTCTCAGGTGTGATAGCAGTACCAACAGAAACCAATACTCTTCTGCTTCAGCAACGCACCCTCTTAATGTTGCCCCCAAACCAAAAAAAAGAAGTTATGTATGTTCTCCATCAGCGCCATTGCCTTGGATGCCCTTGGGCAGTTCAGATGTGCTGGTCTAGCTCACTGAAATGTTTGAATGATTATCCACGCTCATTATTTATCTGGAAACAGTTGAAATTAACCTTGCTACTTTTCTTCTGAAAATCCAACTCCTGCAGCAGCTTACCTTGACATGGTATTTGCCAGGAGTGTAATCAGGGCTAGGATTTGTAAGTTATTTGCTAGGCAGCTGCTTTGTACCCAGACACCAAGAGGCTGTGGGAGGGATGCTCAGCTGGCGCCCAGTCTGTTCAAGGTCCTGAAAACATCCTATTCTCACCAAGGCCCCTTTTGGCCACCAAGGCCCAGAGCCCACAGGTATTTGAGATCAGCAGGACTGCTGGGCAAGCCTATGTTAGCAAACTTGGGCTTCAGTCAGCTCCAGTTTGTCAGTGCTGCAGGTCCCTGGCCGCGTTTCTCCAGGCACCGCCATTGCCGTGGCTCATGCCAGGGCCAGGCTGATGGTGCTGCAGCCGGAGCCAAGCCCTGCTTGAACGTGAGCAGGACCACCACCTGCACTCAGCGGCTGGCTCCAGCACCAACCCTTGCCGGCCCCATCTGCTCCTGCAGCAAGCCAGCACTCGTGTTTCTTTCTTCCAGTACTGAGCAAGTAACCGGGCTCTTTCACCTCCAGCTTCGTGTGACACCCCAGTGCTCTCCCTGCCGCAGGGATGGCCTCCTGAGACCTGCTGGGGAATATACCCCAAAACACAAACTCTCTCTTTTCTCTCTTCTCCTTTGCTTTCCACGTCCAACCAAATGCAGTGGCTGGGAGTTAACAAGGTGGGGATGGGGATGAGGGGACAGGCTGAGTAAGGATCCTCTGAGATCCTCAGAGATTCTGATTTAAACTGAGGGACTCGGGAAAGAGCAGGGAAAAAGACACACCGCTGATATAGACATATGTTCTGTGGGAAGCTGGAGCTTTCCCATGCTGCCTAAAGTTACGAATAACTCCTGTAGAGTCAGTTTTGCTCTGTCTTCACAGTTCATTCTGTCTCTGGACCAATAAACTGTAAATCAAAGGACCCACAGAATTTGCCACCCTGGGAAGAGGTGAGCTTCAGCAACTTCTATATCTTGAAGGGTCCTTTGGGCTCAGGGCACTTAGGGCTCAGGTCCTCAAGGTCTTAGGGCTGTGAAGGGGCAGCAGAGCAAAGGAGCCTGGGCCCAGGAGGCACGGGGGGCCAAAGGTCTACAGCTGTGGCCGGACAGAAGTGTCAAAGCATATGGCCCTGGTGCACGGAGACAGAGTGGCCCCGGGAAGGGAAAAGAGCAAAAGCTAAGTGAGAGCTGCACCACCCTCCCTCTGGCAGGAGAGACGGGCTTAGGCTGTTCTTAGACCAATTGCCTGGCTCTTGGTTTGTTCACGTGTGTAATGCTTTGTTTGCCTTTGCTGTACCAGTAGAATTGGCATTTGCTTAGACTTGAGGATCTGGGCTGTCTGGGAACAGAAGTCTTCGTCAGCTGCTCATTAGCGTTTGTGCTGAGTTAGTCAGCCCAGCTTGTGGAGTCTTCTTGAGCTCCAGTGGGGGCAAATGAAGAGCTTTGTTATATTTAGGAGATTTTTCACTGCCTGAATAGCTCGCTTTGTCATCTTGTTAGTGTGTGGCTATCTTGACAGGGAGAGGATGTATTGTACCAATAGGTCTGAGCAAATTCCTGATATTCTGCGTGCTTGGGAACAGCCAGTGTTCAAAATCTGTGGTGCTCCAGCCCTTGTAAGCAATGTCTAGAGACAGATGGAAGGAGAGAGAGAGCGAGAGCAAGAGAGCGAGGAAGATATATAAGGAAAACATGACGGCGTAACACAAAGGTGTTTTATCTACACATTAGCACGGTGATCGTGTGCATCAACAGTCACCCCAAATGAGAGATAATAAAACCTCTACCCTGCTGTCCAGGATTCCTGCATGCTCCTCTGCAAGCCTCAGAGCAGGTGAGCTAGGGAAGCAGTGCCAAGTGCTGGCAGGGCTAGGCTCTTTATTTCCCCTATAAATAAACTACATCTCTCCACCCAGCTCGTCCAGAAAGCTGTTGAGACAAGATGCTCTGAATAGCTTCCTGGAAATGCCTACTGATGGGATTTGGGGGCTATGCCTATTCTAGCAAATGAAGCAGGGTGACAGATAGTGCACTGGCCTGTGATCATCATCCTATTTAGCTGAATAGATGGAGTAACACATTACCCAGCATGGATTTGACCCATGCCAAGTGATACTTCCCTGGACAACGTCCAAGCACAGTTTGGGTGATACACAGGCTAGGAACCGTTTCCAGAAGGCAGAATGGATGAAGTCACCATGCCCAGGAGGAAGGGGGGAAAGAGAGTTTTGTTGTAGGAACACAGCCCAGAGTTTGCCACTTCCTTTCAGGGCCGGAGAACAGACTCTCTCTTCCTTATTTATTAGCATTAATGTACCCAGGGAGACCTCAAGTCAGATTGTAGGCTTTTTTTGGTTACTATAAGTTGAATGGCACAATTCTGTCAAAAAAAAAAGAGCTCAGAATAAAGCCAAGAAATAACTCTTCAAATGTTCTAAAATACTTTTCCTATACTTAAGAGGGCCCCTCTTTTAAATCCCAAGGCTAAAAGCCAAAGGAGATTCTCCCGAGAAGCTGGACACTCCCAGTGTGAGGCCGTCAGAAGACAAATTTCTGAGTCACTACATTTCTAGGAGGATAGGACTGTGCTTGCTTAGCCCTGAGCCAAGGACAGGCAGGGAGAGTTACATGCTCCGGAGAAGGAGAACAGCCAGAAGAGGAAGATTTCTTTCACAGGAAGAAAACAAAAGCAATCAAAAAGGAAATATTTGCAGATGCTTAAGAGGTGTCTCAGGAAGTACATTAGTATGTTGATTGAGATGTCAAGTATCTGATAAAGTGCACAGGAATATGCAGTTTTATGCATGGATTTTATTTCCACATATGGTTTGGATGTCCTATGGGGAAATTTAAATGAAATCTAAAGTTGCTAACAAATCCCTTTCAGTCTGGATTAAGTTTGCTCTGCTTTGTTGTAAATGCAACTGACTGATCTTTGCATAAAAGTGCATGTTAGTCTCTCAGATGATACTCTCATTGGCAGTAAAACTGCCTTCTTTAAGTTATGGTATTTTAAAGCCAATTTCTTTGAATTACCTCAGCGTCTATGCATAATTTTGGTATCTCTTTAGTGGCCTCTGATGCATCTGAGGAGAAAGCAGAACTGAAACATTATAGATTGGCTGAAGGTCTTGTAATTGTGCAAGCTTCTGCCACCCCCAGCTTGTGTGTGCTACCTTGAGCTCACAGCTTATCAGTAAACTCAGAACAGTTTAGTGATATTTCCTAAATAATATTCCAGGCTACAAACATCCATGGTTTATCCTAAGTTGATCCCAATGGTAACTAAGAATCCTCTTAAGAGAAAAACTTCTCTTAGGGTTATATCTTGCATACAAGCTATACTGCCCCATGCCTCATACGAACGGTTTGCCATTTCTTTGTATTTGATCCAGTTTCTGTAATACTAGCAGGAGTGGGAGAGCTGCCCAGCGGCACAGCCTGCCCTTTCCTATATGGCATTTATCATCCACTGCACCCAACTGTGCACATGGTGGGGCTCTGTCTCCCCTGAACTCCAGGGTAAATTTGCCACCAGCACCCAGGGTCCAGCTAAGAAACTGGAAAAATTAGACTGCGCTATGATCTGTGTCACTAAGACTAAACTGCAGCATCTTTTCAGCTTTTTGGAAAACTAATATTTATGAACACTTGTTTATAATATCCAAAGGATGTATTAAAAGATCAACTAGACTCTGGCAGGTAAAGTTAAATGTATTAAATTGCACACTATTTAATACAAACAGTATTTTTGTTCGAGACACCCTCTGCTAGTCTATCAGCCACTATTTATTCTGCAAGTATAATTTCAAACGTCATTTGCTGGCTTTTCCTATACAAACATCATCATACACTATAGTATATTGCAAAGTATCAGTAACATCTAGCGTTTGCACAATACCAAAATCTCCTCCTCTTTACCTATTAGGCAAATATACCCTTTCTAGTCAGCGAATTTGGTAATGATGTCACTGATTTGTCTATCAAAATGTACTACAACACTTGGGAATAAATCCATATTACATATGAACACAAATGTGTCAGTCAATGTAGATGCAAGCGCTCATGATCATTTACTTGCTATGGGCTAACAGGTACAGTCTTCACCAGCAGTACATATGCTTGCTCCTTCAAAGACACCACTTTCCCAAAGCTGAAAAAAATGAAGCAAAAGCAAGTAGGAGAGAGTATTTCGACATCGACTTCAGGATAGTGATAAGCAATGGCTTGGGGCTCTGAATGTACCCATGATAGCCCTAAAGTAAGTTTGGGCTCACTGCCTGGCATTTGCCCTTCTTCTCGGATGAGTTTTCACGCCAGGCAGGGATCCAAGCCGGCGTGGCTATGCTGCCGTAGCCCATGGTAGCCAGCCATCCCAGCGGGAGTGCAGAGCCATACGTGCTGTAGCCCAGGCAGGTCAGAGCAGTGGGCTGCTGTGCCCCGGTGGTGCTACCTCCAAGGGGAAGGGGCTCCAAACACACGAGCACTGGCTGCTTTTGGGGTGGGGCAGTGAGGAGCCCTTCAGAGGAGCAGCTGTTAAGCTGTTACCACCTTGAAGCCTCTGCTCCCCTTTCACATGGGGCTGGAGGAGGGATCCAGGTCCCCAAGGGAATCATCCCGGATCCCATCCCACCTCCACCCCTCCTCCAGCAACAGCAGCTCTGTACCACGTTCAGTCTGTCCGTACTGCTGAGAAACCTTGAGGAAATTCAATGCTGGAGCCACAGGGACAGAGCTGACTGCACAGCCGATGAACCCAAAAGACACCATCTCAGAAAGGCCCAGTTCTGTGCTCTGGTGGATATTTCCTCCATTTCAGGTCGAGAGAAAGCAAATTCTGCAGAAAGCAGAGCAGCAACTCCTAATCACCCATATCTGTGCAAAGATTTCTCAATTCCTTGGAGGAGAAATGCCTCCCTTCATTAAATGATGAAAAGGAGGTAGAAATACTATTAAAAACAAAATGATACTCATAGCAATGGGCAGAAATAAGGAAATATGGAAATATAAGTAATTGCTAAGGGAGAGAAGAGGCACCACTGGCCAGCCAGGGTAAGGCTAACCACGAGGAGTTATTTACATACATCAGGAGCAAATGAAATGAAATCCCATTAACAACACGGGCTCGCTGTTAGACAGGGTTGGCAGGATCATCGATCACAAAGTGCAAAAGGCTGAAGTACTCAAGCAGTGCTTCCCCCAGGTGCTGCGGAGCTGAGACGATGTCAGCTGGAGTCAGCCATCGGGGACTGGCACAGCGGAGAGGACCCTCCCTCCCACGCGTCCTGTTCAGACAGCTTTGACTGCAAGACCAGATAATTTGCACCTATAAGAATTAACAATTGCGGCCAAGGAGCTCTTTGAATTATTAATGCTAATAAATTGTAGAATGATCCAAAAAAATCCAACTTGCAAGGTTACAAACAAGCTTAGATTGACATTGGTCTCTGATAAAATCCAGGAAAGGCTGGCAGGGAAAACAATCAGCAAGGAGTCAAAAGAACAAGTGATTCAATCAATAGTTGGGGTTTTTTTTTATTTTTATAATCTACTTCAAAAGTTTTGTGACATCACAAATTTGATTCAGTTAGTTACTCAACTTCTATAAGGCATTAGAGCAAGTCCTTCATAACATTCTTATAAAAATTAACTGTACAAGAAAATCAATGCAGACTCATTTTAAAAAGATTAAGGATTGCTCAGTTGGTAGATCTCAGAAAGGCATTTGCAATCACTAAGGGTTTTTCAAACAGAAGCCTCCAGGGACCTGCTCTCATCCCATTCAATATCTTTATCAATGATCTTGAAGAAAATATTAAATCATTGCTGATAGAAATTGTAGCAAATAAAAAGAAAACAATGAAGAGAGAAAAGATGATGGGCATAGGTCGGGGTCACTTGGAAAGGAGGGTTCATTTGAATGCATGTTTCAACACAACCAAATGTAAGGTCATTCTACAGGAGAAAATAAATCCCATTTATAAGGGGGGTGGGGGGATCATATCAGAGGAAGCAGTGGCTTTTAGGAGGATTTAGTAGCTGTAACAGATAAGCAAAACAACGTGATAGCTGAAAGAGCAAATCGTGTCCATCACTGTATAAACAGACAAATGCCAAGGAGGAGTAAGGAAATATTGTTTGTTGTACGTGATGTTTATTACTTCAAAACACAAAATTGACTATAAGTGTCGATGGAGCTGCCATTTTTGTTTCTCAGGTGGCCAGTCTATGTTTCCAACTTCTGTTTTTTCCCTCCTGCTGCCATGCCCTGGTGGCAGGGCCAGGCCAGGCTCTGTGCCCCAGGGGCAATGGACAGGATAACTAATGCCAAGGCACTGGTTACTACTGGCCGCAGGGGGTCCAGAGATGCTGCAGGTGGGAAGATGAGGGATGCTATACTGCTATATCTGGGAATTAAAAAAGCTGGGGAAGAATGCTCAATTTTGGGAAGTGTCTTCTGGTGAGAAAATCTAGAATTTTCATCTATATTGATTACCGAAGAAAAGGATAAGAGGTGATTTTATCACAGTGTAACAGAACCTAAATGCAGAAGACATTTCACAGCTGGCAACAATTCAATCTAACAGAAAAAGACACGCGATCCAATGGTTGGAAGCCATAGCCAGACAAACTCAGCCTAGAAACTCTTCCGTTTCAACAGGGAGGGTAAATAATACCTGATCTTTCACTTGCAGCTTTTAAAACATGAGTGAATGTCTCACAAAATGATATGCTATGGTTCAAACAAAAGTTTAGGCTGGAAGGAGAAATCATTGCATAAGGTTATTTGAGAGACACAGTAGATCACATAAGGCCCTTCTACGCTTACTTTATTATTCTGGTATTTTTCCCAGGCCTGGGAACTCATCTGGAAGTCTGCTACTATCCTCCTTGGCTTTTGTTCTCCCTTTCTGAGACCGTGGCATGACACGGAAAAAATGCAAATACAAATTCTATGCACTTTGTGGTCAGGCAGGTTTTCAATCCTGAATTTGCAGACCTACACTGACTACTCAGAGAACTGACACTGATTTTGGGGATTTTTTCCAGACACATGGAAATGGCTACTTGTACTAGCATTTTGTAATCTAGCCATGAAGTAAATGTAACTATAAAGATTCCTGCGTCTTTTAACTACATTATCGTTTTTTAACATTGCAAAACCTTGGTTTAAGGCTACATCATGCAGTGGTTTCAACTTACTCTTGAATTGTACTGCAATTACATTATAATTAGACTTTGACTGTACTTCCCTGAACACACCAATTCTAAAAGTTGGGGGTTGTCTCTATAACTGAGTTACTTTCTGATCACTTAGTGTACTTTTAGACCCCAGATACACCAATTCTGTTGAGTCTATGCTGTAATAACATTGTCATGTACTAACCAGCCTATATCGATTAGTAGTTGCAGGTAACATGGAACTATAGTAATTTTAATGTAATTGCTGTGTAATTATTATGTAATTCATGTCTGATCTGCAAATTAAAACATATGCTAATTTTCCATTAATGTTTTAGGTATATTTACCTATCTCTAATAGATTTTAGCTGTAAAGTAGTGGCTAAAGGAGAACTGATTTTCTCCAGGGAATGATCTTGATTCCAGCTCTATAACACTCCTTTGAAAGGAAGACTCCTTTTGCTCCACGATTCAGGAAGGCAGTTAGCTCATTTTCTGTGGTCCAGGAGAAACGTTACGTGGTCAGGACAGACTACCAAGAACATGTGTACCATTGGCCTCAGTGTGGTCAGGATTCACCCTAGGCAGGAAGGATCCTAAGTCCTAAGTCATGAGTCAGATAAAACTCCCCTTGGTTCAAAAAAGGGCTGCAGGAATACAAGAATCACTTCAGAGGTTTTTCTAAGGGATGGCATAGAAGAAAATTACAGAGTAAATGTGACGTTTTCCATGATAAGTCTCCAATACTTTCTACTTGACTGTTGCGTTGACATCTCCCCAGTGCTGGCTGAGACAACTGCAAGGCTAAGGGCTGCTCTGATACTGCATCCATCCAGAAGCTCTTACACTTAGGGTAAATACATAGAACCAAAACAAAGACGAGAGAGTGTATCTATCTGTTGCAACATACACCAGGGAGGACTGCTGGTGCTTCAGCAATGTGTTGCCTGCCCTTACGTTATGAGAACATCCATGTCCATAATTTGACATCCATTATCAGTGACCATCTACCTAAACTTTAAGTTCTTTTGTAATTAAAGAAGTAAAAATTATCTTAGAAAATGAAAAAGAGAAGCGTCTTCTCTTTCCCATGTCACATTACTATCACAATGCATTCCCTTTCACTTTTCCCGCACTTAACATCTTATCTTGCTTGTCATAAATATCATTTATATATAAATCACTAAATTTCAGGCAGAAGCAGCATGGAGAATAATTTCTGTAGGCCCTAAACTACAGACTCATGCTGACATTAGTCACCTCCCTTGAGACTTACATGTTTTCTTTCCTGGCTAAATTCACATAAGAACAGCTCAGACTCAAAATCCACTTACAGATTAGATTTTGTAAATACTTTTTTTTTTTTTTTTAAATGATTTATTTTTCCATTTACTTCGGTCTGGCTTGTCTCCAGGAGTTATTTCAGAGTAAAATACAAGACCTTCTATTTCCTTTGGATGCAATCTTTAAACAAGGATTTGGAAACCTCTAAAACACTTAGTAACTCAGCACATGACATGGTATGGAAAGGGGCTGCCTTTCAGCCTCTTGGGCCAGTTGGGAGCCCACACAAGGAGCCACCTGAAAGAACTGACCCTGACTGAGCAGCAGCAGCCAGGCAGAGCGCTGCGTGGCAATCAGCACCAGGCAGAGGGACTCAGCCCCACAGATACGGAGGGAACAGCAGGCACTAATTTTGTGACAGTGGAAAGTACTAATTCCATTCCACGGCTTCCAATTGGAAATAGCCCCTGAGTTACCCTTTTATAAGGTCACACGTATGATAGAAAAATTCTGGGAGTGGAATTCTGTTCCAGTGATGACACCTAAACTCACGTTTGTAATTCAGGGAACTGTCATAGTTCCCATGATAGCCCATGGAGGTCTCATCAGCTCTGCCACTGGAGACCAGAGGGTTATCTCAGCTCACCAGCTGGGATGCATCCACTCAGGGTGAGCAAAGCCACTCTCTACATGAATTAGATCTCTACTGACTGTGACAGGAGCCTGAACTCACAGTTAGACACCGAAATCTTGCTTTTCCTGTTAAGGAGCTGAGCCCAATCTTAATGCATGCATCCTCCCAGTTTGTCCACAGGACCTCTACACAAACATCATGGAAGGGCACTCTAGCAAATTCCTAAATCCAGTTCAAAACTGATGCTGAAAGCGCTAACTAAAAAGCTATTCCATAATAGCTGCTGCCTTTTTGCCAGATAATTCAACAGTAAGCAGTATGTATAATAAAGATCCTGATTTATTTGTAATGTTTATTCAAAATGTCAGAACAAATTACTTCTATCCAATACAAACTCTGCTGTACAATCCCATCCATTTTCATTAGGTTTTTAATACTGGTCCTAATTTGCATCTTTATGCTAAAACATGAAAACGGAGCTCCTTTCCTTGAACACCCCCATTTTTCATTAACTTCAATAGAATCATCTCATGTAAAAGGAATGCCAGATCAGAAAGTGGTAGCTGGTAAGAGCAAGCTAAATAATGGCATGCCAGAGAGGACAGTGTCCTCCAGTGCTTTACAAGGAATATCTCTTCTAAATCAGGCAATATTGTGCCTAAAGCTTAGCAAACATTGTGAGCTTCATTTTAGATCCCCCTACTACAGTTTTCTGTGGGTCCCATACTAATTTCAAGAAACATTTCACAATCCCAGACTGGTAAAACAAGGGGTTGAAAAGGATCCCCTTGTTCCCTACAAGCCTTCAGGCAAAATGGATGGCAGAAGTTGGTGTGAAGAAAAGGGCACATCTTTTAGGGCAGGCAGTTACAGCAAGTACCTTTAAGAGCAAATCTCTGGGTATTTTTGTTTTGGTTAACATGCCAAATCAAAGGGAATTTGGTTCATGTGTATAGATGACACTAACAGCGATATCTTAAAGACCGAACATAGCATACATCAACATATCATCTCTTTAGAAGAGATACTTCTAAATATAAGCTTTAAAACATTTATGAGGTATACACAGAGCAAGTTTTCTGCTTCTACAGGTGACATCCACTGTCTTTTTCTTTTGCTTCGTCCTCCATATTTGCCTCCCTCAGCCATACGTACAAATGGCACTGGTTTTTCCCAGAACAGTTAGAAAGATTGCAATGACATTGAATGCAACCTGGTTTCAATAATACTAGATAGATGAAAGTAACAAAACAAAACCCCAAACCAGCAGAAAAGCAGATCACAGTGTAATTAGTGCTGTAAACTAAAGGTATTTCTATCAGTCCCAGCACAACATCACACTAGTTACTTCTGGTTCCTTTTGTTAAAAAACAGTTAAGTTCCTTAGCTACAAATTTGCATTTTATTCCTGATTACATTATGTATTCTTGCTGAGAAAGTGCAGAGGACACGAATATTTAAGTCTGCGAATCAAGCAAGACTGCAATGTTGCCAATTTCTTTCAGTCTGTTTTTTCATCAGTTCACCAGAGCTTCACACATTGCTTCCTCGCCATTAATAGGAGTTATTTGCCACGTGCCTCTCATGAACTCATTGTGGAAAACTGTAAGGCATTTTGTTGACTGTTTGTATTTACAATGTAAGAACATGCTGCTGTGCCAGTGATTTCCATGGATGCGTTGCCACTGATGCGAGCAGGAGCTGCCGTGACAGAGGACGTCTCCTCTTCTCCTTCACTAGACAGGGTGGCAAATCCATTGCAGACATTGCCAGTCTGGAAATGGCACGCTACTTTGCCAAGCAGCTGAAATAATTGTTTTAAATAAATATTTTAATACTCTTCCTATGTGTTGCCATGAAAAAGCTTTAAATGTGGGCTTAAAGTAATAAAACCAAAGAATTCGGAAATACCAAGTGTAGAACAATATAGGTCCATGATTGGGACCTACATCTTGCAGTAGCAAACAGCAGTTATTTCTGTGTCAGTTAATCAGTTAAAAATGCAGAACCACATAGATGGACCCAAAGCAGAGCATGTATGGAGAGCAAATTACTTTTTAGATGACGCAAAGCCTGAAAAATGCCTGATGCAAAGGAAAATAAAGAAACCTTCAGTGTGAAAATACTCGTTACACCAAGCCTGCACAGAAACATCAAGATCCGTCCCAGAAACAGCCCAGCTCTCACTGTCACCTTTAGTGGCTTTGAGATAAATACCTCTAGAAATGCCCCAGTGCCTACAGACCCCAGTTCCAGCTGGGCAGCAGCAAACGGGTGTGTTGACACGGTGGGGTGAGCCCACGGAGATCTGTATTCTCACGTTTGCAGGAGATTATTCTAAACAATGAAGAGGAAAGACTGTCCAGTCTTTGGACATCAAGTGTCCTTGACTGTCTATCCTGAATTGTCATTACTTGCACCATTTACTGTGTTCATACCTATACCCTGGTGTGAAAATCTGAAGGAATGCTGAAGTCTTTAGCATAAATAGCATATTACTGTGTTTTTCAAAAACTGTACATTTTCACCAGGGAAACTGAAATCTTTTCATCCAAGTGTGTAATAAACTTATATTTCTTTACAGCTCACATTCCTCTTAAATAACCATAAAACCTTTTAGAGAGCCCATGCTCTAATAAGGTTGCAGATTTACACTTTGATTTAAAAACAAGCAAACAAGAATCTATACTTTCAATTAAACGAGGAAAATATTATATTACTGTTTTAGCTCTCCTTTTGCTGTACTATCTAAAGCAATGTTAAAGATATAAACGAGGAAAATACTATATTACTGTTTTATCTCTCCTTTTGCTGTCCTATCTAAAGCAATGTTAATGATATATTGAGTAATTTGGGAGGAAAAAATTCTTAAGGATATATCTCCAGAAAGCACGGTGAAATAACATGTCGTGAGAGGAGGATGGGTCGCCAGCTACACCCGTCCTCCAGTCCTCTCGACAGGATATCACAGACCTAACCTGCAAGCGTGTGTGCTGTGAGGAGCAATCCTCTGTCAGGCAGGGCATGACCCCGTTACAACAAAGGTTGCATCTGTGGCTGGGCTGTTTGGAGAAGCCCAATACAGTGGGATTAGGCTGGTTTATGAGTGTGCATGGACGTTAGCATGGATCCTGATGCCTGTGTGCTCTCGTGCACAGAGTCTTGGCCAAGAGCAGCCAGCTCAGTGCCTGGGGAGGTGTTTCTGCAAGACTTTTCCAGGTACCATGGGTTTTGCAATACTGTGTAGTCCTGGGGTGTTCACGCAAGCAGCCTCAGCGTAGCCGGGAGGGAAGGGTCTGGGGATGGCTTTTCAAGGGATGTAATTTCCATTGGCATGTTCATTTGGCTTCTGTTTAAACCAATAAACATAACGAATATGTTGTCATAACGTTTAAATGACTAATGATATTAAACCTAGGGCAGTTAGTAATGGTAAGCTAATCAGAAGCATATGCTTGGAGGTCAAATGGTCCTATTCCCATCTTATCTCTTCTCAGCGCTTAATCCAAACAAGCTCCCAAATAAGGCACAGGTGATGGATAATTTAGGCTTGAGGGAAACATATTAAAAAACCTCCATGGTAATGAACAGCTTCATGAATGAAGAAAAAAGATTTAAAAAACAGAAAAAAAATTATCAAAAATAGTGTCTTGAATCAGCTGGGGCAAGTAAATAATTTAGGGTTGAAGAAATCTAGAGCTGTGTAAGGCTGATGCGCACAACAGGGAACAAGCTTGGGTAGCTGGTGCTTATTTGGTGCAGGACACCTTGCTCGGCTGTTCCACATCTGGCTTGTGCAGAGCAACCGGCCGCACACAGCAGCACAGGACTCTAGCAGAAGCCAGAGGTCCAAACACGAGCCACTGAAATCCTGTGGAAGAATAAAGTCCTTTGGAAACTCTGAAAAGTGGAGTTCAAAGGGGTTTCCAGCGGATCAGAGAAAGGACAGTGATATTTTGCCTCTAGCAAAAAGCTGAGTTGCTGTGCCTGAGATCCCCTCCATGGGTACCCCTCTGAGGCTTCTGGCCAGTATCGCAGGGTGGGGTTTAATCACATAGTTTTAGCCATTTAAAAAAAAAAAAAGGATTTAATCCTCTGTTTCTCTAGCTAGTGATCAGAACTGGTAGCTTTGGGAGAAAAACCTCCATCTGACAGCCCTATTATAAGATGGGACAAAGTGCCTGGTGGGGTTTCCCTCTTGTTCTCTCCTCTCACTTCTCAGATCGTCAAGGGAGCCTAGGTGAACAGCTTGTGCAAGAGACCTTATTTTTAGATGAAAAAGTTATTTGAAATGAATCCCACTTTCTTTCAGCTTTTTCTTTCATTCCTGGAAACTACCACTATGTCAGATTAAGATTGACGGCTTCCCCTCCTGGAAAAGCACAGTGAAGGACTGCCTTTACTGAATCACACTTGATTTGATGTTTCTTGTGTTTCTGTGTTTGAAATAATTTCCTACATGTAATTATACATTTAAGCGTTATTTATGTGCATAAAACAGCTATACAGTTTTCCTGTTTTCCAAAAAGAATTGGCTTGCCCTAGGAACATTTTGCCTTACTACTGTGGTTTTGGACTAGATATTGCTAGTTAGGATACAAGTGAGGGAAAGAGACTATTAATTGTGCTTTTGAATGAATTGTACAAAAAGGTCCCACATGAGGCCACACATTTATGCATGACAAAAAAATGAGTACAGAAGTGTAATTATATTGAACACACACATGTGTAACGCAAAAAAAATTGGGAATTGGTACTGCTTTAATGATGTGCCAAATACTAAATGATGCCTTTTTTTATTCAGATTCACAGTAAATCTTCTGAATTTTGAACAATCCATGTATTACCGAGACGCTAGCATCTCATTCATCTGCTTCCCGACAAAAATCTGCCTCTGTCAGATTTCGAGTGAATGTAACATTTAAAAAAGATTTCAGTGGTAGTCAAATCCTGCAGCGCTCATACAGCTAAACCCCGACTGCAAATTGCAAGTGGTTAAAGACTGCGAGCTAATGGTCTCCAGCCTTTGTTAAACCCTCCATCTCAGGGTTTAACAGCACAATTCTGGAGACTGCAGGGAATAGTCCTGCTTTAGTATGACTCATTTGATTATTTTGTGTGTGTGTGTGCGCATTTCCCACTTAATACTCAGTGTGATAGAGCATACAACCCCATGACCTCCAACAAAACTGCAAGGATGTAAATGAGAACAGGGCTGTAATATTTGTTGTGTAAAAGCCTTTGTGAATTAGCCTACAAACAGCCACAAAGCGATACAAACTGAACAGCTTTTAGAGCCTACTTTACAGTGTTATTTTAGTTAGTTTAGCAGCTGAAGTAGGATTTTACTCATTACAATTCTTCAGCGGTCTCATTGCCCATGCAGCCGATGGAGGCTCACAGCCCTTCCAGGCTAGACTGCCATAATCCCTTGAAGACAGGTGGCAGGTCTTAAAATGATGCTACTTTCTTTAAACAGCAAAATGTCCTGGATCCTTAATTTTTGCACACATGGCCCTCTGAATTGGGGCACCTGGAGGGGTATGTGGCAGGAGGCAGACCCTTACATGCACCCCAAAACAGCCTTTTCCCCCTGGGGTGGGATGGTGATTGACAGCTTACCCCAGGATTTGCTCAGCTGGCAGAAGCCTCATACAAGATACAGTGTCCCCAAACCCAACAGGCCCCAGCACACACACACAGGAGGGAGTGCAACCTCTTTAAGGACCCCAAAATACTACTGGCCCCACCTGCTCTGAAGGAAAATTAAGTGCAGGTGCTGGGACTCAGCCCAGGGACCTTCGTCAGAGCTGGCAGGTTTAAACGTGCTTCCAGCCCCCAAAGCCAAGAAAGATGGTTTCATCCTAGCCCTGTGGGGAAGGGTGTGTGCCTCCTTCTGTACAGCTAATAAACATCGAGAGGTTGCTTGCAGAAGGAGGCTGCTTCTTTAGAGAGATGTGAGGCCAACCCTGTGTAGCTGGGAGGGGGCAACAGCTGCTTTTGCTGTGAATTGAAAGGAAATTTCTCTCTTCTTTGCCAGGCCAGAGATAAAAAGTACTCTGTACCAGAATGGCGGTGCTGAGGGTACTTTATCCTGCTGGGCTTGAGGCACAACCTGCTGGCATGTGGTCCGCCAAGCCAAGGCCCATGCTGTTTGGTTGGGGTCTGGCACTCTGTGCAGGTGCCCAGCATTTGGCCCTTGTGCCTGCAGGAGCTGAGAAGGGTCCCCCCACGCTGACGTGTGGTGGCCTACAAAGAAGCCATACACAAAAAATTACTAGATGGTTGTGGTCAAGGTAAGTGAAACTAGATGTGCTAATTTAATCACTCTGCTGCATTTCTGATCAAAGGAGTCCAGAGTCATGTGAAAATCCCTTTTACAGCACAACTTAATGTGGTTGACAAGTTGTCAGGATTTTCAAATAAGCAAATTATCCATTTTTTATTTAAAACACCTTAATACCAGGCTATGCAAAGAAGATTTACAGGAACTGAGCATTTGCCTGTGAGCCTGCAAGGTTCTTAATCACAGAGCCAACTCAGTGGCCTTTGTGAAAAGGAACTGAGGAGTGATGCCATCCAGTATAACTAGCCCCAGCTATCTGGTGCTTTGGTTTGGGGGTGACCTTGCCAGAGTCAGTTCTAAGCCCTATAGGTTAGGGTTTGGTCCCTAGGACCAACCCCTACCGGTTTGGTCCTTCCCTCCTCCCAGTTTTATCCAATGGTTAATGGAAAAGTGCATTAAAACTACTCCTGGGTGCAGTCCAGAGCACGGAGTCCCCACCTCCCTGGGGTACGAGTCAGACTCTTGCTGGAAATCTTGCTCTCTAGACCATTAATTTTACCTTTTGCAATTGCACACTTTCAACTGGCAGAGCTAAAGGGACCTGCTCCCAGCTTGCCTCTAAACCTGTCTTCCCTTTTTTGGGAAGGTCAGGCTGGTCCTGTCCAGCCTTTTTTCTCCATTCATCTTGCTTGTGCCATAATGAGTAGTTTCTTAAAAACTGGGAACAATAGGTTTAAACCTCACTTACACTGAAATGGGCATCAAACCTATGCCTCCCAGTCCTTGACCAAGAGCTTCAGGCTACCATGTGAAAGATGAGCTGCAGGTGACACTACCAGTTTGGAGGAAGAAAAGCCACAGCTACTACTATGTTTTGTGGTGTCAGTTCTCGCACTGTCAGTCAGCACTGGCATTATAAATTGCTGTGTTTATTGAGACTGAAGGGGATTTTACATAGGTCTAATACAAAGGGAGACGGATCCTATTCAGGCTGAGACACAGATTTTTCCATAGTGGATCAAGCTGCCAATTTTGAAGCAGCAGACACTTCAAAAGGTACATGAAATTCCACAAAAGGGAGTTATAGGACAGCTTTTCCAGACCCCTAGTCACTCAACCTGCAAGTATGAAGTTTCCGGCTTTTCTTCACCCACGCTAATTTTTTAAGTTTACTGTTCTAAATTTATTTATGCTGCTTATTGGTATAAATACCTTCTCTCTGTAACCTGAATGTTTGCGTCCTCCATGACTTCCCACGGCACTGATTTCCACAGATCATTATGTAGAAAGACATTTCCTTTGTGCTCAGACTCTTTCGCCCAATTAAAAATGGCTACAATAAATGTTTTCATCTCCTACAGTATTTGTATATGTTGCCTGGTACACACAAAGCTTCTCACTGGGGGTAGAAAGCATGGAAAATCTACTAACAAATACACTTTGAAAGTCCAGATTGTTTGAAACTGATAGATTTCTTACCACAAATACTATTCTGTCAACAACCATACCTTTTGCCAGCTTTAATTTGTCTCAGTCTATTGATTGTCCCTTGTGGGATGTTCCTGCACCGCTCCTCTACGGTTACAGAAAGAGGAAGGCTCACTTCTACCTGCGGCTGCAACCCACACAACCTTGCTGAAATTAATGACATGACCTGCCATCTGAAGTCATTAATGTAACATTACGGCTATGAAGTCTGGGCCAGCTCTGGCTTGCAGGCAGGTGTACATGCCAAAGAATTTAATTAACATCAGTAACACTGGACTGATAGGAACGGCCTTGGCGGAAACACTCTCCTTTCCCCACAGCTGAGGCATGAGCTGGTCTTGTACATGCACTTGTGCTTGCTTATCAGTTTTCTCACTGTTTTAGTAGGCTAATTAGCTGGACTGGTTTCTCCTTCCCAGCCTAGGCCTCTGCTTCTGGCTGATGGCACGTGGGGCTATCCATTTCCCTGCATATGAGGGATGTCACACAAGCCCACTCAAAACCTGCCAGCTTTGCTTTGGCTTTCCTCTGGGAAGATGATCTATACTGGGAGCCAGAGGAAGCTATGAGTTACAGTCTGGAGCCCGTCCAGGGACAAGTGTTAAGAGCTTGCTGCATTTCAGAGCTTTTCTGAAGAAGGCTTCATGCACTCACCTTGTAAAGCAAGTATCCACTTTTCATTTCTCAGCCTGGATTGCTGAAGTGAGGCCGAGTACCTTCTGGCAGAGTTGGGGGTCAAATTCAGGCATATATTGCAGAAGATACAAGACCTGCATGAGCTTCAGCCATGCCTCTGAAATGAGATAATTCCTTTTGTCACAGGGGAGCTCTAAAGAGAAGTTTTCTGATATTTGTGAAGCACTCTGATTTCCCAGGGACTCGTGCTTCAGACAAGCACATGAGGAAGAAGTGATTATCTCCAT
This sequence comes from Ciconia boyciana, assembly GCF_034638445.1. Taxonomy (NCBI): domain Eukaryota; kingdom Metazoa; phylum Chordata; class Aves; order Ciconiiformes; family Ciconiidae; genus Ciconia; species Ciconia boyciana. The sequence continues at coordinate 43,497,498 of NC_132934.1, read as the reverse complement.
TTCATGCAGCACGACGCTTAGTCAGAGAGACATAGGGCCCCTACATGGGAGAGCTGGAAGAAGAGGATAGCTGAACAGCTGCCCATCACAGAGCATCCTATGTACCAACTGAAGCAGGAGTTAGATGGGGAAAACACCGTATGTGATCATGTAATTAGCAAATGTATCATAATGCCTAGGCATAAGGGAGCTAAATTAAGCTATGGATGCATAATCTAGCTTGCATGTAAGATCTCCATAAAGACTGTGTCCCTTCTATTGTTCCTGGTGGATGCTCCAGGCAATAAACAATCCTGCAGTTAGATTTCCTTGCTTGTGCACATGGCTGCTAAATTCAGCATTTATTAATGGTGTCTGAGAGGGAGACCGGTGTTATTGATGAGAGTCGGTAGAAGGAATAGTTGCAGTATCTCAACTACCTCTCTGTAAAAATGGCTGGGATAAATTTAACACTTAAAAATTGCTGTGCATGGGGAAGAATTCATAGTACTCTACACAGCACCTGAATAATTAGAAGATAAGATAGTTTTGAACAGAATAACGCTATAGGGTGACTGAAGGCTGCTTCCCATATTTACCCGCTATGAAGCTGAGTTTAGATAGTTGTAATTGCTTGTTTGGTAATGGTATTATGAAGCTGAATTAATGGTGTGTACGATGTATCTTAATGCTCAATAAAGGTGTGCCAATATTCCAGGCTCAGGGAGAATATTGAGTGCGAAAGATATATGTGAAAAGGGAAAGACTGATGCTCCCATTTTTCATTTTCGTTACGGATGGACCTGATAACAGTCACCCTATTTCACAGTCTGCCTGGGAAGAACTGATTTACATTTCTGCTTTGCAGCATGTGCCTTCCCTGGGTGAATGCCATAAAGGGTATCGTCCGGCTCACTGGTCCTTGAAGACCAGCTTCCTCGCTCTGAGCCGTGGCAGGTCTATGGTCCACCAAGATAAAGCTTATTAATGTGGCAAGTTAGTGTGTTGATAACGGGTGTTGGGAAGAGGAGCAGATCCCCCATGCACTGAGGGATGCTGCAATGCTGCTACACAATCGGAGCTGATTTACATTTTTATTTCTCACAGAAGTTTTAAAATGTATACAGACTTGAGTTACCAAATAAATACAATACCAGCGTCTGTATCTTTGCAGAGTATTCATGCTTACCAGCTGTGGGGTGACAGTCCTAGGCAGAAGGGTGGCCTGGAAGCCTGATCTAGATCATTTTCCTCCCAACCAGGTCCTGGGCTCATCATCCCTGCCACCAAGCCTTCTCTTGTTAACTACAGACACACAATGCCGGCTTAGAGCAGCAACATTTTACAGTACATCCTCAGAGATGAGGCTACCAGGAGCACAGGTGGGTCCAATTTTGCCATCTGTAAGTGGAGAAGGTAATTTGTTGCCTCCCGCTGGTGCTGGGAGGTTCCATTCATTGCCATTTTGTGTTTTGCATGCAGAAGGCACTGCACAAGTGCATGTTTGATACAGATATTTGCCAGAGGCTTACAAAGCTTCCCATATGGCATCTCCACGCAGGCCTCATGAGCTCAGATTTTCTCTGCACGGGGCTGAGGGATAAAATAGTGTCTCTGTCAAACTGGAAGCATCCAGGAACCAGCACTAATTCCTCAGAAACATTTTAAAAGGTTTGCTTTATTTTATTTTTTTTAAAAGCATCTGGAAGTTTTCTGGCCTTCCAAAGTTTTGTTCTAATTCTCATCCTAAATGCTTTTAGCATTTGCCATTAGCTTTGGCCATTAGGCAAAAGAAGCCCATCCCTTTAGCTTCTTTTTCTACCCAGAAAATGGGAAACAGCTTTAGAAGGTTGAAGTGGAACAGTTGTGCTTTAAAATGTGACACTTTCAAAATAACATTCCCATTTAGAGTTGGAATTGTTACTGTATGCTGAAAGAAATGCTTTATTTCACTTCAAAACACTAATGCAAGCTTAAAAACACTAATGCAAGCTTTTTCCCTAAATGTAGACAAGGAATGTTTCTGTCCTCTTCCTAGCTTTAGTAATTCCCTCTGTAAAGAGAAGAACAGTGTGCAGGGGGAACGGACAGTGCCTAAGAAGGAGAGAACTTATCTCCTGCCATCCTGCCCCATCCCCTCCATTGCCCTAACAACAAAAATCACTTGCTGATTTTTAAGAGCCATACTAAATTTGAGCTAAATCATGTTTATTTATGACTGAGAGGGATAATTTTCAGTCAAGCTTAATGACATATTACACAGTGATACATAAGGTCCTTTTGTCACTGAGGGAGATACAAGCACTCCTCATCACACTTTCATAGCTCATTAATTAATTTTAGGACATCTCCGGAAGGCAAAATATATGCATGGTGCTTCAGAAGGATGTAACATATGGGGATGTAACAGAATCGGTCACAGAGAGTTGGGTGACTTGAATAAACCAAAGTCTGATACCCTTGTCTGACCTGAAGGTTGGCTGGTACTTTGATTTAACTCCTGCACTCCTCAAAAAGGCAACTGTAAATATAGTAAAAGAAAAAGCAAACACCATTTAAGAGAGCTGTGCTTAGAGCTGTTTCTTGGTTTGCCTGTTGTACTAAAAATGGGATTTGTTTGGGACAAAACATTTTACCCCAAATGAAAGTTGGAAAACAAAACTAAATATTTCAATAAGGCGGCTAAAAGAAGGTTTAATTCAAAACAAAATTTTACTTAGGAAAAAACATCAAAACAAACATATAATAATATCATTAAAGGTCACCTGGTGGTTTTGACTAAATCCACAAAATATCTCAGTCATCTCCCCACTGCTGGTCAATCTGTGCCTTCACAACTGCCAGATCTCAGTGCCCCAAAGTTTAAAGAATATTTTTCCCCCTGCTTACCAACTTTGTGAAGTGGTAGAAGCATTTATCCCACTGACAGAAGGAATATCAAGACAGCGGGTTGTTTAAGAGCGTGAAGGCAACTTTCATTTGGGAGGACAAGAAGCTGTGTTAAAGAAGGGGAATTGAGCCCAGCTATTCCCCTTCCTCCTCCCACGCACGCTATACAGGGCATCAGCCCCGGTACGCTGCAGAGCCTGCTGGTGGGTGGCAGGAGGCCTCTCAATGTAGGGCAGCTCCAACCTGAGGGCTGAACCCTGCGTCCCCATGCCCGAGGGTGCCACGGCATGGCTATGCCTTCCAGCGCCCCACGGTGATACTGTCAGCCCCGTCACTGCCCCTTTGGGCCCCACCACTCGTGAAATGCCAGCCAGGATTAAACTGTTTACCCAAGGCCACAAGACAGCTCTGCAGCTGATCTGGGGAGTCGTACCTACGTCTTGCAATGCCCAGCAAGGCATCCTCCCCTTCTTTGCACGGCTCCAGCTTGAGAAAGGAGCTCCATATGGCTGAATGGATGCATAAAATGGTAGAGATTTATGGATTCAGAATTTTATCCAGGCTGTTATGGTGATTTAGAGTTGGGTCAGAACCAAAACCTTTGATCACACACGCAGATTTGGGTGGTATTTGAAATCTGGATCCACTTCTGAAGTCTGCATCTGACTCATCTCTAGCTACAGACATGGAGTTTTATGGTTTTATTTCTATTCCAGGGGGACATTTTCATGCATGCCTTGTAGCAGACAGAGGAGGTGGGGATCTCTATATGATTTATATTCAAGGTAATGCATATATAACTACATCTCTATTTCTCTAGCACATAGCAAGATATAAATTTAACTTTATTCATTTGCTGCACTAGGAAACAATGCAGCTCCCTTGGCAACACACCAGCCACAGACAGGAGTTAGGTAGAAGAGAGATTCAAAGCCAGTCTCCTAATTGACTTTTTGAAGTCATAAGCCATTTGTAGCTGTAGCAGTAACGGCAGAAAATAGATCGGTTTAGGGACAGTGCAGAAACCCCCCCCCGGCATGAATCTTTATCTAAGAGAATGCTGGAACACTTCATATGTTTTCTGAAGATGTCCAAGAAGAAGCATTTCTTGTTTTGCTTTGGTAGACTGCTCTGCTAGTGAGACTGTTGAAAGCAAATTCCCAAACTTCTGATATTTTAAAAGGTTAAGACTTCTGTTTTTTTAAACCCAGTAATTTAATCTCTGTGAAACAGAAGATTATATTACCCTGGAAGAAAAGTCATTTATTTAGCTGGGAATAGATGACCTCGTTGAATATGATTCACTTATCTGTGGTTTTAGGTGAACAGCTTTTTTTAAATTGATCAGGAGCACAAGCTGTTCAGCTGGCTCTAGAAAAAAAAAAGTTATTTTCTGAAAAAAGGCAATGGCTGCTTCTTTTTGTGGAAAATGTGAAGTCTAACAGGTGTAAGGCAGAACAAAATTAATGTGAAAGCAAGAACACATTTCCATATACTATTTTGAGAGCTCTGGGAGGGACTGAATCAGTTTCCACATGGAAAGGCAGTGGCACACACAGCCGGTGGGATATTTCTGTTCTCCAACCAGGACGCGCATCTTCCCGAGGGGCTACAGTGATACCGAACCACCCCTTGAATTCCTGGGGCAAAACACCAGGATGCGCATCTTCCCGAGGGGCTACAGTGATACCGAACCACCCCTTGAATTCCTGGGGCAAAACACCGGGATGTATCAGGAGCCTGAAGTCCCATTCATGCAGGCAGCAGTGCCAGCATGCACAGTGACAGAGCTCCCTCTTGGCTGCTCCCTCATCTCCATGACCCCGGGGAGGTCCCTCCGACCAGATTTGTTCCTCCTCTAGCCACTGCTTTACCTGTCTGCTGAAGCATCCAGGAGCAAGGTCAGATTTAGGGTCCTTTTGGGTCGCGTTCACATATTTCTCAGCTGTGCCACAAGTTCCTGTCTACTAGCTACTAACTCTGAGACACCTGACTAAGCGGTGGATGCAAATTTACAGAAGGACCTATGTCACATATCCTGAGATGACTTAGGCAGAAACACGTGGGTGGGCCAAACTTTAAGGAGCCCAGCTCCCACAGTGAAAATCACTACTGCAGTGGAGGCACATGTTTTTTTACACTGCTCGTAGGGAGAGCCAGACACCGAGGAGGACAACGCTGAGAAGTCACCATGCTGAGCAGGGAGCTGTCATATCTAGCCAGGAGGGAATAAGAGGAGAAAAGTGGGACTGCAAAGCTGACTAACTTCTCACACCACTCTGACAGTGATTCTCAGCTGTACACCTCCTCCTGGAGCTAAACCTTTCAGCCAGGTCAGTACAGAGCAGTCACAGCTGTCCAAAAGGAGACATCATCTCATGCATTTGAAATGCCTTGGCATATCCAAGAAGGGGCTGGCAAAAAACCCCCAACCTGGAGGTCCAGGTTACTCTAGAGCATTGCAGATAGCACCAGACGTGTTCATTCAGGAACCGAAGCTGACCTGTGTGCACTCCAGCAGACGAATCAACAGTCCCTCCACCGGTCCTTCAGAAAATCCCTTGAGAACCACAGAGCCATGGTCTCACGAGCCTAGCATGCCTTTCAGGACTGCCTCAAAAGCTGAGGGTGTCCCTGCTTAGCTTTGCCCTTCAACGCTGAGTGAAGTGCTGTTGGCCTATGTTGATAATGGATTTAATCCCTCTGGAGACTGGGACACATGTTTTGAGCTGGCGTTACAATAAAAGTACCTTACTGCAGTTAGGTGTAAGCTAATTCTTCAGTGGCCAACACTGAATCAAAGCAAGCTCGGAACAAACTGCAGCAATTTACACTCTTCTTCTTGCGCCTGCTCAGGCACACCAGGTTAAACAGCACTGTTAGCTGGACTGGTGTGAACCTCTTGTCAAAACGAGCATTACTGGACATTCAAGCTTAGGGTACTCAGTCCCCGTGGATGACCAAATTCTGCTAGCTCCACATGAGAGAAATGTCACCAATGTAAGCCTGGAATCAGAGAGTAAAATCCATTCTCTCTGTATCCAGCAATGCCCTGCACCCCAGCAGTCTCTGCTGCGCAAACTGCTGGATTTACCAGGGTCAGCATGTTCTTCCAGGCCCCGAGGGTGCCGTTAATAATATGGCTAAGCAAAGACAAGAGCTAGTTGTTGCTAAAGGCATGATCCCACTTTCCCCTTCTTCCTTACACTTTCCGCTTGGCAGTAGCTCTCGACTCCCTGGACTGTCTCCGGGCAGACAGGGCAGCGCCAGTGCCAGGAAAGTGGTGTGAGCCCACGCTGAGTGCAGGAAGAGCCACGGGGATGCCACTTTCAGGGACAATTAGCTATTAAATGAAGTTATCATCCGCAGCATCAAATTGCACTCCCAGAAATGGCCTCGAGCCTTTTGCAGCGCAACTTTGCTTTAACCAAAAGCCCTGGTGAAGTATCTCATCTGCCCCTTTCTATCCCACCTGCCAGATGGAGGGTACCACAGGCCTTGCAGAATAAACAGCAGGTTTCAAGTGTGATGTAGCTGAAGAGCACTTGTTTGTGAAGGAGGATTCAGGTGACGTTATTTATCACAGACATTTCTCACTTTCTGCACATCTTTTTAGCTTCCCCGACTTATTTGTGAAGGAATTCCAGAACAATCAGCAGGGGATGTAAAGCTGATAGCTTATCACCCAGGAACCATAAAGACACATGCATCCTGATATATATCAGAATAGAGGAAGGAAGTGATTTAGTCTTCTAGAGTGTGAATGCTGGTGCTCTACAGCTCACAGACGCCAGCACATATAAAAGACTTCCAAAGGCTGGTGAGTAATTCAGTGCTGACTTTTTCAGCTGTGTGGAAAACTACAAACACAGCAGCTCTGCCATATTTGTGAAACGTAAAATGAAAAGATATTGATGGCTGGTATCTGCAGCTGGGTTTGTTCTGCTATTTAGGTCCTGTTTCAAATGGGAAAAAATTAGAATAGTATGTTAATGCTTACATAGACAGCATTCACATGTCAAGGCTTGGACTATCGGCATACGAGCAATTCTGCCTCAATTATTGTGCTTCTGAAAATGTTATACAGGAAAAGAGAGATGGCAAGGCAGCATGTTCATGTTCGATAGCTTATAGATACTGGAATTCATCCTGGTTTTATCAATCTAGAAAATAATAACAAAAAAGTGATATCAAAGCAAGAATATGGCTGTTCAGACTATAATTTTTAAGAGGATATTTGAAAAGTGATAATCTTTCTCGCATTAATGCCTCCCTGGAGCTCGTAAATAAACTAACCGGGTTTCTAGGCCTTTATACTTTCATCTAACACCTTTTGTCTCTGTTCACTATTTTTTTCCTCTCTCTCTCTTTAGGTTGTACAGTTTCTTAGTGGATAAACTCAAACCATGCACAGAGATTCAGAGTGAGACCAAGTCTGAAAATCCTCTAGGCCCACAGCAGCCCTGAAACATTAGCAAGCTGTTGTATTCCTTTCCCCAAATGTTGTAATACAGCTGATGTGTCAAAATAAAAATGCCTTATGCTGTGAAGGCAGAGACGTAAGAGTGGGCCAAGCACCTTCATACCCCCAAAAGGCATACAGTCCTCCATGCAGGGGGCTCCCACAAATTTCAGTTGTATTTCTTCACCCAGTGCTTCCTGACTCACAACCCTATGTGCTCATACTAAGAACATCACCTCAAGGTCTTTTTTGTAAGGTTGAGATCAGTAATCTGGGAGACGGCTCACCCTGACTTTAATTGAATTTTATGTTTACATCATTTCACATGAAAACTTGGCTTTAAATTTCTTTTTTTGAACTCTGGAGATTGCAGAAGTCTGGGAAGCAAAGCATTATATTACACTGCAGACTGAAATTTGCTGTTTTCACAGTAAATGACTATGATGAATTGATGCCTGTGACCGTGGAGCCAGCTCACAGAGACACCATGTCTTCTTGATAAAGGGTTTGCTAATACTATTTGCAAGGCAGAAGCTTGGTCATTAAGCATAAGCTTGATACCTTACATAGCCTTTTAGTCTCACATCAGGATAAAAACACCAGAGGGGGTCAATTCTATCCACTAGATAGAACATTAAAACTTACATTATAGTGATGCTCTCTTCCATCACTCTGGTCATTACAGGTAATTTTCAACACAACCACTCTGAAGTGCAATGCAACTGTTCATTAGGAAGAACTAAACAAAGCTATACCTTCAAACTATGGACATAGTGCCTTACAGCACAACCCCAATAGCTCCCATAGGCAAAAGAGGTTTTTGCCAGCTCTGGCTTGGACCCACAGTAAAATTCCAGCTATTGCATTTCCCAGTCAGTGAGTGCTACCAGCTCTACGCTATGTCATTAGGAGTGTTGGACATACCAAAAGTTCCCCCCGTCCATTTTTTTTTTTAAAGTGAGTAGGGGATTGATTTGGCCAAACAGTTGATCTGGGTTTATATTCTCCCATGTGGAGCTTGAGCTTCATTTTTAACACAACCCGTGGCTATTCCTCATGGCTCAACACAGACTGACACAAGTTTAACAAACAACTTCTGTGTAAAACTCACAATTGAAATGTTCAGAATGAAAGGGAGCATGTAAGCCCCTGAAGCACACTAGTCTTCCTTTAAGGCATGCTTTTTTCCCCTATCTTCTTAAATACACTGAAGCTACCTGTCCTTTTCTCTTCTCAGAAAAATATATCCCCTTGCCAGACTGTTGCAAAATTATCCGACCCAAGAAGGAATGAAAGAAGTGGGATTTGTGAACACTCAAGACGGCCAAGAAACCAGCTGAATGTAGCACAAAATCTGTTAGGTTCCAAATATTTAATCTTCTTACAATATTATTGTGTTAGAGGCCAATACTTATTTACTGCTTCCACGATAATACACTAACAACATACACCCTACCTGAGAACTAACACATTTTGCTTTTAAAGGGGACAGCATCCTAAGAAGTGTCTGCAGGCAGATTTAAACCTCAAACCATTGCGAGCATAAGGGAAGATCATCACCTGCTGCTGCTGCTGCTGCTTTGGAGGCTGCTCCTGGAGGAACTGCCTGCTGCCATCTATTGATGCACTGGAGGAAGGCACTGGTCCCCACTCAGGTGCTTCAGTGAACATTTTCCTTGCTTGGGTTAGAAATCCCGTAGATCTGAGATGTGGTACTCTGAGAGAAATCCTTACTCGGTGACTTAAGAGCAGCAGAATTAATTAACATAGCTTAAGCCAAGAGTTCACTGCAGCCAGACCATAGCTACCCAGCCCAGCCCAGCAGGGTTGAGAGATAAGCATGACTAAAAGCAGAGTTCACCTTCATAGGATGGGCTAAACTCCAGAGCCTTACACACCATGAATATCCTTATTGCATCCCTTTTCCCTTCCAATGGAATGGGAAGCATTAAGATCTTGATTTTTAAGGGACCCACCTTATGGAGAGGTCATGGTATCTGTTCACTGCAGCTGCAAGAAGGAATTGGATGAATTTGTGATCATCACCTTCATCCAGCACCCACAGCACTGAGGTCACTTGGCTTGGGTAAAGGAGGGAGACTCCTAAACAATGCTAGCAGCACACAAAGATGAGAGCAGCATCCCATGGGAGCAGCGGACTCCCATGGCAGCTGCTCTGTGTGACACCGCTGCAGCTGCAATCACTGCGGGGAGAAGCTTTGCTACTAGAAGAAAGCAGAGCAGTAGTGAGGCAACCCTTCCTAAAAGGCAGCTGTCTTTGCCACTCTGGTTCGGGAACAGTTTTCGTCCAGGTAAAGGGAGAATCCAGGGTCTGCTGAGCCTGGTACTGGATGCCTCAGTCCTAAGCAGCTCAGCAGCCTTGAGGTGATCTGCCCAGAGGCAATGCCCAGAGTGTCAGTCAGCTGTGATCCAAGCTAGTCCCCTCCTGTGCACTCATGGTGTAGGAGCACAAAAAGGTCTGGGAGAGCACAAAAAGGTCACGCTCACCAACCACACCAACTACATGCTGCAAAAATCACAGGGGTCAAAAAAAAAAGGCAAAAGCTACCTTAGGGATGGAGTTGTAAGTACGGCTGTCACCTGGAAGGCCAGTAACCCTTGCGGTGAGTGTAAATGGTAGGACTTATTGGAGGTGACTGCATCTTTGCAAGCACAGAGCACACCAAGGAGATTTATCTGAGTTTCTTCAGTGCTAGGCAGCAAAGGGATGGGAAGGTTTCAGTCTGTGAACAGAGGCTAAAAAATTATTGCAGAGCATTGTAATGAAAGAAGCAAGTTTTAAAAGGGAATCTTTACTCATGATCTGATCCTAGTTAACCCTGATAAGAAGAATGATAGGAATGTCTATGAGTTAGTCCCTGTAGATAACAATAGGTTAGAAAGGAAGAAGACAGGCAACCAAAGAGCTGTGATCCCATTGGAATGGATATTTTACTTACTATTGGCATCCTGCTGATTCACTGCTGTCATTATTTTCTTAAAACAAAAGAGCTCTCCTTCTTCCCTTCCCCCTTATTCAGTTTGATACTCACTTTTATGTGCAGATTCGGACCCTGAAAGCAGAGAAGTACTGGCCCCTGAGGTCCCCAGTGAAGACTTGGGTGGGAGTGGAGGGAGAATGTGGACTCACACCTATTTTGTTTTGTAATATTTTAATAACCTGCCTTTTTTTAAAATTGGAAACTAGCGCTTCCTCTGGCTATTGCCAGGGGATAGTTTTCATGAACGGTCTTGTATAGCTCACTCAGGATAGTGGGGCATCAGCAAATGGCTCCCCTCTGCCCCCGGTTTTTGTGCTATTTTATGAAATAATCACAAGGAAATTTTCATCCTTCTGAAACCTGGTCTTTGGCTTTTGAGTACACATCATGTAAAAGGGGCAGATGAAGCAGATGCAGCAATAACAGAACATTCACGACTCTTGACTTTTGAGCCTGGGGATAATGATAACACACCTGTAAGAAAGGGGCAACTGAAACTCTCTGTCAAAAAACAAGTAAAAACCTGCACCCTCTTATTTGACAGGGAGTCCTAGACTTCATGTACACACTCTTTTTTACTTCATGCTTTACCTATTTCTATTAGATTGCCTTTGGTATGTGAACATGGAGAAAGCAGGTTGGCAATCTGTCTGGAGAGACAAATAAACTTGACAGGTTACCTAAAGAGAGTCCTGTACGTTCTAAGTGTCTGCAAGTTTAGGCTCAGTAAAAAGATTTGTTTTACAGACTAATTTCTTGAAGGATTAATTTTGAATTATGGAACCCACCAAGGCTTTTTTCTCATGATTTAGGACTAACCATTCAAAGATCTCATTCCATTACTTAGCTCTGCTAGCTGCTGTCTGGTGCACCAAGTGACCATTTATTTAGCATTTCATTTTGGATTCTTGTGTTGTGTTGATGTATGCTCAGTATGCCCCTCGCCTCCATGCAGAGAGGTATTGCACTGACGGCTCCTTTGATCAGCGTTGCATACGAGTTGAAGAACTGCAAGGAAAAACTGACACAGAGTCAATCTACAGCATGTACTACTTACCAACACCTTCCAAAGCACGACAGTGAGAAATACTGCTTTTACCTCTCCTGTTTTGTTGATTTAGGTGGTTTCAGTTTGTTGTTTGAAAAGCGTACGGAAAAGTCCACCATGAATAATTTGGTAACCATTTCATTTGAAGGAGAAAAGAATGGTCATGTAACTCTGAAGTTGCATGGGTGCATTTAAAAACATTACTTTTCTAAGTATTTAGAAAAGTTAGAAGTTAAATCTGATGTTTCTTTTTTATATGCCTTTGTGAATATTTATGAATTCCAGTTTAATAATACAATATTTTTCTAGAGACTCAGTGTGAAATTTGAATGGCTCATACAGTGCTAAGGCTTGTAAATTGACTTTTAGGACTCACAGCAGAAAAAATTGTGGGTCCTTCAACTCATATTTTGTCTTAACTATCAATCTTTCTCTTGTTGGCAAGTGCTTTCTCTTACAACATTCAGAGACAGCAACATCTCTTTTTTTGCAGACCTGCAACAGACAGAGGTGTGGAATAGTAAATAGCACAGGATAAGGCTATTCCAGGCCCCTGGTAATCTGATCATGTTCTGTACTGCCCTATCTATTCCCTTGTGAGGTTAGGGCACATTGTGTCTGCAGGTGGATCAACAAGGACACTTACCTGTAGAACAACCTTCAGCAGAGGACTGGATCTCTGAAATGCTCTCTACAGGCTCCTGCAAGGACACTGTATGTGCATCTGTATTACAGAATATTAGTCTGACACGCAATGCCAAAGGGGACAAAAAGCTTATGCCAGCAGATTTTATAAATACACCTTGTAAATGAAATTTTAGTGTAAACAGAATAAGAGAGTAACTTAATTCCAAGATCCAGCCCAGAGACCTCACTAATGTGGTTAAGAGACTTGAGCATGGTTATGTCATGCTCAAAACCAGAAAAATTAAACAAGCTATGGGTAAAGTATTGCCTGGGACAGGGAAATCTGGAAAGAAACTCTTAAAATTTCTCTAATCATAATGATTTAGCAACTTCCACTAATAACTCCTTACACCTTGGGTGTATCGAAGATCCTGGGAGCTGCCTGTGCACTCCCACTCCCACCCAGTCACAATACCAGAGCAACAACATGATGAGACAGAAAGTAGCAAAAGCCATCTAAAAGCGATAGCTAAGATTAAATTGATTCTGAATATTTCCACAAGTGTACCAGTTGTTAAGCACTAAATATAACTGTCTCTAACAAATGTTTCAGCAGGTGCCCTGGCCATCTGAGTCCTGTGCATACAACAGACACTGGTGACATTTAGATTTAGTTTACAACCAAATAATGATGAGGGTTTCTGACAACCATCAGACATTTTTTGACTCCATCAGGAAAATATATCCACATCTTCTCCCCGTCTTCTTTACATGCATCTTGGAGACAGTATAAGGTGGTAGACTGAACTACCTGCCAGCTCAAGCATTCTCGCCACAAGACACAGCATCAGACATTGTTTTGATTTCATTTCCCAAAAAAATGGACCTGAAACTTGCACTGGAGGGTCCACCCATTGTGCAAGAGCTAGGTCCTCACCCACTGAAATCCCTGGACTGTAACTATTTGCTGGTAGTCCCCTGCAGAACAGAGAACTTCAACTGACTTCCATATAGGTTTAAAACAGTATGGATGTTAACCACACTTGGTAACTATTAATTGAAAGTGGCTTCTATCAGTAATCTAGAAGCTCACTAGTTCTTTAGCAATTCTCTGAACCACAAATAATTTGCCAATGCAGAAGGCAACACCGAATGAAATCCATTAGCCACAGCTGTGATGAGGGAACTTCGCCATCCTCTGGCCTGGTTGTAGTATGAATAATAATACAGCATAGGTGTACACAGCGACTTTTATGGTTTGGTCAGAGCTGTAAGAAGGATCAAAGGCACTAGGCAAGAACAAAAAAGAAAAGTTTCTGCTATATGAGACCTTCCTCATATTTTTTGCATCACTCACATCAACTATAAGCACAGCACAGTTGTGTATGGATCCTTTTTTAGAGCAAACAACCCTTCTAACCACATACAACAGGCCAGAATCAGGAGTAACACACTGATGTTGCCTTGAAATGGAAATCAGAGCATTGTCATAAATTTAATTGAACCAACCCTTACTATCTGGACTTTCATCTCTAGTCTTGTTGATTGCTAATATGTGTAAGTAGTGGGAGATGACAAGGTTTGCTGGCAAGTGGAAAACATGATGTCAGAAGTCCCAAATCATGGAGTTGAAGGCATCAGGTAAGAACAACTGGATCCAACAAGGTTAAATTTCTTCTTTCCACCCAACTCACAATAAACGGAAGGGGAAATAGAAAAATTACTACCTTAAAGTTTTTTTAAAAAAAATAATTTTTTTTCTCATGGTGTTGGTCTAACCACGAGAGCACTATTTACTTTATAGCTGTTTATTATCACAAAATACCAGGGTGAACCATTCTTCAAAAAACCAGAGAAGACTGTTCAAGAGGCAACATATACCTGTTATAATGACTGTGATGAAGATAAACCTCTGGACTTCCAGCAGCACTGAATTACTTGACACTCTCCTGGTTCCACTATTGAAGTAAGAAATTTTAAGGCTGGTTGTAAAGGCTTGAGTAGGAGAGGCACTTTGTATATACTCCGTACAGTACTGTAGTGGGTTGACCTTGGCTGGACACCAGGTGCCCACCAAGCCGCTCTATCACTCCCCCTCCTCAGCTGGACAGGGGAGAGGAAATAAAATGAAAAGCTCGTGGGTCAAGATAAGGACAGGGAGAGATCACTCACCAATTACTGTCACGGGCAAAATAGACTTGATCAGGGAAATGAATTTAATTTATTGCCAATCAAAAGTCAGAGTAGGGTAACAAGAAATAAAACCAAATCTTAAAACACCTTCCCCCACCCCTCCCTTCTTCCCGGGCTGAACCTCAATCCCGATTTTCTCTACCTCTTTCCCCTGAGCGGCGCAGGGGGATGGGAATGGGGGTTGTGGTCAGTTCATCACACGTTGTTTCTGCTGCTCCTTCCTCCTCAGAGGAAGGACTCCTCACACTCTTCCCCTGCTCCAGCGTGGGGTCCCTCCTGCAGGAGACAGTCCTCCATGAACTTCTTCATCATGAATCCTTCCCATGGGCTACAGTTCTTCATGAACTGCTCCAGCGTGGGTCCCTTCCACAGGGTGCAGTCCTTCGGGAACAGACTGCTCCAGCATGCGTCCCCCACGGGGTCACAAGTCCTGCCAGCAAACCTGCTCCAGCGTGGGCTCCTTTCTCCACGGGTCCACAGGTCCCACCAGGAGCCTGCTCCAGCACGGGCTTCCCACAGGGTCACAGCCTCCTGCAGGCTCATCCACGTGCTCCAATGTGGGGTCCTCCATGGGCTGCAGGTGGAATCTGCATGGACCTCCGTGGACTGCAGGGGGACAGCCTGCCTCACCATGGTCTTCACCACGGGCTGCAGGGGAATCTCTGCTCTGGTGCCTGGAGCACCTCCTCCCCCTCCTCCTTCACTGACCTTGGTGTCTGCAGAGTTGTTTCTCTCACATATTCTCACTCCTCTCTTCCAGCTGCTCTTTCCCAGCAGTTTTTTTCCCCTTCTTAAATATGTTATCACAGAGACACTACCACCGTCACTGATGGGCTCAGCCTTGGCCAGCGGCAGGTCTGTCTTGGATCCAGCTGGCATTGGCTCTATGAGATGGAGGGGAACCTTCTAGTACCTTCTCACAGAAGCCACCCCCGTAGCCCCCCTGCTACCAAAACCTTGCCACGCAAACCCAATACAAGTATATGGAAAAAGGCTTTATGAACAGTGTTTAAAAACATGAGTTAAAACCTGTGAATAACCAGGAAAAGTAGAACAGCAGTATGGTGTTTACCTGTCTCTACCTGGAGTAGAGACAATGTGTAAACTTAATTTAATAAATCCAAACCACAGGTAACCTCCCTTTGTATATGAAAGTTAACAGAAAACTGATTTCTCTCCCCAA
Organism: Ciconia boyciana; assembly: GCF_034638445.1. Taxonomy (NCBI): domain Eukaryota; kingdom Metazoa; phylum Chordata; class Aves; order Ciconiiformes; family Ciconiidae; genus Ciconia; species Ciconia boyciana. The sequence goes on along the minus strand of NC_132934.1, from coordinate 43,482,115 downwards.
AACAAGAAGCACTTTTTGCAAGCATTGGCACACACATTCTGCACAGTTTGAGCAGAATGATTATAGCACTTCTTCCACCTTGCTCATCATCAGTCTGTCCCCCTTCCTTTACAGTGAACTGCCAAAAAAAGCAGAAAAATAACTAACAACAAATTAAGCTATTACAGATATTTGTTAATCTTCTGTATTGTATACACTATGTCTGCTGTAAACAGGGATGTTTGATTCCTTCAAGCAAATGCATTTTTTGTTATATCCACAGCCCCCCCCTTCATTCTTTTTGACAAAATCTTACAGACTTCATGGATAATTTCAGCCTACTTCAAGGATCAGTTTGTCCCACCCGTAATCCCAGATGATGGTGTGAAACCCAAGTTTTCCTACCTCAAATAATGGTAGACAGCTTGACTTTGAAAATTCTTGGGCTCCCTATTCTCTCCTCACAGCTCTAAACTTAAAATTGAAAGAGATAAAATAGATGAAACTGCCTTTTCCATTTCTGTAAGCAAGTGATGTAGTGTAAAGAAGAATAAATTTCAGAAAGTATTCCAGGGGAAAAAAAATATATTAAAAAAAGTATTGTGGGTAAACACTGTCTACTTAGTACCATGGAGCTATAGCTGTGTGATTAGTAACAAAATGCTATCGTTAAAGCAAGGACCTGTTGCCTAAAACCCTGCCATGCATGAACCCCCAGGACCTTCCAGTCAAGTCCTACTGTCTCCACTTCTCTGACCTTGCCTCTGTCATATATTAGGCTCAAGAAGCACACCTCCTCTCTTACACCAGAAGTAGCTGTCTGTTCAGAGATCTTTAGAAACCTTGTCCTTTCCACAGGGCTTGTCAAGCTCCATCAGCCAGTAGTCGGTAAACTCCTCTGCTCACAGTTATCTCTGCTGCTAATCACACAGCATTATTCATGATGTTGACCTTGGTAGAATAATTTATGTTAAAAATAAAGCAGTGGCAAGCATCCCACACCATTCCTCACTAAGTCTACTTCAGATTTCTTTGCAGACATCCATTTAGTCTTTTTTGGTTCATATATATGTATACACAGGCCCAGTTATCTATCTGCTGAGATGATTCTGTCAAGTGCTGCTCATCCTCCTGTCTATTTTCAAGAGCAAACAAACAAAAACTCACTTCCCCTCTCCCTCAAAAAAGACAGAATGAAAAACAATTGAATGAATAAACCGCTATATCCTAACAAAGGATTAGAGGTGTTGCATTTTTATTTTCAGAAGATAAAATGCTGTGACTTACTGGAAATTTCCTATTCTGAAGTAATTACTAAGCTAGTAATTTTTTTCAATACTTCAGACAGGATTAAAAATAGCTCATGTAAAACATGGCAAATAGAGCTTATTGTACAATGAAAGAGGAGACTTTGAAGAGAATCATCTTTAGATTTAATCATTCAAAGCAGGATTAATAATATGCCATTGGCTGCTGAAACTAACTGAATAACAAATGGTAATTAGCAAGCAATCTTTCAGTATTATTCATCAATAACAACTCAATTTTATGAGGCCCCTGTGTACCTTTTGTCTGATACTGAAAAGCTTCAGTGTCCAAAACAGTTTATAAATTAAAGGTTTGATCAAATTCCAATAAAAGGCTATGCCAATGACTTCAGTAGGAACTGGATTGGATCACCTTTGTGCAGGAAGCACTTGAGCCGGTGTAGGACTGCTATATTAATTGTTACAACTATTGACTGGGAAAGTAATTGGTGCTGAGGGCAATTACCACCTTACAGAGATGAGCTATATGTGAAGAAGTATTGAAAAGTGCAATAGAAACATACCGTTAGATACAAGGTTTGATTGAAGGGAAAAATGCAGTGGTGATTAAAAAAAAAGGCATTTCAAGATATACAATTCATTGTTTAATATTCTTTTTATCAGTTTTGGAATAGCCTGTTTTATAAAGTTCTTTAAATACCTCAATTTTCTAAGAGAGGATGTCCATCAGCATCATCTGAAAATATGTTCTAAGATAAAGTATCTTCTTTATATTTCTCCTCTGCTATTCATAGACTATCTCCAGTAAGAAAAAAATCACTCACACCCTATTGCTTCTTTGTGATGGAGGAAGGAGCTGGCAATAAATATTGTCACAATGAGATCATCTGTCCTTTTAAATACAAATTTACAGCTCACTATCTGTCCAAGTGTAGATATAACTAAAGATAGAACAGGTGCAAATGCAGCAACATTCATGTCTGGAAGAAGAGTTTGCTAAGAGGAAAGCTAAAATGTGTGTAGAGTAAATCTTTACTCAGGAGTCTCATAGTTCATCAAGTGCCGATGTAACACCGCTCTTCAGAGCAGACTGGGATCTCCAGTAGTGTCTGAGATGTTCAGTCATCGCAACGGTGCCATCCTTTGCCCCTCCATGGCGACTGCCAGCAAGACAGCAACTCATCTAACGCAGGCCAGGCAGACAGCAATTGCGGTGGCTTTACTAAAAAATACTGGGTTTGATGGAAAGTTGAGTTCTGTATTGTGTGGCCTCTACCTCAAGTCAAGGTACATGCTGAAGAAATGCTGAAGAAAATCGTGCAAACACGCAAGGCCCTACTGATCTGCATTTGTTAAAGCTTTCCTGCCAGCCTGGATCCATAACTGCCTCCGAGACTCCTCCTCCCGCTCCCTGAAGAAACTCATCAGCTCTGATCCAGACTCTTCCCCCTGACCCTTTCCCCCACCAGCTGCTCTTCTTTCTGGACAAACCTGGGCTGGGTATTTCCTGCTCACTCCCAGAGTCGGGGAACTTTCCTCACTGGAAAATGGAGGAGTTCCAGTTGCCACACACCACTGAATACAATGGCTCAGGTGAATGCTACAGCTTCTGACATAACTCATATCCTACAGACCCTACCACTAAAAGAGTCCCAATATCTCTCCACCATCATACTCTTCTTAAGATAACTGAAGCATCCTTGGTTCAATTCACTTCTCTGAATAGAGGCATCTAACATCCTAGGCTGTCCCAACCCACTTCCAGCTGCCTCTGCATTAAAGTGCAAGTCTTCCAGAGGTCCCACATCACATCTGGCAGCCCCATGCGCATCTCTTGGGTACCTTCTGCCTCTCAGAGGTCACTGGACACCTCTGTTCAGGCAACTGATTTGGGCTGCCTGGCTCTATGCCTTATCCTCTCCCCTTCTACTTCTCATTGCCAGAAAAATATCTCCTGTGGGATTTCTCCTGAACAGGAGTGGGTTCACCCTCTTGAGACCGGCTCTCCACCATTCTCTGAGCATCTCTTACCACTCAGCTGTGCAGCACACTGCGTGAGAGGTGGGGCAGGTGGGAAAAGTTCAACTCCAGTATCAGCAATAATCTGGTTTTACAAAAATGCAGCTCAGAAAGCCAGCTGCAGGTCAGTAAATATTTTCTTCCTAACAGGGCCAGTTTGGGTTTTATTAAGTAAGGGATCCTCTTATGAGGATTGTACCCAGCAGGAGCACAAGTTACATGAAGGAAGCAGATTTATCCCAAAGAGCCTAAATCCTGTAACAGATGGGTTGGCCGTGCTTGTGTTCATGGAACTGCCTACCCTCTCCGAGTCTGCAAGCCTTTTGGCATGCGCTGGTGAACGTCATGTAGCTCGGAGAGGGGAGCCAGTTCCATGAACACAAGCAAGTTTAATACTGGATGGATCACTAATCCTCAAATGTGCTCATGACTTTTCAAGCTGACTCAGTGTCAATATAAAAATACACAAATCTGCCAGACTGAAACCCTCCCACCTCACTCAAGATTCAAGAAGAAAAGATGGGAATGGGATGACATGTAGGCTCTGAAGGACATTACTGGGCTGTGTTACACCCAGGTGGTGTGCATGTAGTGCCAGGTGCAATATTATTGCTCAGAGAATGAAAAATCAAGACTGTTGGGTTTTTCATTGTTTAGCAAGGGCACAGTCAGACTATCAAAGGCAATCAAGTTAACTGCAAACGACTGAGTTACTGTGGTCTGAGAAGCTGACTCATCATCTGAAGGATTTTAACTAACCATCTGCATGCTTCCGACTCATTGCAACTGAGGAATAAAACCTATACATTTAGCTGAGCTTAATATGTTTTGCTTTACTGTGGCACCAAGTTAGGAGTAGTAACACAGGCCAGGTTAAGGCTTCAGCTTTCCATGTGCAGATTGATCATCTGTTCAGCCGTTAATACTTTCAGGCATTCAGCACAGCCTACCAGGAAAAGTTTATAAAATATTTTGGTCCCTAAGCATTTTGTTTTCATTTTGTGCTCTGAAAATCCCTCTTTAAATCAAAGATATCCCCTAAGCCTCAGACTCCTAGCTGGAGCTCCAAGGAAAGCTATTCAATTTGCAGAGAGAGGTTTGAGCTTCTACACTATTTCCCATTGAATATTTTGCTGGCAAGATTTTGACTGCTGTTTGTAAATCCTCACAAGCTTAATTAGTTTGAGTCAAGCCTAGATTTCTTTGGTTCAGTGAGTGTTCTTGAATAAGAAGCAGAATCCTAGTGAACTGTGGAATTATATAGCACAGCTCCCTCTAGAAATAGATTAAAATTCCACAGCCAGAGTAGGGTTACTTGATATGTTTTTCACAAATGGCCAGATTCAGGTTTTTTGTTAAAGTTTTCTTGGTAGAAAACACCTCAGATACATAGAATCAGACTACAAATTTAGATTTTCACATTTCACATTACTAAATGTTCAAAGGTTAGACTCTATTTTTGTTTCCAGAACAGTTATTTTAACTGCATTCTTCCTAAAAATATGTTCAGCATTAAAATCAAAGCCAAGACACCGAGAAATATTTTTTTACAGGTAAAAGAATATTTTCCTCCCAAAACGAACATTCACTCAGGCACAAAGAAAAGACATTATTGGCTCCTCAGACAAAATGTGCAGCCTTAAGCTATTGTGCCTTTTTGTTCCATGTCTGCAGCAAAGCTTAAACTGACCAGTACTAAAACCACACTTTTTATTTTGTTTATGATCAAGCCAAAGTATTTGTCTACATAAATGGATAAAAAATACTTGCCTAATGCAGTTGAAGATGTATTTGGCAGTTCTGGATTGCTTCAATATGATTGATTTTCCTGTTTTATCCTTATCTTCCTCAATAAAATAGTAATGTGGACATATATCAGCATCATTCATGTCTGGCCATTCTCAAGGCTCTAAAGAGTTCTATAATGTTTCCCCTGAAGTCAGCGTATACTTTACCAGATCAGCTGTTAGATGTTTTTATGTGTAGCTTAAGGATTCCTTTGCGCAGCAAATCCCTTGATGCTAGCACCTATTTGATAAACTTGTGTCACTTTGGCAGGTGTCTAATTCTATTACAGAGAGCAAAACCAAAGAATGATCCCCAGACTTTACAGTGCAGGAAAAACATGAAATGGGAACATCAGATTAAGATGCATCTAAGTAACAAATAATAAAATGACATATAATAAAATGAACTATCTATCTTTTGGATTTTTTTTAAATGTATAGCTGTTGGTTGGGGATTTTTCCCTTGTATCAAGGAAAAGCCTAGCTTTTGGAGGTACTCAGGAAAAACAATTACATGGACCACAGGAAACGTATGTTCTGTGGGCAGAAGGGGCTCACAGCCAGAGGGGACCATGCATGGCAGAACATGAGATCACCACTACCTACAAACCAGCAGAGGACAGTCACAGTCCTGTGGCTCCCATTTTGCAAGGGATCTGGTGAACAGTTTGAAATTATTGCCTACCCTGAAAATGCAGGGCATCTAACTGGCAGGCTAGGATTCAGTCTGCACTTGAGCCACTGGCTTCCTTCAGGGGTTTACCAGAAAGAGAGCTAAATGGGAGCATCTAAGCACATGGGAGCCCACTGTTACGGAGCTTAGAGCAGAAGCAGCCCATCTCATCCATGGATGGGTGGAGAGAAGGCCTATGTCTTAGCTGCTGTCCAAGGCCCCTTATGTCTTGCACTATTTTGTGTAAAAAGTATGTAAAACACGTTCCTCAAGTGACACGATGAACGAGCACAAATGTTTCATGGTAATTCATTCTGAGCAATACTTCCCTTAATTCAAACACGTTCAGCTTGCGGATCACAGCCACAGCCAGGAGTTGCAAAGGTCCTATTTTCCTCAGTGGCGACAGGGGAGAAGGCAATTTTGAAACTTCTGTGCTGAAGGCAAAGCTCAGGATGAGGAATAGGTTGAGAGCCACAACGCCGACATCAACAATGGCCACCAGGTAGATCACAAAGGTCTACTTTTTCTTTGCATTTTTGCATTGGTAGTTTTAGGATTTATGGGTTTTGTGCTTTCTTCTGAAAGATGGAAGCTATCTTTAGAGGTGATGATGATAAAAGATTTCCTTGAGCACAGGCTGTCACAAAAAGTTACTCAGGACAAAGACCAAATATCATGGGACTTAATGTAAAATCTGAAGGAAATGTCAAAACTGCATCACTTTTTGGAAGGCCCCTCTTGCCTGAGGGAGCCTGATGGACCAGTTGTTTGTGCTTTTGCTCCCTGCCACTTCTTTTGACAACACCTTCCTCCCAAGGACAGTGTCTTTCTGGACTTAATACATGCTTGAATGGCTTCAGCCGTGTACAGTCTATCCCGAGCTGCGGGTGACTGCTCCAGCATGTCAGGCAGGACCTTGAACCAGCCACAGCTTCTCTTCAGTGGCTTAGCCTCCACAGACTGTTTGGGGCACCCAGCTGGAACAGTGCTTTGGAATCCCTGTCTGTACTGCAGTGTCCGGGTAAAGTCCCTGCTTAATGCTAGAAGGAAGACATTAGTATTCTGTCCTTTATTTTTCAGAGCTGTCACTTCTAGTGTGGTGCCTGCAGAGGCTACTTCTCAGCATAAAATACCAGGAGGCTACACAGTACCCTTGAAATTTCCTCTTAGTGGCAGAAGGACCCTGCTGAGGGAAGGCAGAGATAGCAGGCTGCCAGGACCAGCAGGCTGCCAGCTACACAGCTCTTCAAGATCCTCCAGGAGAAAAGCTTCCTACCTGTGGAAGTCCAATATCTCAGCATAATCTCTTTTGCCAGACGTTAACTCATCAGCCCAGCCAAAACGGTACCAAGATATTTTGGCGTTTGACCTCACCCATACCCTCCTCGGGCTCTTTCCAGCTACTGCTGCAGTCTCTCTGTCCCTCTGTCTGAACAACAGCAGCAACGGCCAGGAACTCGCAGGCAATGACTGCCCTTTTCCCACAAGCATTGGATGGTGCCCTCCCCGTGCTGCCTGTGGCTCTGGACCCAGCTCTCTTCAGATTAAGTGGTTCCTGCTACACAGCACCAATTTCCTCCTGCTGGAACAGGACCTGATGTCTAGAAAGGGGAATATATTGGTATGACCTGTTGTGAAGAAGAGGAAAAAGATGGTCTGGTGGACATGTATGCTGGCACTGTCCCTCCAGAAGATGAGACCCATACGTAGGCAAAGATTTTTTTCTGGACTTTAGAATTTGTTCAGTTAAATGATTATTACAACCTCCCCTGTTTTACTGTCCCTCTCCAATACGCTACCTTTGCCTCACGTTCACTACTTCCCTTTACGTGTCCCGTGGGTGGCTGATGGGATCGCCGGCACATCCAGGGACTTAGAGATGTTACGTGACTCCTGGCAAACAAAACCACATCCAGGGGCTTAGAGATGTTACGTGACTCCTGGCAAACAAAACCAAATATACACGTTTGCTTCCCAGTTGGACAATCAGGATCCTTGCCCACTCCCAGACACCACCTTCCTCTACCATTAACACCTTACATGCAGTTAGTAGCTTTTATAATGCTATAATATTGCAAAGATCTGTATGTGCAAGAGCATACGAAACCCACTATCTTTTGTTGTAACAACTTTCTGTGATTTTTAGGAATGACAAGGAACTGTAAAGCTGTTTGGTTTAGGGCGACTTTTGCAACATGCCTCTAAATGGTCCACTGGAACAAAAATATGAATATTCAGTTTACAAAGATAAAGGCACTTTCAGGACTGTGGGTTATGTTTATTGGAATGGCTATAACTAGGTGGAGATGAGGTGCTTTTAAAAAGCTCAGTAGAAAAATTAAGTTTAGCTGTCTGTGCTTTCCTAAAGCAGTAATCTGATAGACTTTACCCTACTTGTAGACAGTATTTAGACTACCAGCAACTCTTACAAGGTTTACGCATGGCAAAGATCAGAAACCAGCTAAATTATGTTGTTGGGAACTGAGCTAAAACACAAATCTATTTAATGAGCTTGAAGAATGGCCTGTACTTTTTCAGAGAAACCTGCTCTTCTGTCTCCTTGAAGGGTTCTCAAGTGCCTTGGCAGACTGATCCCTACCACTGCTCCAGACTAGGCTGGATAATTTGGAACAAGCACATTTCTCCCCCATTTACACCACTGTGCACCAGAGCAGGGGAAGCCTGGTGGTGGGGCTTCCTGGGCAAAGGGAGCTGTGGGCTGCCCTGGCAACTGCAGCAGCACTGCTGCTTCATCAGTTGTGTGACGTGTGCGGTGACTAAGGTAGCAGCAGGTCAACACTTTTGGGGGGATCTTCCTTGGGGATGGAACTCATTGCCCATCTCCAACTGCCACTCTTCCATATGAAAAAAAGCACAAGGCCTTGTGAACAGGCGTGCTTTGCCTTTTAAGTGCGTAACAGGACTCACTGTCCTCCCTCCTTTAATCTTACTCTTTTCTTCACTTGCTTCTTTCTTATGGGACCCCTTGTTCTCTTCTCCTTTCCTGCTTAATTTTTCTCTGCCTTTAACCTCTTGCCTTGTTAATTGATTTTTCCTTCTTTGTCTCTCTTTCCTTCCCTCCTTGCCTTCTCTTTGACAGAAGGTGACATGCTGCTCATGCTGGGAGCATCTACCAGATGACTGTGGAAACAAGCTCTGGCTTGTAGACTGCTGGAGGAAATGACAGATGCCCCTTCCAAAGTGACTGCCACACAAGTGTCAAAAACCAGAGAGATGAAAATCAAGTCATTTTCTGTCAGAAATGTATCTTCTTACCAGGACCTGAACAGCTAACAGGAGCCTGTATGCAGTACAAGTATGAGGCTTTCTGCTCAGGCTGTTCCTCTGACCTGGCAGCTCTTCTGCAGCAGCCTTCCCGGGTACATTTCCCCTTGACAGACTGAAGGTTTTGCTTCAGGATATCCAAATTTGACCTGCACCACGTTGCACAAATAGGGCATTGCATAAATAAGTACTAATGACTTGCTATTTTCATAAACAGATTTCTGAAATGCTTTACCAAGATCAGCATCCTCCTTCCTGCTCTGCAGAGAGACTGACACACGGCACAGTGCAGTGACCAGCTCTGTGTCACACAACGAAGCAATGACAGAGTCCAAACCTCATGTGTCCCCAGCCAGGGCTCCACCTGCACCCCAGTAATTATTATGATGATATTTGTCTTGTAAATTCTCTTCTACAGAGGCATCCTTCAAATACCGCACGATCTAACTAGACATCAATTAATAGTCTAAATGGTCACCCTTTCACAGAGTCGCGTGACAGCTACGTGGCACTTCTTCTTGAAAGGGCCAAAACAAAAAATGTTGCTTCCAACTGTTACTCTTTTCTTGTTTTAATAACATCAACTCTTTATAAATAAGAAGGGCCAAAGTGAAGACCTTTACTGGATCCATTTGAAATCCATTTGCTGGATCCATCCAGTGAAATCCATTTGCTGGATATGAATTTCCATGCATCCTCCCTCAGTAAGGGCTGTTTTGACACACCTGACTGGAATGATGACTGCATTGGTTTGGTTTCGAATGGCTGCTGTGGGGGTCTGAAGAGCTTAAGACTGATTAGAATTTACGCAGAAGTTTTTGAAGCCACTAAAACTGCCAACACCTTAGAGATGCTTTTGGCTTCAAAGTTTACATGTATTTTTGGTCCAGTAAGTGGTATAATGTTATCTACCTTGCCTATAAATTATTCATATTAATACTGGATGGTTTTAAGTGCTGCATTTAATGTACAACTGAAAGTTGTGGAACAACAAACAGTTAACAGGAAAGCAAGACCAGTTCTGAGAGCCCTTCCCCTTTTAATAAAGTTTTCTATGGTAGCTATTTTATGCCTCGTAACTATAAAGGAGAATGTGACTAAGAGTGAATGAATCTTTTATATACTCCAACACCGGAAAGGACCATTTTGCTCATCGAGTTTGACCTCCTTTGTTTGAAAACAAAACAAAAATAGCAACAAAAACCCCAGGCCATAAAATTTCATCACAATGTTGCTGGATCAAACCCATAACTTTGATATACTAGAGCCAAGATAAAAAATAAATTCTGCCAAGTCTGCATTTTACAATAGCTAAGATGTGGGGAAACATTTTTTGCTTGATAGAAACTGTCTTTAAAAGGTTTGTAATACCAATGCTCTGCCACTTCTTCCTACGCACTCAGCCTTGTCTTTGGCCCACCACGCAGGAAAGGGTGCTGTGTTACAGCACAGCCTTACCATCTTCTGCTACCTCAGGACTCCTCTCTAATAGAAATATCTGAAGATCCTTTCAGGCAGCTCTGTGCTTCTCTGAGCAGTACAAGAAGCTGCATGAAAAGGCCAAATCTCCTTCAGGTTTATAAAAGTTTTGCATATACCGATATCAGCTACATCAGACTAGTGAAGACACATTAGAGATATAGTCTTCTATGGAGAAGAGTTGGGCTTGTATATGGTGGCTGTGTCTCTGAAGAGTTTAGGCAAGTTACATCTCCCAGAGCCAACTGGTCCTTCAGCCCCATGCCCCACAGGAGTCTGCAGCTGACTCAGCTGGGCCAGTTGAAGGGAGAAGGCTCTCTAAGCCAGCTCTTGCTGAAACAAAATCCCAACTCTTTTACTCTAGGAGACAGTTTGAGCACTACTGGTTTTTTCTTTTGCTGCAAAGCCAATTTCGAAGACTTTTCCTCTCCCTGTCCCTCTTTTCTGGACTCCAGAAACGATTTCCTTCACTCTTCTCCAATGTTACACTGAGGCAACTGTTTAGCATGTCATGTTCTAAACCATATCAGTAAAATGATCCAGATGATCAAAAATGGATCCAAATTAAAAACATGCCACAAACGGACATTTTTTAAAGCCTGGTATATCTTATGATCTGGCTTACATGGCACCCACAGAAAAAAGCTGTATCAGCACACATTAAAAGGTGCTGGTGAACTGCAGAACAGAGATGGGAAGGAGGGGGAGGGCTATGGAAAGATCAGCAGCCCCTTGGCAGGCAGAAATAACATCCATGGGATGCCAGCCCTGTCCTTGGGCTCCATGTGGTCTTCTGAAAGAGGCAATCCTGTCCCAGGAAGCTCCTGCTTCTCTTTTCTTCCCACTTTCAGATATTTGTTCTCTCTCTACAGTGCCAAGCACTCATGGAGCTGCGCTGGGAGCTTGGCCAGGCAACTGCTCCGGGCCAGAAGTAATCCTTTTGTACCCAGGGGCAGGAACTCCTAAACCAGCATGTCTACTAAAGAAAGTATGAAATGACTATAACCTGGATTTGAGAATGTGTGTTTTGTTAAGCCAAATAATTCCAGAGATTTAGAGAGCAGTCAGGCAAACAGCTCAGCTGGCAGTGACCTCCAGAAAGGCAAGGAGAGACTGGAATGAGCAGTAAGGACAATTACTACACCTCGAGCACAGTCACACCAAACATTTAATAAATAATCTAACTTCCTTTCCACCTCCATTTTCTTTTCCTGTCACTTCTTTGTCAATCTGACAAGAAACAGCAAGCATATTTAAAGACTAAAATCCAGGCAGAATCAAGTTAGTCATATCCTTTTACTTAATTATGCTACTGACATCCAGTTGATCAAAATCAGATGTCTGAGTCTGGGCCCAAGACTAGTTATATCGAACAACATATTGAACAGAGAAGTCCAGTTGCTCATAAAAGGCAGTTTCCTGCAAGATGCAATTACACAACACACTCCTTTCTGAGAAAGTCTCTTTAAATACTCTGCAGAAACTCATATTGTACTTCCATAAGAAAAGGGAATGTCTTTACTTAAAAGAGGTGTGTCAAAATTAATGGTCTCAGTAATAACACATAGGGTGAATAGACATGAATGACATGAAAAGTTCTCAAACACTTGTCCTGTGCAATGTATCAAATCCCTTGAGTCTTTCAGAGTCTCACAGAACAAAAGCCAAGAGTGTCTACTCTGAAATGACAGAGGATCTCATCCACTTACCGAAAGGTAAATATTTCCATTATTAAAAATCTGAAAAGCTGTGTCGTGGGCATGTTACAAGTAAAGTACAGAACATTGGAAGCCCCAAGGAATTCTTGGAGCAGGAAATGTCTGGAAAAATCAGCAGGAGAACAAGACCCCATGCTGCAGTAAGGGACAAAAAACCCAACCTCATCTCTCAACTCAAATCTGGTGACAGTATAAATCCGAGTGCATGAGCAAGATATACCAGCCAGATATAAGTGAGCACTTAAGTCCTCATAGTTCTTGTCCACAGCATGCTGAATTTATCCTCTGCCTACATGACATACGTAGTACAAGTCATGGATCTTTCTGTAGGAATAGAATAGTCACAAGCTGTTTCAGGAGTCTTAAAAGGACTTAAATACAGTAGCTGAAGCGTGTCCTTCTGTCCTTCCCTCTGATTTAATAGGGCCTTTCGCACTTCAGTTTGAGTTACCTTGTTCAGTGAACAGATGGAATATCAATGTACTTTCATTGAAATTACTTGGCAAACAGAAGGCTGCCCATTGCATTTTTTTTACCACATCCTATACATCAACAGCTGTTTTCACCTCTGAACTATTTACATGCTTTTTCATTTCAGATGCCAATGTCACACCTATAAAAATGGCCAGGAAGGACAAATGAGTAGTGACAGGTATACACTTAGACCTTTTATTCTGTTAAATTCGTTCCAGCAACAGTTGATTTCCAGAATTGATACTGACTGACAGCCAGTCATTCTAAATATCAGCATCCTCATGAATCAAATCTTACTCCGTATCACACTACATCTGCACAGACAGCATAAGAAAAACAAAACCCTGAGAGCTTCAATTAGGCACATCTATGATTGATGTGGGTAAGTTCACTGTATGCGCACATGTACTTGCTGAATAATTTGTCCTTAGCATGCTTTCCAATTTCCAGGGGAATGCAGAAGTTTTAACCAATCCATCTACATGTTTGCAAGACTGATAATACAATCCTCTTTACAAGAAAAGAGGTGTTTCCCCATCCTCAGCTAGACAAGTTATCAACAAGTTTCGAGCAAAGCAAGGACATTTCATGCCTGTAAACACTTCATGCTAATCTCTAGTGATGATAACAAGATTCTGACCTTGAATCAGCGTCACCAGTCACCAGCCAGTGGCAGCAGACCCATTCGTTCTGTGATTTGCACAAAAAGCCATGGTTTTGTATGAGTTGAATGCTTGGGAATACCTGCTGTTCTTGGACTAAGTGCAACCTGGATGCCTCACTGGAGGTGGCAGTGGGATGCAACTTCCTCTTCCAAATCACTCAGCATTTCCCTTCAGTGCCCTAGGAACCTAAATTTGCTAGATACCTTTCTGTTTGACTCCTCCAAAGCACGTAGGAGTGCCCAGTACAAAATAATTGGGAATGCTCAGCATCTAAGCCTGAACCTCAGCTGGATCTCAATTTCAGGTTGAATTTGGGCATTGCCAGGCTGCGTGTGGAATTCCTAAAGCCAAGGTCTGGCTGCAGAAAGGGCAGAATTAGGTATTCAGCACACGATGTGCTGAGCCTGGGACAAGCCTAACCCAGCTGACCGCAGGATGATCTGAAATCCTGCCTTTCCTCTGGGCCTGCAACCAGTGCTTCAAGCATCCTCCCGTGGCCCTAACCTGGTTAGAAATGAAGACTGAAAACACCTCCTGGATTTTGGATACCATGCTGTTCTAGTGGCTGTTAATCATCTTTTCCTGAAAGCCAAGGAGGTCAGGTCTCAGGGGCAGGTTTATCTAATTGTTATTCCAAGATAACCCAGTCTCCCAGGCAGGAGTGTGAGCCTCTAACTGTGGGCTCCAGAGTCCATTCAGGTGAGTTTCCCAAGCTTTAGATATCCAGGTCCTTTTCTGGGTCTAGTAATTATTTTTTTTTGTTAATGCAGCAACGAAAGGACCATCAAGCCTAATCTTGAATAAAGCCTACTGTAAGCAAGGCCAGAATATATCTGCTAACACTTTTTCATTACTACTTTCTTACATATTTGTTGAGCGAGAACAGGTGGTTCCTTAACAACCCTCCTGAGCATCTTTAAGTTTCTCATTTGTACCGAACATTTAAAAAAGAAAAAAATAAAGTATTAACTGAAAAAACAGCAAAAGCAGTCACTGACTTTTCTGGAAATTATTCTGATTCCTTAGTGAGCGAGAAGGGTTAAGTAAAAACGCTAGATTATTAACAATTTTCACCAAGCAATGAAAGTAAACCCTGAGCTTATATTTAGCCATCCTTGGTATTCAGCCAAAAAAAGTAGCAGTAGCTTCCATTTAAGGTTTGGTGCCAATTCGCTAGGTTAGATCCTTGCATTCCCTCTTGATAGTGTAGGCAGTACCAGTAAAATCAGTTCTTGTTATTCCATCTAAAAAGACAGTCACTGCACTGAGCCTAATTACTTGCATTCCCAGCTACTCAGGACATGTCAGGAGGACACTGGATATGTTGAATAAGCAGTTCATTCAATGCCTGCACTGAAAATGAGTGGCTTTTTAAAGGCGTGTGATTGACTACCTGGTTTTTGCAGCTCTCCAGCCATTCAAGAGGAAAACAGTGCTGTTATCTATTTTAAGCACTGTGTCATTTCAGACAATTGCAAACTATGTTAGCAAGCTCCAGTGCAGGCATATTCAGAGGTTTCACACGATTACTAGAGGCCACAGAGCTTTGATAATTATTTTCACTTTTCACCTGCTCAACCAGAGTAGCTGAAAGAGATTAATTTCACGCTATAACTGAATTCCCAAAGGAACAGAAGCCTCTGATTGCACACACTGCAGCTCAAACACAGCAGCTCGTTCATACACTCTAGAGGGCTTTGGGGAATAAGAACAGCACTGCCACATAAATATGCGATTTACACCTGCAAATCAACTGGTAGCATTAACACACTTGGAGATAAATCCTATAGTGGGATACCACAGCAGACCTTTAATTTGTTCGTTTTTACTGTTTTAACAGACAGCTTAATGTGAAGAAAAACTTCATACTCACTCAGGCAGCATATTTCAAAGCGAAGTACTTTCCACGCTGTGTAATTACATCGTGGAACTTGTCGCTCCAGAACACTGAGGTGGCCAAAAGTGCAAGTGAGTTCAAAAGGGACTTTGTGCAGGCTAAGTTCAGAGGCGGCTGCTCAACATGAGGGTCTAGATGCAATTGCCTTCTCAAGAAGTTCCCTAAAGTGCTGGACCTGGGACGAATGATCAGGGAAAGGATAATTTTCAGTAGATTCTGATTTTATGCACTTTCCTTAAGTGTTTGCTACTGCCTGTTGTGGGACACAGGACACTACGCAGGGCAGACTTCTGGCTTAATCTAACATGGCCATTCCCCCATACTCACCAGCACTAACTATAATTACTGGGTGACACGGATGTTGCACAGTTGTGCTCAAGGTAACCTCCCTGCATCTGGTATCCTTCCTGCAACCAACTGAATGTCTGCACATGGGAGTCTTTAATAAAACGGATATCAAGTGTGTTTACGCAAGTTAATTGCAGCCAATAGGTTTGACCAAACCCAATCTAAGTGACTTTCTTCTCTGTCCTTCCTCCAATTTCTTGCTATCATCTCCCCCACAGGGCATATGCCAGAGTTATATTTCAAGGTCATCTTATCTCTGCTTCCAAGAGTTGTACTGTTTGTATTTTTCTAAAAGAATATAAGTGAGTTTGAGAATCTTTCTAGCACTGCTCAAAATACACTCCAAAGGCTCTAGCAGAAAGTCTTATTCCCCATTTGTTTCGTATGAACTGTATCAGGCTTAAGCACCTGGTCGTTAAGTTAAAAACATTTAAAAAATAATTCACTTGGAAATTTGACTGGTTGATGAGAAAGGATATTTTCCCCTGACTTTCCCTATAGCGTACTGAAGCAAGAAATGCAAAAAGGGAAACACAAAAAGCAACTGTCTAGAGGGTAGGCAGCTTTTCTGGGCTTGTAAACTAGATTCATATCCAGTCACTTGCACTGCGACTGACGAGCTATTGTAGTAAGTCAGGTCTTAAAATGCACCAAATTCCTAGCAGTTCCCCAGTTGATTTGCGAGGCTTGTAGGGTACATCTTGAGCATCAGACAAATGGTACGCAGTTTTTATTTAAAAGAGACTTGCAGCTCCATTCTGCATTGGCATTTTAAACCCCATTAGGCTAAGGTTCTAGTATTATTTTTAAGGCATTGGTCGACCCCTGCCAAATCATCCACATTCATACATCAGAGAAAGAGGAAAATATTACTCTTGGCTTACAAACTTCAGAGAAATGGAAATGTATTTAGAGAAATCTTTAAGACACGTTTTGTAATATAATATATCCCGCAAAACTTATAGGATAACAATGTTATCCTGTTCTCTAGCCCTGACAGGATCATTACACATAGCTATTTCAGTTTATTCCACTTCCAAGCACCTCCTTTCATATCAGGGAGGAAATTTCATTAAATCACAGCCTTCATGTGCCAACCGTAAGTATCAGCTGGCTTCTATTTTCCTTGAAGTGCATTGTAAGTATAATACTAAATCCTCACAAATACCAAGAGATTCAGGGTCTGCTCCTGGAAGGTGCTAAATGTCTTCATTCCTTTGCAGGTCAAATAAGCCCCTACCGTCTATCAAATGCAATGCTGAAGTGTTGCTTTCTTTTAGTGTCATTATTTTTAAAAATGAAGTCGTATGGGGCTTCAGATATATAGTCAGCTTTGCTCTGTTACTTATTGGCAATTTATCTGGATTACAGACTAACATCGCCACAGGTGGAGACACATCATATGGCTCCATGCAGAACCAGCTTAGTGCTCGTTTATTACCCCAGGGAAAGCACTGCACGAGTGCACCTGTATTGCTCCACGCTACAGTCTGGAAGCAATGCTTTTGGGTGGAAGCAGTCCAGCTAGTAAACACTACTGCTCTGCCAGATTGCAATTAGTCCCCTGGAGAACCATGGAGCTGCCTTTGCTCAGAACTCCAAGAACTAAAATATTGAAAAGCAGCACTGCATAAAAGACGACAGATCTAGGGCAGCTCCAAGCAAACTGGCTAGTGGCCTTGGGGCAAAAAGGAAGAGTTGGGGCAAGGAAGAAAGAAAAGTGACATAAGCAACAGTAGCTCTGACTACTACGCCACCCATGATGGAAGGAAGGAGGCTGCAAACATGACCATAGGGACAAGCTCTTCTGCACTCCAAAAGGGTTTATTAGCTTGGGTGCAGTATCAGATGGCACTAGCTTGGGTTCAACATCCGAGCAACGCGTTCTGAAACAAAAGCCTCCAGATAATGAGACACGTAGTCACCAGAGTGTCTGTGCAATGTACACGTTTGACTTCAAGACTTCACCCCAAAGTTCAGTTGCTCCAAAGACTGCTGCACAAGGCCCTGTCACGCAGGATAGACACTTTCAGAAACCTAGGCTTAGGGGCTCAGCCTTGTCCTTATTATGTCCTGGTGTCTGGGTGAAAAGGGCTTCCCACTAAGCACGTGGGCTTTAGGTTTTGGTGTGGCACCTACCTCTGCAAATGCTGACTTTGACTAGCACTGGGCTTCAGATTCCACTCTGAGGGTCAAGGACCTATAAGTTGGCATTGACATCCCCTGCATGCCTAAATCATTTTTTAGCTCTGGCTCCCACTACCTAAAGCAAACGCACGGTGCTGTACGGGCCATGCAAATATGTTTGTATCAGTTTGGAGCTAGCTATTGACAGTAGCTACAGCTGATGGTGATGGGGTAGGTAGCTCAGTTGCAGCCCTGGCTCTAGTCTAGTATCTTCCCAGGTGGCAGGAACTGCTCAGGTGAAAAACCCAGGTCTCCTTCTTCCCCCGAAAAGCTGATTTCTGGGGTTTGGTGGTCACTATGCAGAGGCTTTTTTGGCAACAACTTTCTACACTTAGGGGCTAAAGTCTGCCTAAGGTGCTCTTTAACTTCAAGTTTGTATCTGATCAATTCCTTATCAATATCTAAGAGCTTCTTAGTCCTGCTGGCAGTAGAGATTTTCCCCATTTTTGCTTATTAAAAAGTGATTTTCTTTATGTGTTTTGGTAGCCCTGCCTTTAGGTAGCCCTGGCACCAGACAGGCCAGTTTTGTTTAAGCATAGCGCATACATAGTATGAGGGACCAGTGGGAACTGCTCTCCTTTCTGTACTAGGTTGATGGGCAGTGAGTCCAGTGACAGTTTCGCTGATGCATGGTAACTTGCCAAAGCAGCGAGCTTTGAAGACATACTGTAAATGGACAGCTGTGCCTGCCTGTCTTCTCAGTGGGTGCAAACCTTAAACAAAGACAAAAATTAAGAGAAGAGTTGTCATATAGGAGATATGGACTGCTTGATGAGAAGAGCCCTTTGCAGATGAAAAACATCTGTACACACGTTATTCACTCAGGAAGAGGGAATGCAGGTCCCTTTGAATAGCTATGGGGCTACATAGCAGTGACTTCAAAAGATCTAGAGCCCATAGCAGACAACCATTTATTACTGAGCTCTCATTGCAGTGCAGGTGTAAGGAGGACTAGTATCTCTATATCAGATGCAAGGAGCAGAGCAGCCTGGAAACTTCTGCAATGCATTTTTTCATCCTGACTGAAATGCTGAATTTATCAAAACCAAGAGCTTCACAGAAGGATGGCCAGTTGAAGAAATCAAAATGTGTACTTTGATTGATACATAAATTTTGACAGATAATTTGCTTTGAGGCAAATCAAGAACCCCAAAATAGAATACAATTATAAATCTCCACATGAAGTTTCAAATTTATTTCTCCTGAAGGAGAATCTTTCTGCATGCAGTTTTCTAAGGGAGTGCAGATCAGCAGTGGGCAATGATTTTGCACCTGCATAAAGCATTAGTGAGACTGGTACAGTAACAAAATATAAAGCTGGGGTATCTGTATTTTACAAACACATGCAAGAAAATTGGAGAAGCTGTTAAAAAAACCAGAAGTCATTTGAGAGCATCAGAAAATGGCTTTTAGTGAGAAATGAAGGTTCTTATTCTGAGTCTGTTAAAATGAGCAAGAGGTGACTTGCTTATGGTTCCAATACTGCCATGGGAAAAAGCAATACTTGAAAGACCCTGCAGTTCAGGGTAGAAAAGCTTAACTGGAACCAATGGCTTGAAACTGAAGCCAGACAAAATCCAATTAGAAATAAGGAAAAAAAATTAATAGGGACAACAGGATAATATTTAAACAAATAGGAGTGGAAATGATGGATTCACAGTCTCCTGTTGTCTTCAGATCAATACCATGTGCTTCTCTGGAACACAAGCTTTAGCCAAGCAGAAGTCCTTAGGATCAAAATGAGGGTAATGAATGCAATTTAATGGCCTGGAACACACGGGAGGTCAGACCGGATGATCTAATGGTCCCTCTGGCTTTATAATCTAGGGACAATCATATAAGATCGAAGTGTACAGGGCAGAGTAATGAAATGAGTCAGGAGTGTGTATGGCAGTCTTTGCCAGGACTACTGCGCTACAAAATTAAGAAGTATGGGTCTTCCTTTTTTCTTTTGTGCCTGTCCATCTGTTGATTTTGTCCTCCATCAGAGGATATTTTGTGGATAGATTGCATCACTGACTGTAAACGTTCTTACAGAATTCTCTGGGTAGCACATCACTAGGGTGATACTGGGACTTCTGTTATAACATTTATGATCATAATTCCCAGGTAAGACCCTGCTTTTCAAATTCACATTTTCCATGTTTGGTCTCAAGAGAAATTTTTAAATGATTGAGGGAGGCTGGTTGTCCTGTTTTTAGACAGAAATCAGGAGGAAAACCATTCACCTGTAAGAAGATACTTGGCATTCTATTTCACTGCCAATTCAAAAAGCCAAACTTTCAGGTGGCAGGTCCATGGAGGAAACTAGTGCTGCTGAACCATTCTGCACAATGAAGTAGCAGCAAATGATCACTAGAGAGCAGTTTTGAATATTTACAGCACGGAGTGCATCCTTCTTTGAGTTAAACTACTGACAGTTTTGTGGAACAACAAATCTTTTTCTGTGAACTTCAGGCAGAAATGGTTGTGTATCAGTATTTTCTTGATATTCCACAGAAGAAACAAAGAACTCTAGAATGTAACTTGAATCAATGGAGACTGCAGCTGCGTGGGAGGTGTGTGGTCTCACGTCTGAATAGCATCCTACGCTGTGAGGTCCTGATTCATCTTAGGATGAGTCTAAACAAGCTAACCAGAGGTACTTACGCACTTTTCACTAAAGGTAACCTGGCAAGACAGAGAGAGCGTTTGCACGCTGTGTCTCTATGATACAGAAACCAGCTGAAAGATATTCATAGCCCCTTCTTTTAGATCGAGGGCTGTCCAGGGTAAAGATACTGCATGGTGTACAGGAAGACAAGGCTTCAACCAACTGTCATGGTGGCCTTCTGGTGTCACTATGTAATATTTTAGCAATTGTTTTAATAATTTAAAAACTGTTTTGCAATAAACACATTGATTCTTTGTTCACTTCTTTTTACTGAGAAGTCATTTACCTGAAGCCCTAGTAGAGAAGGTTTATGGTACGGGACAGTAAGCAAACTATATCCCACTCAGAGAAGAGTAAT
Source organism: Ciconia boyciana (assembly GCF_034638445.1). NCBI lineage: Eukaryota > Metazoa > Chordata > Aves > Ciconiiformes > Ciconiidae > Ciconia > Ciconia boyciana. The sequence goes on along the minus strand of NC_132934.1, from coordinate 43,461,322 downwards.
GAAATTATAACCTTACACAGAGCCAATCATTAATTTCAGTATGCAAAGAGCAATTTAATTGCAGTATGCAACAATCACTGGGGGTGTAATGCTACCTTTGTGAAGGATTCAGCTTTTTGTAAAAGCAGCAGCTGGAAGTGATTTTCAGGTGCAAGGCTGATTAAAGAGACATGTGATTTAGTGAGCTACCTGCTTCCTGATGTGACCTTTGGCAGGTTACTTGAGATCAGACCCGTAAAAGGACTGAGGCACGGCCATGCCAGCTGCTCAGCTCCCAGAAGGGATCTCTCAAAGCAGCTGGAGCGCCGACCTACGCTATCCACCAGGCAAACAGTCGGCTGCCTCCTGTGAATCTCCAGCCCTGAGCAGGGCTGCACCTGCATTAGGCAATGGGAAATACCGAAGATCTGAAGCTCTTCTACCAGCTTGTAGCCTCAGGTTAAACACCATCAGCTCCTTCCTTGATTTGGATCCAGGGAAATCACCTACTCTTTTACAGATAAGACAGAGCCAAGGGACAAAGCAATGATACTGATAGAGCGGTTAAGCAGAGCACTCAGAAAACGGGATTCAATGCCTTCCTCTACCGGAATGATTTCAAACGTGCATATCTTACCTGTCATTTACCCGAGCCATCCAGCTGTGGTCTACTTGTGGCCCCTCTCTGTCCTTCCTGTCAGAGCTGGGGCTCTGTATCACAGTGAATGCAAACTTCAAAAGCACGTAACCCCACAGCATGGTGAGAGAAGGGCCTTGCTGGGTCCGGGTCCCACTCCCAGCCCTGCTTCTGTATTTTAGCCACGGCTACTGATGCCACGTGTCCATAGGATCACTTCTAAAGCAACCTCTTGTGAATGTCAGATGGCTACCGCCCATGCCGATGCAGAACATGTCTAGCCCAAGGCAGCCTGAGATCACTGAAGGGCGGGAACTTCCAAGCTGCCCCAGGGAGGAGATGACACCTAAGCCAGCCACAGCTTGGGAAACAATTGGCAACAGACACCAGGCACACCACTACCTTCACCAGTGAGAGCGCTGGTGTCCACAAATTCCCTGATGGCTCAGCAACTGGGTGACTCAGTCTGGCTTTTAATGGAAATAAAACCTCATAATCTGATCTGTGTGAGGATCTGTCTCTTCCTCACTCATCGCTTTTGAGATGAACTTTCAAATATCAGCCAAAACAGACAGAGAAATGTAATTTTCCAGCAAAACTGAGCTCATAGGAAAAGGCAGCTGGGAAGAGGAGAGAGGAACTACTAGGTCTTTGATCCGTCATATTTTTTGCATTACAGGAAGTCATACAGGCTTAAAGGTACTGATGTCTTCAGCCTATTCTGTGATAGAGACTACTGTTGGATACATCGGTATGATTTGTTTGTATCCATCTCCTCTGCCAAAGGTATTGGCTTTCTATCACAAAGAACTGGCACCTTCACCTCTACCTTGCATGAAATATTGTATTTTCAAGACTGGAAAGACATGGAAATAAATTAATGGGAATTTTTAATTCTTCATAATATTCATGTTAAATAGAAAAATATATATATTAGTCTATGTATCATTCATACAAAATTGTAAATAATCAGACAGGTGGTTTTGGTCCTGTAACAAAGTCATATAACAAAAACATTCACAAACAGGCACTTGTACTTAAATTTAGTAGTCTATTTGTTAACTCTTTCCTGCCAGTTATAGTAGATACCTGTGCATATAGATACAAAATCATCTTGGAGCATATTATGATATATGTGTGTATGGCTGTAATAATTAATCTTATCTGATAATTGGCAAGCTTCTTTCAGCTGCTACAGCCAGGAAAGGAATTGTAGTGTCATAGTTTTGTTCTGATTAACTCACAACACGTTAAGCAGTTAAGGTTTGCATTTCATTATCAGAGGAGATTTGGATCTTTATTTCACCGAACAAAGAATTAGCTTTATTAAATGCATTACAATACTATGTATTGATCTTAAGCGAAAGATTAGTATTGATTAACAAATATAGTGTATTTTATGTTATATATGTTCCTCACATTGTGTAACGGCTTAAGATTAACATGTTAATTCTGAACATTCTAATTTCCTTATTACAGAAGAGTAATTACCGTATCCAAGTCACTGCCAATGCCTCCCATGAAAGGGGCTTCTCCAGTCTAAATATACATCATTTCCCCAGACCAACACAGTACCCAGTGCCCCTTCATACCCACTGCTGCTTCCACAGCTGCCCACCTGGTGCTACATCTCACTTCTCCCACCTTAGCCTACATACGCAACTCATAGCACGTATTGTACCCAGTGCCAAAGTGGGCTCTAGCACCCCCTTTAAACACAGGAGTGCCCCCTCTCTCCCTCTGACTCTCGTCCACATGCTGGGCTCCACAACCCCTTCTGGGGCTGAATTTCACCTAGCAAACAGGCTGGGCTTCCAGCCTGTCAGAGACCTGACTCACTTGTCTCATCTTCAACAGACCATGGGTTTTCCAGAACAGAGCTATTGCATAATTTCAGCTAGCTTCCTTGAAGTAGTCAGCAGTTTAGCTGCCAAGGATACTGTGCATGTAAAACGTCAGCAAAATTAAATGAAGGTGTCAAACTTGATTCAAATTAGTTCTCCCTTGGTGACTAGTAGAGAGCTCTAAAGTGACGCAATTTATATTCAGAGGCATCCTTAACCTAAAGTAAGAAAAGTCACAAGCCCTGAGCATCGATTAAAGGCCCCAGGTCCATTCCAGCAGCAAAATGATGGTATTAGAAGTCAGTAACATCTCAACTAGATGTGGCGCATTGCCTACATATAGCCTGCAGTTGATGTGGACAGGTATCTGGACTTAGGCCTCCCGGGTCTCATGCCAACCTACAGATATGCTGCTCAATTGCCTATAAATGACCAGATTTCTAAGACCAGAAGAAATCGTTATAATGACCAAATAACCTTCTACACACAAATGAATGTATTTCAGCAAGTGACTCAAATATTAAGGTCCTGACCACCATTAAGCTCTTAACCAGAAAGTCTGTACGAGAGCTGCAAAGGCAGTTAGTCCTATTAAACTTTCACAGCATGTAATAGCTTATCATAGATGTTATTAATTGGCAATGGATACACAATTGCCTGTGATTGATAGATCTAAGAAGAAGGTCTAAGAACGTATTTTTACAAGTAATTTTTAAGTAGATGACTAAAGGGGCCAGATGGCAATTTCATATCACTGGGGGTGCAGCACACAAGCAGGTTCTCAGCTGCCAAACTCTCTTCTCAACGTCTTTACCTCTGCCTAAAGTTCATGCCTGAGCATGTCAGTCTGCGACGCGAGATTCTTATTTAGATTTTCCATGACTCTGCATCTCTTATGATTCTCATGAGTCTGTTTTCAGAGTTCCTGTGAGTGAGAGCAGTAGTAACAGTTTACTCATTAGAAATGTCTCTTTCCATATATAACTGCTATGGATCCAAATACATACTGAGAGACATACTTTGCAATTATGGAATTAATCTTCCTCTAGACAATAGAAAGACCAAGGCTTAAAAGCGTAAAGGGCTTTTTTTTTTTTTTTAAATTAAAAAGAGGTTCTCTGGGAGTTTATATTGCATTCTCTTCAACAAACTGTGGTGTACTGGCACTTGCTGAAAATAAAAAACTAGAGTAGGTTAATAGCGAATAAATTAAAGTTAATGCAAGAGACTTAATATCTACCTGTTATCTACACCCCTATTGAAAAAAACTGAGTTTTTCTGTTCCTCAAAAATTAACAAATTAGTATTTTTATAAATTATCAGAACTGTGTTTATTATCAAATTATCAAAACTACTGGAGTTTTCTTCTGTGACAACTCATTACTAACTTATGAGCGATTCGAGAAGGAAATCCTCCTGCAACATAACAAGACAGGAATAACGCAGCAGCATGTCTGTCACTAGCGTAACAAAAAAAATTACCTTAAATACAAACTCAATTTAAAACGCAAAGATTAATTATACTGCACAGAGGAAATTTCTCCAGAACCGGTCTCAAGCTTAGAGCAATCACTTTCAAGTCTGAAGTAGCTCTGCATAGCAGAAAGCTACTATTTTGACAATTTTCCTATCATTTTTTCGCAACATTATGTCTCCCCAGTCAAAATAGGGCCAACTGAAAACTCATCACTGCACAGCTCCAGAGGCTGCCTGGATTTGATGTTAACTTCGGACAAGGTTCTTTCCCCGTCCTTCCCTTATCTCAGTACATGGAAAACCATGGAGCAGGCTGACTCGGGGCTCGTGAAAAGTTTCTTGTGTCCAGACTTGCTCCCCAAAGCGCCTGCTCGCTTCATCATCCCGGCAGCAGATCCGTTTCAGGGGATGGCCGTGAAGACTCACACCCTGCTCAGGATGCCCAAGGCTGCGCTGCAGGCTGCCTGCACGGGCCCCCCGAGGGGAGCTGCCGGCAGCGCAGGCCCCATACGGAGCACCCCCGGAACAGCAGCAGCACCCCAGCGCCCAGCCCGCCGCCTGCCCACCCCCGCTGCGGGGAGCCGCGGCAGCGACCCGCGGCCCGGGCTGCTCTTCTCAACCCGACGGCGTTTCCTGTGAGCCGGTGGCCGAGCGACAGAGGCTGCACCCGCCTCACGCTGCCTCAGCCCTTCCTCCCCCCTCAGAGGTTTAAGGACTGATCCAGAAGGCACCGGGAAAGAGCGTCCCCGTCCCCCCCGCCGCCGCCGCCGCTTTCCCGTCAGGAATCAGCCCCTCAGCGACAGACCCGCCCGCACAGCGGCCCGCGGGGGGGAGCCCGGGGCCGACCCCCCCGGCGGAGACACCCCCCGGCCCCACCTGCGGCCCGCCCGGCCCCGCTGGCCCCGGGCGGGCCTTTCCCGCCTGGCCACGGCCCGCCTCGCGCTGGCGGCCCGGCGGCGGGAGGGGGAGGGGGAGGGCAAGGGCCGCCGGCGACCGCGCGAAGAAAAGGAGCGAAGCGGCCCCGCGCGGGCGGGAGCCCCGTCCCGCGCCCCGCTGCCGCGCGCCGCCTGCCCGCGCGCTGATTGGCCGGCCGCTCGGCCGGGGCTCCCCAGCGGGCCGCGCCTGATTGGCCGGATTGTACAGCGATGTCTGAGGGCGCCTGGCGGGAGCGGCAGAGCCCCGCGCCCCCCAGCCGCCCGCCGGGCCGCCCGCCGCCGAGGTGAGGGCGCGGAGCCTCCCGCCGCCGGGGCCGGGGCGGCCGCCCGCCCGCCCCCCCTCCCCGGGAGCGTAGCCCCGAGCTGCTGCGCTCCCCTCGCGTCCCGCCGGGTACGGGAGCGCTGCCCCGGGGCGGGAGCGGCTCCTCTTAAGGGCCGGGCTAAGAGCGCCTTCTCGCTTTGCAGATGGAGGTGAGGGTCCTGGCGCTGCGGGACCTGGCGAGCGGCCGGACGGGGCGGCGGGGCCGCGCGGAGGCGGCGGCGGCCCAGAAGGTGAGCGGGCGCGGGGGGCGGCGGGCGTCCCGGCTGTCCCCGGCGCCGCGGGGTCCCCTCACACGGTACTCCGCCTCTCCCGGTGCGGAGCATCGCGCCGGCCCGGGCGCAGCGCGAAGCCCCGGGGGAGGGGGGCGTGCGGCCGGGGCTGCAGAGGGTTTGGCCACCCCGCCGGCCGGAGCGAGTTGGGGCCCCGCACCCCAGCCCCGTGCGTGCAGGGGTCCACAGCCCCGGCCCGCGGGGCTTGGACATGGGTCGGCCCAGGCGTGCGGCCCCCGCTCGTGTCCCCCCTCGGACAGTATTTGGGGTGCTGCCCATTGGACCACCGCACCTGGTCTGCCCTACCATGTTGGTCTGTACAGCAGTATCTTACCTGCCGGCACTTGGAGCATAGGGCTGTCCGGTGCTACCGTTAACATTAAAAAGACAAGCCAGTAAAACAACCATGAGTTATGCCAACCGTTGTCAGTAACTGAAGTGATTACACTCTGGCATTATTGCCAGGGAAACAGTTTTTAGCTTTCACTTCATAAGTAAAACTCACTAGGTGATCTCAAGCGTCCCAGTGGCTACTGTTGGGTAAGGTGGAGGGGGCTGTTGTACAGACTCACCATTCAAAAGCTAACCAACACCAGCTCTGACATGGCATGGCAATAATATAGTCCTGTTATTTAGTAGCAGTTTGAGCATGCTGGTGCACATGTCCGCTATGCTTGCCTTCTGGCCTGTATCCATACAGTGGTGTTCCCAGGCCAAGAGGCTAAGCACTCAGCAAGGAACAAGCTCATTGTTCCCCTCCTGCCCCACCAGCCAGGAGACAGGATATCTAACCTCGGGCATACCTTGCTCAGTAATGTCTGCTGAACTAGACCCTATTCATGACCTGCTGTCCATACTCAGTCTGAGTCCTCCAAAGATCACATAGTTCTTGTCAGACTCAGCTCCTATTATCTCAGATTTATTTCAATTCCTGCTTATATACTAAATTCATTAAGCCAGCCTTTCCCGTCCTCTTGTATTTGTAAGCCATGTCTGCTTGGATCAAGGTAAATCTCATACTTCTACCAACTGCCCTTGCAGTTTTGTGGAATACAGCTAGGAGTTCATAGAGCATTGCAGCTACTGAAAAAAAAAAAGGGGGAGAGGGGATAAGAGCATTTCTTACCTTAGTAGGCAATTATGACATTCAGGAAATACAGATTTGAAAGGTTGATAGTAGACGTGTGCTTCTCATATAGTGCCACTACTTTTTTCATTGTGATATTCACACAAACATGAAAATTTGAGGCAGTGGAACAGCAGGTTGCTTCAGCTCTCCTCACTGCAGTTCCATTGGCACCAGCCATAGTGAACAGGAACTTGAGGGGAAGGTAGACTTTCTCCATTACAGATTAAGTGTTGGTTCACTGCCAAATGTGAAATTGCAAGAATATATTGAGTGCCAACATTATATGAACATATATTCCAAGAAGTACTATGGCCTCTAAATTGACCCATATTTATCACAGTGTAGTAAGTTACAACTGGCTAACTGTGAATTGTAAAAGGAGGTATATTTATTACATCCTTTCGCGTAATTCATAGGTGAATGTATGCAGAAGTGTTCATCAGTGCTCAGAGCACAATGCTTTTGATGTGCCAAATTAGTTTCCAGTTTGAATGCTACAGAACTGCTCCTAGTAAAAGACAGCTTCAGTTGTTACTAGAACTTTTTTTGCTTTCTAGCTAGACTGTACCTGATAAGATGGTATTTGGAGTCACCTATTTAAATATCTATATCAGCTAGTGATAGCTGAATTGCTCCAAATAAAAGGCAAAACTTGACTTGGGAAAGTTCTTGCAGCGAACCAATAGCAACTTAACATTTTCTTTCAGGCTATATTCCATTTCAGAATTGGACTTCTTGCAGCACAAATTAAAATAAATAACAACAATATCCAGCCTCAAAGTTGTCATGTTAAATTTTTAAAACTCATTTTGAAAAAAATGAAGTGGTAATCTTAGTCTGGGCAAGAAGACTTGCTCAGTTTGAGACCAACACCAAAAAAGCCACAGCTAGACTGAAGAGCAAACAACTTCAAGCCTGATTTATAGTTTAAAAGTATTTTGCTGTGGTTCCAAAGGCTTCACTCCCAATTCCAGCAAGTTATAAGCTCTGCTAGCTTTCCAGTGATAATCTGTCTGTTTCACTTTCTCTCTCACTTCACTCAAGGTGCATACAATCATTTCAAGGGACTAAATCTAGAAACCACTGAGCAATATTAGCTAGAGTTCCAAAAAACACAGTGTCCTGTTTGTAGGGTATTGAGGAGAATTAAGTTATAGCTGGACTATCTAAGAACAGAACACTGATCTCCCTGGGCAAAAAGAAACAGTACAACTTTCTGCATGGGCATTTCTGGAAGTCCTGCTCTGAGCCAGGGTTAGGATACCTGCACCTCAATTTTTTATATCCTGCAAAGAAAGCCAGTATGGCATCCTGTCTACTTCATTCCTTTAGTCTTCATGAGCTATTTTCTAACAGGCTAGAGTGAAGTAGTGTCTCTTGTTGCTCAAAAACAGATCTCTCAGCTCACGGATACCATTGATGCCTTCTTCAGTCAGTCCGTTGAAATTAGTTGAGCTGTAGTGATAATTCTTGCAGTAAGAGGAAGGGGTAAAATTGGACCCAAAGGTGAAATATGAAAAAAGTTCGATTGCAGCTAGGGACTGGAGGGAGTTGAGCTTCATTGAAAGAATGATAAAAATCAGCTGATGAATTAGACTTTTCTTTCTAGTGTCTCTTAGCTGTAGTCAAGGAATAGTTATGGAGATTTCCTTTGTTGTTTTGAGCAGCAGACAGTGCAGATACAAAGCTTGCTTTGCTTGCACATGAAGTTACGTCCACTTTATTTTGACATTTTAGGACAGTCTGAGCTGCATACCCATCATGGCTTTTCACTGGGGACCTTTCAAGCAGAACAGCATGTTTTCTAGCTAAGTGTAATGTGACCAATGCATTATTTCAGTTCCAATCTGATTTGGTGATTTATGTTCATGGGCAATGCTGTCTTGTAATAACAGTCAGAGTTTAAAAGCCTGATAGGCCACAAGTTTGACTGGTTGACCTCAGGTTCTGTAATTCAGGGCAGTATCTCGTATACACTGCCTCCAGTATAGTAGCATGTAGAATATTTCACTGCTTCCAACAAAGGCAGAAGAACTGTGCTAAATATAGCTATGAGTGCCAAGGCATGAGTCACTACAATTACCTTCGTAAGAACAATGAAATTGATTGTTGGACTGTTTTCTTTCCTGTTGTGTCTAAAGAACTTTGTTTTTAATAGGAAAACATATTTGATCGATCCAGGATGGCCCCAAAGACTCCCATTAAGAATGAACCAGTTGATTTATCAAAGCAAAAAGGCTGCACCCCGGAACGAAATCCAATTACACCTGTTAAGCTTGTTGACAGACCTCAGCCTGATCCCTGGACCCCCACTGCTAACCTGAAGATGCTTGTTAGTGCTGCTAGCCCTGACATGAGGGACAGGGAAAAGAAGAAAGAGCTCTTCAGACCCATAGAAAACAGTGAGCAGAGTGACACACCTGACTCCTTACAGGTGAGACTCAGAACACGATTACCTTATGTTCAGTTAGGACTCAGACCTTCCTTAAGTTGTGCCTCAGTTTTCTTCCAACCGGTCCTTTGCTCCCTATGGAAAAACTGCAGAATTGTAAAACATTCCCAGGGACAGTTGCCTACGCAGCAGTAGCTGAGCAGTAGGACTTAAAAGACTAAAAGTAACTGTCTTACTAGTAACTGACCTGACACCCCTCGAGAGCCTGACTGTTACTTAAAAGGACAGTGAAGGAAGTATAGCTTAAATGTGTCATTTTTCCCATCTTAAGTACTTCTGATGCTATTTTCTGAACCGCATTAGAAAGAAAATTGCCAGATCATTTTAAACAGATGGGCAGCATTTTCAAAAGCAATTTGACAATGGTGAGGGCATATTTTTCAACATCCTTTTGAAATCTTATACCTTGTCCACAACAGCCGCACCGAGTGGTCAGTTAAAAACCTTTCTCCTCCTTTCCACCCCAGCCCCCAAACTAGTCATCAGACAGCCTGGTCAAGTGTTTGGAAGATTTTTACTTGTCAGGACTCAGGCAATGTTGGGGCTGATCCCTGTCTTCACTTTAGGAAGTCCATCCATGGAGAGGATGACGTCAGGTCGTAATAAGCATCATTACAGTTTTCTTCCTTCAGACTTTTTTTGTTCCAACTACTGCTTTCCTTCTCCTGGATTATTTCTTGTAGAATATCTTCCTTGGTGATTTCAGTGAGAGGAAGATAGTTCTGGGGTCCTTCTACTGAGAAACATCATTTCATAGATATAGATCACTCTACGAGTGTAGATTTTACAGCATCCACAGTGACAGTAGTCTAGAAAATTCTCCAGTTTTAGGTAGTCATAAAGGAACAATCAATTCTCTAAAGGTAATTCCTAACATAGTTTCCAGTAAGTAAAAATCAGTCAATGTTAAAGGTTAGTTCATTACCACTCCAAGCCTGCTAAGATCATATAGCATTTTTGGGGTGGCTACTGTAAAGGATTCAAGTATTTTCTAGTTAGTAAAACTTACACTTAATAATTTCCTCCACACAGAAAGCTAACTTACAAAAGATGTAAAAGTGTTACTGTAAGAATACTGCTATTTCCATACCATGTAAAACTCAAATAATTCAATCAGAGCAACACCCTGCCACAAGGTCACTTAGTCATAACCAGCAAAGAACAGTTAAGATCTCAGAAGCAAGGAAATTTGGGTTTCAACAGCTCACACCACTCTCAGCATTCTTTGCTAGAGGGCAAGATTTTTTTTTAATCCTTTTTTTGACACAGAAGCAAAACCCCAAAGTTACCAGTGCAGAAAAATGCTCCATCATTCTCATTGTGTAATAAATAAACATACCGCTTCATACATTCTTGCCATCACAGTTTTGTTGGGGGTTTTTTCCCTGCAGGGACAGAAAGACTATATTCAAGCCATCCTACAGAGTTCACTTACACTAACAGCTTGACTGAGTTTAAGGTTCAGAGACTGTGTGGTGCCTTTTATAGTCTCTTAGCATCATGCCCCCCCAGCCCCTGGTTTCTTAAAGTTATAGAGGCACTGTAAAGGGCAGTAAAATCTCTTGAACTCTTTGACGGCTTGTACATCTTCTGGTTTATTAGATCCAGAGATGTTTGAGGGAATATTCCTCCTCTTCTCAAAAACAAATACTCCTTCCAAGTAGGATCTTACCATCTGCTAGTCTTGGGTGTTTGTTCTTACTGTTTTGTTTCCTTATGCATAACCATTATTTTATGATCTCACAGATAAAGAGTTTTTCTGTAGATAATTTGTGTGATGAATTAAAAAGAGCTTGCAAGCAAAAGTGTGTCACCCAAGTGCTCTGTGCTTGCAAGGAGTCCATGTTTTTTTCCTTATTAGAAAGTCCAAGCTTAAATATTGCTAACATCTGAAATATGCCTTGCTTGGCTATGCCTTGCTTCTAAAGCTCTGCACTAAAGGGTTAACATTTATTTTTTAACAGTATGATATGGTAGACGACAGCACGGTTGATGAATTTGAAAAACAGAGGCCCAGCAGAAAACAGAAAAGCTTAGGACTCTTGTGCCAAAAGTTTCTAGCTCGCTATCCAAGTTATCCATTGTCAACAGAAAAAACTACTATTTCTTTGGATGAAGTGGCTTCAATTCTCGGTATGTATACTTGCAAAAATGGGGTAACTGACCACCTGGGGTAACCCGACAGGAGGGCCTTCAAAAGATCATCCTTCTTACAGAGTACATTCAAGGTCTGCCTTTTGCTGGGTCTGGATGCTCTTCTAATCATACTAATCAAGAGCTGGAAATACCTGATATTCCTAAGTGTCTTTACTGCTTGATAACACTACCATTCTGAAATCTGCTTTCTGACAGACTTTTTACTAGACAGATCTATCCTCCAGCTGTTTACCAACTCTCTTGCTTTCTTAAATCTTCCATTTGCTGAAGACTGAAGGAGTTACGAGTTACAAACCCTCTGAAGGAGGACTTACAAACAACAAATTTTGTCAAAATGGAACGTTTAGGGAAACAACTGCAAACTAGTAGATGCAGGAAATCAGTTGGGTTTACTGCCTGACTTCAGTAACATGCCTGACATTATATCTTCCAAGATCTCATGATTCACCAAGGTTATCTTAGCTTTAAATATTGTCTTGTCAGGGGATGTTGGCAACCTGCAAGAGTAGAATGAGAAAATGTGTTGTATTGAGGTGGCAAAAAGGTATCGAGTAGCCTGTTTGCTGGGTCTGCTGTTAGGTTTGGTCTTAGTTAAAAGATTAATGAAATATCTGAGAGAAGTAATAAAACTTGGGAGAGAGGACTCATCCAGGTCCCACCAATAACAAAAAGATACAGGTCCTTGGAGAGGTTGTCTCTTAGCTAGGAAGGGCTTTACAAAATTGGACTTAAACTAAATATTGTATCTACATTTAGAACTCAGGTATTTAACAGAAAAGAGGTAGCAAAAATGAAATGTGTCTGTTTTGGGAAGAAAGGGAACAGAATCTCTGTGATTCTGCTAAGTAAGTCCTTGAACTACTCATTTATTTGCCTTGGAAATGGGAAATGGAAATAGGAGAGAATTCAGATGAAGTAAATAGTTAAATTACTTTTTAAACAACTTGGTTTTTTAGATTTTGCAGTTACTCCTTTCTGTGTTTGCATGAGATGCTCGTGCTCCAACCTTGTACAGCTGAACATGAGTAGTGCTCTGTTCTGTGTTGGGAGTGGTGTTACATTGCTTTCCTAAATACTAGAAACTTTGTTTGAAAACTTACTGTTGGGGATTTTACCTCCCCGAAGGGTTTGTTCTTCTCCCTTTGGTTTTTACTTCCTTGCTTGCCTGTATCCACTTGCTTCAGGGACCACAAAATTATTCACTGCTGATTTTGCTGCTCTCTGTGTAACAAATGACGGTTGTAATACAGCTTTTGCTACAAATGTGTATTTCTTTGTTCGCTGAAGACCTATGGAAAGACCACAAAGGGGGCTATGCTGCTGGTGCCTGACAGACACCAGGATATGTGTAGCTCTCTTGTTTTTCCAAAGTATATTTCACTCCAAGATCTCCACACGCTTGGAAATACTCATGAGTTGTTTATCCTAATATGCGTTTGAGGCTGGTAAGTATTACCCATGTTCTCCAGATGGGTAAACAGATGCATCAAGGCCTTGCTTTCCACAGGGACGTCTTTCAAAACCTTTCCCCTTGGCTAGCACTTGTTCTGCTCAGCTGATGTTAACCGTTATGGGATTTCTGGTGCAGATGATGCCACCAGCGTATAGTGCACTGTGTTATGTATAACAGCCATGCTTCAAACAGCACTAGACATGAGTACTTGGGACAGTAAGCAGAGCCACTGGCCTGTTCATATTCAGTCCCCAACCTTGCTCACATCAATCAAGCTGAGCCCAAGTTGGACATATTTCATAGATTTCCCATTGGTGCAGACCCAGCCAGCACCGAGGACTGGTTTCTGCTGCATTTGGGAACAGTGGGTCTCATTATTCACTGCTTTGCACCGTGTGAAGCCTCTGATGCTTGGTACTTGCTTAGCAAGTAATTGTGCCATTGGAAATGCAAGTGGAGGACAACACTCCCACTGGTTCCTGTAGGAGTGGGCTTTTATATCTAGCCTGTGTTGGTGTCAGGCTCAGACCATTTCCCGCCCTCTGTTACACACAGACTTGTGTACAGGTCTGTCTCTGAGCTCTGAAGCTCTCTGACAAGAAGCACCAAAGTGCTCTGAAAACCTCAGGGCAGTCTGGATAGGTCTGAGTGAGTGGGGCTGGGCAGACTGCAATCAGTTCTTCTAAACACAGTGTACATGCTTTAAGCTGAAGCCATGGCTGGGCCAGCAGTTAACAAAATAGACTAAGAACATCACACTATGGGGCTTGCCATACATAAGTCATATTTGCATAATATAACTTAATTAAAGTCATGACTTAAATAAAATAATACTTAATTATGCAAATTTGGATGGATCTAATGTAATGTGTCCAAGTGAACAGTGAAAAATGTGTTGTGAACACTCAGTATTAGAGAACAGCCTGTTCTCTGTTCCGCTTCTGCTGAAGAGCACGTTAAAACTAGATGAGCATCTATGTCTTCTTTATCCCATCCCATCCCCCACCCCCAAACAGGAGTTGAGCGGAGACGAATTTACGATATAGTGAATGTCCTGGAGTCATTGCACTTGGTCAGCCGTGTGGCCAAGAACCAGTACTGTTGGCATGGCCGCCACAACCTAAGTCAAACTCTGAAAACGCTTCAGGAAGCAGGAGAGCTGCAGTATGGAGAGCTAATGACCTTCTTCCAGCACAAGGAGCAGGACTTGGAGTACAAATTTGGAGAACGGAAAAAGGAAACTATTCCAGATTCTCAAGACAGATCATTACTGGACTTTTCAGAACCAGATTGCACCTCTGGTAAGATAACTAATGTGTGTGTGTGATACACAGACACAAGCCTCTTTCTCTAGTTTATTATGTGACTTTTTCCCTTGTTTTGCTTTTAAATTAAATAATAAAAAATTATTCTTTGCAAAAAGGTGCTGAATTCACCGCAGAGTTGATAAAATTCTTCCTTCTACCCTGTCCCTAGCACAGGTCTCAGGACATATTTTGTCCTCTGTCCTACAGACTGGCAGGAGCTTCTGCTAGGCACTCCAGTTTTTCTTTCCCCACCCGTACCTGACAGTAAATGCTTTATCCTGACAGAAGGTGCCATCTTCCATTCGTCCACTGTTTGCATGCTGCCCATATAATACATAGAGTTTGAAGTTACAAAGTCCATTGGAGTCACAAAATTATAGTGGTGCAAAACCGCGTAACGTAACATAGAATCAGCTTTGGAATCTGACTTTCTAAAAGCTACTTCTGCAAGATTTAATTTTTACTGCCTTTTGAAGAGAGACCTGTTTGCATTACTCAGTTATTTGCTGCCTTTCAAAAGATTTCTGCTTCCCAACAAGGAAATACTTTACCCCTTTTGTGTGTGAGAAACCTACTTGCTAGTTTTCTGGCTGTGATGGATAATATATGCTAAGAAGCCTGGGTATTATTTGTAACACAGCATCTGCAAACAGCAGAAAGGACAAGTCGTTGCGGATTATGAGCCAAAAGTTTGTCATGCTGTTCCTTGTCTCCAAGACCAAGATAGTCACTCTGGACATCGCAGCAAAGATACTGATAGAAGAAACGCAGGATACAGTGGATCACAGCAAATTTAAAAGTAAGCTGACTGTTGAGAGACTAATCACTCAGTGAGTAAAGAAAATGGGGGCATGTTTGGACTGACACCAGTAGGTAGCGGCAAGAGCAGGTCAGGAATCTTTTGCTGAAGTATGGTTTGGGGTTTTTTTAATTGCAAATGCCAGTTTGTGAAAACAGAGCTTGGGGTGGGCGAGAGTCAATTTGACAATTCTCTCCAAGTTTTAGCTTCAGAATGAAGAAAAATCTTTTTTTGTTTGAATTTTTTTTTCATACTTTAACCCTGCCCCCTGTACCGTTCTGAGTGATGTTTCAGAACTTATTGAAATGAAACATGTTGTATAATTTAATGGAATTCATTTTCTTCTCTGCAGAAATGTGTTACTTCTCCTTTCCACCCCAGAAATCTTTCACAGCTGGGTGGCATAGTTTGCTTTTCAGTTAGTGGGGATTAGTACTTAGATCCCTTGGACAACATGGAAAAATTCAGCATTTGTAAATAAATCTTCTCAAATAAAGACTTTTATTTTAAGTCTTTAAAGTACATTTAAAATAAAGTACTTGCACTTCAGTCTTAAAATTCTACCCCAAATAATGGGAGGGATGTGAGAAGTTTAGCTGGACAACCTGTGGGTATCATATTCAGCTCAAACATGTTATTTATTGGAGTCACAGATATTTTTCTAAGAGTGTTACATTTTTAAGATGATAAATATGTGTCCTCTTGTGATCAGCTGTGCACTCATGTGCCTCTTGCCCCCAAGTGCTTGTCTTTACCCCATATGGAGGTAGCTGCATCTTCTGGGCAAGCTGATGAGGTAATCACTCGCTCACCCATTTCCATCAGAATGAGGTAGGTGAGCTTAAACCTGAGCAGCTAAGATGGATGAGCAGCTAAGATATGAAGAAGCAGTGACAAGCAGGTGGGAGACGGCATGGCAGGCTTCATAGGAGGTGGCTTAAGTCCATTCCAATTTGATTTTACCCACCTCATCTATGAAAGCTGTGGTGATATTCTGGAATTTACCATGTAAGTATGTACTATATGCATTGTAAACGTGACTGTCTTGACTATTTCTGCCCTTTCTTGTTAGCAAAGGTACGAAGGCTGTATGATATCGCCAATGTTCTCACCAGCCTAGGCTTGATCAAGAAAGTTCATGTCACGGAGGAACGAGGACGCAAACCAGCCTTCAAGTGGATTGGGCCTGTGGAATTCCCTGGAAAGACGGGTAACTTGTGTAGCTCGCGTGTCCTTTCTTTTTGTTTTGACAATCCCTTCCCAAGTGGTAATAGGTTGTATTCCGTGTGTAAAGAATGGCTCAGCATTCATTGTCCACCCTGCGATTATTAACTGCTGGCCAGCCCAATATTTGCCCTTGTTAGACTTTACGCTCAAGGGCTGGAGCTGTGGAGGGATGTTGAAGGATACTGTGTCTTGCCAGTATTTTTACACCGACTTACATAGCTGTATGAATAACCATATGAATTGTAGAGCAATGGCAGATAATGCCTACATCTCCAAATCTGGGTCCACAGCTTTTCTGGGTTGCAAAATCTCAGTAATTCTGTCAGAACTATACAGTGAATTATTGTCTTTGTAAGGGGGACTTACCAAGGTAGAGCAGGGCTGTTTCTTGCATGTGTCCCCTCAAAAAAAAGTTTGTCTGCAAAGAAGGAGGTGGTGGGCCAGAGCATCTCTCTAAGCTGGTGATTCTTGGCTAGAAGCCAGAGCAAAGGAAAGCTTTTTGCTAATGTATTTGGGTCAGGCCAGTGCCAGGACCAAGTAAAAGTGAAGGATAGCGTTAATGCCGTGTTAGTACCCTTTCTCCTCCTGGGTGCGTGTACTAGGGTGTAGCTGCTTCTGCAGCTGCAATGGAATGGAAAGGAGCGAAGCCCTTATCTTCTCTATTGGTGCTTACCAAGCTTAGGTCTGCGTCACAGTTGTGGGATTTGGGATGGTATAGAGGTTAACTCTTCTCTTATGGCCAAGTTCACAGAATCATACAATGCTTTGGATTGGAAGGGACCTTTACAGGTCATCTAGTCCAACCCCCCTGCAAGAGCAGGGACATCTTTAACTACAGCAGGTTGCTCAGAGCCCCATCCAACCTGACCTTGAATGGTTCCAGGGATGGGGCCTCCACTACCTCTCTGGGCAACCTGCTCCAGTGCCTCAGCACCCTCACTGTAAAAAATTTCTTTCTTAAATCCAGTCTAAATCTGCCCTCCCTTAGTTTAAAACCATTGCTCCTTGTCCTGTCACAACAGGCCTTGCTAAAAAGTCTGTCCCTGTCTTTCCTATAGGCCCCCTTTAAATACTGGAAGGCTGCTATAAGGTCTCCCCCCAGCCTTCTCTTCTCCAGGCTGAACAACCCCAACTCTCTCAGCCTGTCCTCGTGGTGGTGAGGAGAGGTGCTCCAGCCCTCGGATCATTTTTGTGGCCCTCTTCTGGACCTGCTCCAACAGCTCCATGTCCTTGTGCTGAGGGCTCCAGAGCTGGACGCAGTACTCCAGGTGGGGTCTCACCAGAGCAGAGTAGAGGGGCAGAATCACCTCCCTCGACCTGCTGGCCGTGCTTCTTTTGATGCAGCCCAGGTTGGCCTTCTGGGCTGCGAGCGCACATTCTTGGCTCATGTCCAGCTTTTCATCCACTAGTACCCCCAAGTCCTTTTCCGCTGGGCTGCTCTCGATCACATCATCCCCCAGCCTGTATTGAAACCGAGGATCGCCCCGACCCAGGTGTAGGACCCTGCACTTGGCCTTGTTGAACCTCATGAGGTTCACATAGGCCCACTTCTCCAGCTTGTCCAGGTCCCTCTGGATGACATCCCGTCCTTCTCGCATATCAACTGCACCACTCAGCTTGGTGTCTTCTGCAAATTTGCTGAGGGTGCACTCAATCTCGCTGTCAATGTCATTGATGAAAATATTGAACAGCACTGGTCCCAGTACGGACCCCTGAGGGACACCGCTTGTCACTGATCTCCATCTGGACATTGAGCCGTTGACCGCTACCCTCTGGATGCACCCATCCAACCAATTCCTTATCCACTGAACAGTCCACCCATCAAATCCATCTCTCTCCAATTTAGAGAGAAGGATGTTGTGGGGGACCGAGTCAAAGGCCTTACAGAAGTCCAGATAGATGACATCCATTGCTTTTCTCTTGTCCACTGATGTGGTAACTCCACCGTAGAAAGCCACTAGGTTGGTCAGGCAGGACTTGCCCTTGGTAAAGCAAGTTCAGTAACTTGGCAGAAGCCTAAATGATGAGCTGTGTTCCTGAAGGACTGTTGTACAAAATTATGTTCCTACAGATGAGCTGAGAGGGCATAGCCCAACATCTGATCCTCTGCCAGGGACACAGAGAGGACCCTGTGCCCCATATCAGATCTGTGCTGCTGGAAAGCAAAGGTTTACACGTCACGCTTCATTTAACGGCGCACAGCCTTGTGAAGGGACCAGAAGGAAGGTCAGTTCTGAGCCCAACAGCCCACGTCAAGAGAGGCAAGGTAACTACTAAGGAAGCATGTTCTTCTGTATCCCACTGGATCTGCCCAAATGCGGGCCCACCAATTTAAGGCACTTGATTGGGTGAATCAGCCTAATTAAATATGTGAATTACCCTTGGGAGGTGCCTATATTTGTACTGTCCATGTGATGAGACTTCTGTTTTGGACCCTCCAGTCAAGTGCCTGAAGTTAGATGAGATGAATCTGGGCCATACTGCCTTGAATCTGCAGTTTGTTTCCTGGTAAATGTTTCTGTTCTCCACTAACTGCAAGTATACTACAGTTTCTTCTGTTAAAATTTGGTACAGATAAAGATTCTTTAGCCACAAAAGCTTGCCTTATTTTATGGTTCCTAATATAGTGGAGTTTACTGTAACAATTTAATGGATAGCTGTTAAAACAGATAAAGCAATTACAGGGCTTTTCACAGTTCCCCGTTATAGGAAATTATGATGTCGAGCACCTCTCCAGTGGGACTGAGAGTTCTGAATGTCTTGCAGGTTCTGGCTCTAGGTGATTAGTGAATGTTATAAAAATGTGCCAGGATAGAAAAATTATATCAATTATTTTATATGGCCAGTATCAAAATATGCTTGGTAAATCTGCCTGTTATTAATTGAATGTGCCTTTGTTCTTTCAGCCTGTATTGTGAATTCAGATGAATATTGCTCCAAAATGATAAATCTAGCAGCTGTCTGCAGGCAGAAAATAGAGGAAGATACTAGGTAGGTTGGTCTTAACTCCTGTCCAGTTTCAGCTTTGTGCTTGTCATGTTTAGTTCAAGGCTAGATTCCACTCATGGGACCAAGATAGAAAATTGCCAGAGAGTCTTGTTATTACTATTTTAATGCTGATATGTCTCAGTGTGGCTTTTTTTTTTTCATGGCCAATTTATACCCACCTGAACTTTTACCACTGTTGTCCTTTAGCTTCAGTAATCCTTCATCTTGTGTATGTTTTTATGGGTCATCCCTGCCTCCTTTGACCTGTTGTCTAGGCAGGCTGAGCAAATCATGATTCCATGGAAGATCCTCTCTGTCATACCAGTGGATCTTCTCTACACCTATCCTAATATGAATTCATTTGTGAATGATTGACTTTAGTCAAGTGCAACTGAAAGCATTATTGTTCTGACGAAAAACTGATAAGTCTGCTTCTGTGAAATTAGAAATAATAAAAAGTGAGCCTCCTTGTAAACTGTGTAAAAGTAGTGATTTGGGGGGGGGAATTTTTCCACATTTATGTCCAGCAATGTACCTGTTTGCTTTTAAGGATAAAATAGGGGTTTAATTTTGGACTAAAAGTTTTTCTTCTTTTCATTACAGTTGTTTTTTTTTTTTTTTTTTTTAGGAATAAAGCTTGTGCCACAGAAACGGTATTAAATTCAGCAAGGAACCCAAGCATAACCTCACCTCTCTCCCTTCTTCCAGTTCCTGGGGACTCTGATTTTTGTGTTAACCCTTTGCCTCAGGCAGTTTTCCCTGTGGTTCAGGCAGATGTGCCAAGCCTCTCGCTGCCAAATGGCATCAGCAGCCAAGCTCTACATCCTTCCACACCAGCAGCCTCCAAAACAGAAAATGGAAAACCTACCCTGCTCCCCAACCAACCCTTCCTGTGCTTCCCGTCTTCATCCCTTTTTATGTTGTGTGGCGGTCTTCAGGAAAATAACTTGAGGGAGACCCTGCCCACCACAGGAGATGTGGGAAATAGGAGGGCAGAAGCTCAGGCTGCTGTACCTTCAGCTGCCTGCCAGAAACGCAGCTCCCACAAGTGCGTATCGCTCTCTGCACCTGTAGATGATGAAGAGCCAGCTGCTAAAAAGCAGACCATGGAACAGAGTGCTGTGCCCCTCTCACTTGCAGTACCCAAGGTAAAGAAGTGAATTTCATTATCACTTGGGCTTCCTGTTAGCTAGAAAAGACTTTTGCCCAAGACAGTGTTTTCAGAAGTGAAAATTCACTGTGCCACTCTTGTTACAGATACAAATGCTGCCTCTCACATGTTAATAAAATTGTAAGGGTGCTGTGCCAGGAAGTATAGGCATTAACTGGGAGATGTTTTCACACTAGCAGGGGAAAATGGACTGTGATTGCTTTGCATAGTGAAGTGATGGTCAGCTGCACTTTGTAATCAGTGTCCTGATCATTGTCTTCAACAAAACAGCCTGCCAGAGGGGAAAAAATCAATGTGACTGTTACTCCTCATCTTCCCCTGTTAGCTTGGGCTTTCCCAGACCATAGCAGCATTGCTTACTCCACTGAGCTACAGCAAATGTGATTTGTACTTTCCCCTTACTCTCCAGCCTGAGTCCCTCTCTCTCATGCCCAGTGTTTTGCCCACAGCAGGCTGGTTAAAGAGGAGACGATGGTGAAGGTGAAGTGCATCTATCTCACAGTTTTCTTAACTACTGAAAATGGGGATCAGGCTCAAGGTCGTATCAGTGTTTGAATATAAGCCATTTGAAACAGCTGTTTTTCCTTATCATTAAAGAGAAACGAATCCCCAAGCTCAGGTATTTCTTATCTAGTGTCTCCCAAGTACTGAAAGTGAACTACAGTACAGGACTTAGGCATCACTCATATCGCTCTTCAAACCCCCAAACAAAATTTTTACCTTGGTGACTTGCTAATGAGTTTTGTGCTGCCCCTTTGCACAGGTGCACTTTTTACTCTGTAGCTGAAGGAAGTGCATGAGAGACATTGTACTGTGTTATTTCAGTTTGGACTTGTAATTTCCTCTTTCGTTTTTGCTTAGAAGCCTTTTGAGTCACCCAAGGCAGAATCTACCCCAGGAAGTGGCTGTACATCTGCTGAACATCTAGAAGCTTTTCATCTTGACCTCGCAAGTCCTGCTGCTCCAGAGGCTGCAGACAGTGAGCCTACTAAGCCTTTAGATTCTCAGGAGCAAGAAAAATGGTCTCAGAATAAAGACCCTGGTGAACCCTCTCCAGGAAAAGAGCACATCTCTAAAGAAAATGCCAATCAACCTTTCCTACCACAGTATCTTTATGTTCAGCCTACTGCTGGTAAGGACAACCATGAGATCTAGAGGCACTCAAAATTCTGCATCTGTTCGCTGAGCTGTCCAAATAGGGAGACCTACAGATAGGTGAATAAGTCTATATTTGGCACAAAAACTGTCAGCAGTTGTCTGTAGTAGTTTAATAGCTCTGAATTCTCTTGACTCCAGATGAACTGTTGCTTCTGTGAAAATACAGGCATTTTTCTGAGGTACCCAAACATTAATAGAGATGAATAATGTGGGGTTTGCACGCTTGAATTACGTGCAGCAAAAAAGGCACCTATCCAGCATTCAAAACTCGGAGGAGCTGGAAGTCTAGGTTTGGCAGTAAGGCGCCAGAATAGTGCAACAGCATCCCCCTGAGTGGGTGAATTTAGTCATCTACGAACTTTGTACTGTCTTTTCATGTGCATCATCAGGATAACCCCACAAAAACTGAGGCACTGGGAATGTAGCCAGGCCTGCTCGTAGGACACAGTAGGGATGGGGAGGAAGTAACTGAAAATACTACAAGAGGATTTAGTGTCCACCGTTTTCCATGCCTGTGTTTGTGTGGAGTGGAAGCGTGTTTTGTGGAAATAGGATACGTGTGGCAGATTTCCATGACTACTGCTTTAGTACTTGATTCACTTGTGGCACAGAGTGGGGTCTATGGGATTTCACTTATAGGATGGAGATGCTCAGTTTGAAAATGTTGATCCTGTCGGTTTGCAAGGTCAGACAAACTGGCAACTGGAGCAGCTTCTGTTTCAAAACAGTATTTCAGCCATTCTCAAGAAAATTAGCACCTTTGGGGTATATCTTTGTGGGCATTTTCTTCCTCCCCTCTCCCCCCCCTTCCTTATTAAAAGCAATGTATACGTTTCATATAGCAGAGGATATGATTCCTGTTAGTGAAAAAAGAGTTTGTTTAGCGAAGATGTTGCTTGTAACTGAAGTTAGAAGCAGAAAACAGCAAGGTGTGTGGTTGGTACTTAATATGAACAAAGTAAATGGATGCAGATATAGTGAACAGGCAGTAGGGGGGGAGATGGAGGAAGATAAGGAAAGGAAGCTTGACAGAGGAGTCGCAGGTTTGTGACAGTTTTCTTCCTTCTTTTTTCTTCTTCTTTTTGTCAGAGTTTTCTTCCTGGGCAGTCTGTCTCTTTCTTTGTTGTCATCCCTCTTTCCTGTTCTAGATGAAGTTATAATAGCTTAATTCCAATTTGTCAACTGTATTAATGCCTTGCTTTTTCTCTCTTTGGTTTAGGATTAAGCAGTTTTAATTTCCTGTTCTCTGCAAACCAAGCCCCTGGTGCTATCAGCCTGGCTGCGAGCCAGTTACCTTCTCTGAGCATCCCCTGTGTCATGGTGCCATCAGCAGCCTTGGCTTCCTTCCCTCTCGTCTGTTCTCCCACAATCACCAGTCCTCTTTCTCCAGTTCCTGATGGCTCCTTCTCAGCTGCCACCTCCATGAATTTCAGTATGTCTGGCCTGGCATCAACAACGCCTGTTTTCATAGGCACCACGGCAGTGGTTACCCCCAAGGTCTCACCCACGCCTTCGGTGGATCCCCAGCAACCAGCTCACCCCGCTCTGCACCTGAGTCCCGTGCTTGCAAGGTCTTGCGGTGCTGTTAAACTGGACTCCCCTGTGTGTATGGGGCATCCGGTGACCCTTCTGAAGCTGCAGCAGGTAAGAGTGAAAGGTGGTTGAGTGACGATGAAACAGCAGTGCCAGGTCACTGGGACTGAAGGCAGCTTGTGCTGCAGGCTGGTGCCGGTGTGTCAGAGTGGTAAGTTGGCACGCTGACAGCTGGTGTCTTCCACTGAGTTTGTGTGTCCGACTGTAGCAGTGGCAACGCTTGGGACAGTGTTAAAGACATAGCCTAGCATAGCGCGGCTAGCCCTGAACAGTGAACTGCTGAGTTTTAAAAATCTTACAGGAATTTTAAAATCATAAAAATCTTAATCTTTAAAAATCTTACAGGATTAGAGGAAAAAAAGAAGTTACAGGGTTTTTTTCCCCAGAAATCTGAGTCAGTATTTTTTCCCCATTTGACACTATCATTTTGTGTTAGGCAATGGCTACAGAAACACTTCAGGTGGACACAAGGATATTTTGTCATAATTCAGAGTCAGCTGGCTGCAACACTTCTCAGCTAGTAGTGTCCTGGGTTACCTCCTCACACCCATTCTGACCTCCCTTCACTAAATCATGGAAACATAATAGCAGCATCAGAACTGGGGGAAAACAATGATTCTTGTGGGTTTTGTTGATCTTTTTTATAAAAATATTTTTAAAAATCTACCATAGAAACAGACTTTTTGAGTAAAAAAATGAGAAATTAAAAAGTGAAGAAGGACTCATTTATCTGAAGTACAATGAGTGACGTAAAACAGTCACACCATGTTACCTGGGTCTTTACAGCTATTAGAAGTGACATTCTGGCACTACTTTAGCTTACATTCTTAAATCTGTGATTTCTTTTCCTATTATCTAATGCAGTGACAAATAGATTGAACTTTTGGAAGTTTTATAAATGTTACTTTATGTTTATCTTGTTCGAGCTTTAGAAAAAGGCTGTAATAGAGACTGGTTGGCAGTCAGTCTGATTACAGATACTAGTATTAGAGGTTACAGTAGAGTGGCACTTAAAACAGAAGTGGACAGGGTTTAGGAGACTGATTTTAGATCTGTTTTGATGCTAACAAATAACAAAAGTGAGTAAAAATCAAGGAAGGGAAAGAGCCATTTAAGCTAAAGGACAAGGTTGGCATAAGAATGAATGAGTATGAACTAGTCAGGAATACATTTTAGTTGGAAATGAGATAGAGGCTTTCAGCTTCCAGTGATGATGTACTGGCAGACAGTTCCAGAACAAAAGGCAGGGGCAAAGCCTGTAGCTTTTCATGTGGAGCTTCTGAAAGGTTGTGTGACACGGTTCCCTGTAGTAGCAGGGTACAGGGCTTAATGTCTACAAGCTGTCTTCTGTTTGCATGCTTGCATGTAGGCTTTGAGAAAACCCTACTGAATCATTTTGGTTTTGTTTCACAAATAGCCTTCATCAACTCCCCTCACTCCCAAGAGCATTCGTCCTGCACGTCATGAGGCATTTTTCAAAACTCCCGGAAGTCTTGGAGACCCTGTTGCATGGAAGAAAAATGAAGGCAACCAGACCAGAAATGTCAGCTCTGTGCAGAGGAGACTGGAAATCTCTAGTACCAGCCCTGACTAACTCCAATCATTGCAAAGGGTGGGCAGATTGTCCTAGGACCCTGTATCGATTACAAGAGAACAAGCTCTTATCTGGCAAGAAGAGCGCGTTAAAATGTCATCCCTTTTGGCATGCTTCCCTGCTATCTATTCACCCACCGGTTCTGTTAATCACCTTCTTCACAAATCATTCTTGGTACTGAAAACCTTTTACTGAATTGTTCCTTCAGTACTGATTTGAATTCAGATGTTGTGCTTCACACGGCCTTGTGGGCATCAAATTGTATTTGGGGTTTTAATTTGGAAAACTCTTTATTGCTGTGAGGAGATGCGAACAGATTTCCTTGAAGTCCCCAGGAGTTCTTTATTCATGGTTTTAAGTGAGATGTCTAGCACTTATCTGGGGCAAGTGTTATTTTTGCATGTACTCTAATTACCCTGAGTAAATCTGTGGTGAAATTGATAAACTTCCTTGGTTCCAATCTGTCAAATCCTGCCTCCACAATGCAGCCTCTTGCTATTTATTTTGTACATTGGAGTGGCATTTAGTGCAAAAAAGTTTTCTTGCAGCTTCAGAATAACAGATTTTCTCAGGGTAGGACTACTTGAATGTCAGTTGGTTGTTGTACAATTTGCCCAGCACTTGTGGTTAGAAAAACCTAATAATTAATTAACACAATATGATTGAATGTATACATGTGAAAAATATTAAGACCAAAACAACTGTGAATGTTAACATTTTTATGATTGTGTTAATGAACTGTATTAGTCCTTGGTTTTTTTTTTCTTTTACTCTGAGCAAAATGTACAAGTTAGATGTAAAGAATACAAAACCTGATTCCTTAAATAAGTTTGACAAAGTAATTTGAGAGTGACAAGCCACTGAGAGGGCTGTGCTAAGATTTCATCTCCCGTTTAAATATGTAGTCTAGACTTTATGACCAAGGAACACTGGTAAGTCATTAACCACATGATTAGATTCAGTCTAACCTGAGTCTACTTAAGTGCCTACTTAGAGGTCTCCTTAAGTCTACTTCAGGGGTATGTACTTAAGTGCCTAACTCTTCACTTATGGGAATTTTGTAACTAGTTAATAGTGCATTTGAGTGTACTTGGAAGACAAGGGAGATCTTATCTTTTGGTGCGTATCTATCTAAACCATAAAAAGAAGCTGAAAAGAGCAGGAGCCATAAATTTTGGAAGTGGGAAAAAATTATCGGTATTCCTTAGGAGAAGATAAAGAGGAAGAAAAGTATAACAGTTAACATTCAAAGTCCTCAAATAATGGATGGTGCTATTAATAACATAGGACATAATTTTAAGAGTTAATGCTCTTATGCTTGGGTATGTTTTCACTCGTGTAGCAATCTGCAGTTAAATTTGTGCAGTTTCCTGTTTAAAAGACAGAAAGTGTTGCTGTTGACATCACGTTACTGTGGATTTTTAGCAAACATAAGGCCAGCATTATCAGCTTTTCTCTCATTGGTACTGATACTGGTTTTCCAAGGGTAGATACACTGTCGGATGTGCTACTTTGTTGGTCAAGGGAGGCTAGGACTTTGTTTGGGGGTTGGGGATTTGATGAGGTTTTTTATTCTTATAATGAAATGTATTATGAAAATGGAATTTAAGAAAGAATTTTAGTGAAGCTGGGAGTTTGAGTAATGTGGCCTTATCTTAGAACAGACCAGTGACAGCCTTTTAAGGAGGTCTGGTTAGCCCTCATTGAAAGAAAATCTATAGTAGAATTATCATAGGAAATTTCAGGGGTGGTAAAGAGAAATCTTCAGACTGCTAAATTTTAAGGGTTTGTTGGTTTTTGTTTTTTTCTTTTAAATTACACTACAGTTGTGAAAGTTTACAATTTTGGCTTCTGAATTATTTCTTCTTATATGCCCTCTTAAATTAATTTCACTTTGAAAAGCAATGTGTAATTGGCACGGTGCTGTCCCTGCACTTTTGCTAGCATGCATTTGTTGCTGTTGGGGCTGGAAACAGGCTGCTAGGGTTCAGGATGACATGGTGGATGTCGATTCTCCAAACCTTGTCTTTTCTCTTCCCCTCTAATATGGTGCAGCCTTTTAGTGAAATGGCAGCTGGGAGCAGAGGGGAAGATTAGAGCTAATATTGGCTCTTCGCTCCAGTTGAAGCATCATCAAAAAAAATGCCTTTCTTTGTCAGTAATGTTATTCTGTGCCGTAACTAACCTAACTATACTTGAAAATGCAGGGACTGAAAATGGATCTTCAGTTTTCAATTTCTGCTTCTAGTTTTGAGTTTCCATAAATACAGCAGGTCTGGAAATGAGAAATGACTCCCTCACAATCAAAGCTGTTTGATGGGTCATGGTTGCGAAAAGGGGGTTGATATGCTGTCTTGTTTTTGTCAATACAAAATTCTCACTAAAATAGGAGTGGGACCACTGAAGCAGTTGGGCGGCAAAGGGATCAATGCTACTTGCAGTACCTGAGCTGCTGAACTAGACCGGTGAGGGGAAAGGCTTGGTTGTCAAGGAGGAATGAGTTTACCTTTCCTGTTTTTGCCTTCACTGAAAGCTAAGAAGTAAAATAAACTAGGAACAACTCATCAGCAAAGTATCTTTGGAAGAGCAGAATTTGTATTTGCACTGAGGTGAATTGCATACCCAGGATGTTCTGCAGGGTTTGTGAAACCTTTCTGTCCCAAGACAGTTGCTGAGGAGGGTGAGCGTATAACTTATACTTGAATCTACCTGCCACGTTTACATTTCTGATTGTCTTTTGTAAATTGGTGCTATTTCTGTATTTAAAAAGCTGTATTTTTAATGTAAAGCTGCTTCCAGTTTGTATCTTTGCACTGCTAGTTTAATATAGATATTAATTGTATTGCCGTTTATAACTGTCCTTCAGTGATTAGACGTTCTGCTTTTCCTGCTCTCTAGCCATCTTTTTAGCTGTCTGCATATCGCTTTACTCCAATCACACTGTTGGGTTGAATATTTTTTTATACTATCTTTTAGCAAAATATTAAACTTTTACAGAATAAAAATGGAATTAAAACCGAGGCTGAGGCTGTGATTTCAGTATGGAGAGCGCTCTTGAAAAGAAACATCCATCCACCGCGTGTCCAGGTGAGCAGTCCCTGTTGGATCTGAGCACTGAACGAGTAGCAGAAGACGACAGCTTGCCCCAGTGGCTCTCACATCCAGCTATTTTACGCAGCACAGGCACGATTCCTGCTCCAGCTGGACCAGCGCAATGCCAACTGGCTCTTAAAGTCCTGGAGGTGGCCAGGGGAACACCCCACGGCCCTGCTCCAAAACCATGCGAAGTCATCCCTAGCCCCACCACCATGGGGGCCTGTCCCACCACCGCCGTGGGGCCTGCCCGGGCACCCCGCAGCCCTGCAGCCGTCCATCGGCCCGGCTCTCCACAGGATGGCAGCAATGCCTGCCCAACCGCCGGCCGCAGACACCCCGGAGCAAGGCAGGCCCTGACACAGAGGCCAGTTTCCCACAGGTGGAAGCCGTCATCTGCCTGTGCGTGCTTATTAGCCACCAACCGCTCGTAAAAAAAACAGAGAGAAGCAGCGAATGTGGCCGTAGTTTCCTTTCCATTTCTCTTTCCCTTCCCTAATCACACACACATAAGACAGCTTGACCCAAACCTGAGTTTGCACCCATTAAAATTAATAGCAGGTTCACTATTGATTTCAGCAAGTCCAGTATCGCCCCCTTCCCCCCTGTAATTAAAGAGATGTGGGTTAATGTCCCACGTCACCAACAACGGCTGCAAAATGCCTGAATTGCAACTGGCCGAGTTCCTCAAAACTCCTTTCTAAAATGAAGACTCAGCAGCTCGCTCAATATTGTTTTGGGGTTTTTTTGACCTGTGACTTCACCAATATTAACTTTCCCTTTCCACTGGCAGGAAGGCTGATAAGTTTAATAAGATTAAATATGGTATGAGGAGCACTAACAAGCCCTAACCCAGCTCCAGCTCCCCCGCCAGGACCTTGGCCATTGTTTCCTTACGGAGGAGCAGGACTGTAGCTTCTAGCAGTTCTCGTCCTCACTGGTGTGCTTAAAACTCCCCCTTTTGAAGTAAAAAATAGTTAGAGGGGAACATCAAACTCCCTCTGATTAAGTCCTCTCTATAAAAAGGGAAAATTAAAAGCAGTGGCATTGAGGAGGAACGTCTTAATGTTCATGGGATGGGCAGCCCAGAGCCTGGTGGGAGACAAAAATAACCCCCTGATGCTGGGAGGTGTTGAACACTGCCAGCAACCCCGGTCAGAGGCAGAAGCAAAAGGGGAGCCTCCAACAGGTCACAAAGCAGAGCCCGCTCCCACCACGTCCAGGGAAGCAGGTCTTCACCACCCGTCTTGGTCAACAAGGAGGGTTCCTGAGAGGTGCTTGGGTCACGGCAATGCTTTCTCCTTGCAGCTCAGAGAGGTCCTGAGCAAGGCTTCATGGCCTGCATAATAATTTAAAATTTAATAGCTCAGGATGTAAAGAGTGAAAAGAAAGGCTTCGTACACAAATAAGGCAAATTTAAGCCATGCTGACTGTGATCCTCTGAGAAGATCCATGTGGGCAGTAAGCATTAACATCCAGATTCTTTCCAAATTAATTTATTGCACCAGAAACGCAATGAGAATTTAGGGTATTTTTTTCAAACTCTTTCTCTAGGGCCTCCTGGAGCGATGAAATGAATCCTAATGGTGTCCGTCAGCGCCGGCTTAAGCTCCGAGAGCCTGAAGCCTTCCCCCGCTCCCCTCGGAAGGCACGGAGACTTTGCTGGTGAGTGGGCAAAAGACTGCATTGCTTGTTTGCAAAATGCCGTGACCTCCAGGTCTGATATTGCGGGACCTCCCAGGGGATTAAAAGGTCTGCCTCAGTCAGAGCTCCTCCATTTTCCAAATAAACTTCTAATTTTCACCCTGAATGTGAGACACCAGACTTTCTGCTTTTCCCCATCTCTGCCTGGATATTTCTCACCCTGGATGTGACAGCAGTTTAATTTCATTGATGACATTCCAAAGTTGGGTGGGAGGGGAGCATTAAACTTGTCTTTTTTCCAACAGTTGCTTTCTTGTTTCAAAACTGACAGCTGTGAACCAGCAGTTTACAGACCTACCCCCTAGGTGTGGTGTGGTAGTGAAGGCGCTGTAGGGAAATCAAACAAATCTGCAATAAATTTAAAGTACTGTAACTTGGTAAGTGCGTAAGTGTAACAACTACTGAAATAGGCCAATTTGGAACAGGTTTAATATTTTGGTAAGAAAACTGAAACAATTTAAGCCTAGAAAATAAGATGTAGGTATAAAGATTTCACTCCACAACAATAAATTGTCCAGAAAGAAACATCTCCCTTACTTTGCTAGCCAATTCTTCAATCCTAAGAAAAACGCTTTGCCTCTTCACAGTCTGCATCTCACTGACAGCCAACCGACATGTGATTTAATAACCCTACACCGCTTTAAAATCTTGATTAACTGGTAGCAATTAGTTCCGTGCCTGAAAAGCACTGGGCATTTAATGAACATAAGGTAGAAGATGTTAGGGAGGAGTGGCTGGAGCTCTGCTCTAAGGCTTGCCTGGCGTCGTGACAAAACCAGCCACTGGCACCTCACCTACCTTAGGGTTCCCATCATTACTGCACTGAAACTGGGACATTTGGAAGATGTTGGTGAAAAATATCTCTGCAGACACTTTAGGCCCAAGTGGCAAACGCTTGTGTTCCTGTCTTCCTTTATATTGCCATAATGCCAGTGGCTCCAGTGGATTTACTCTTGATTTACATTGGCTTGAAAGGGAGGAAGATCTGTCCCCTAGTTCTGGGCTTAATTCTGCTCATCACCTACTGCACAACACTGAGCAAAACAGTCTTGACTTCTCTAAAACCAGAGCAATGAGAGGCAACCAGGAATACCATCACCTGGTCTCACAAGAGCTGAGGATTAGCTTGTGGAGGTGCCGTGCAGGGGAAAAGGGAGATGGAGAGAGAGCAGGGGCAGCCCCGTTGAGCAGGCACTAAGAAACAGTTGGGCAAGTACATTCACCGATCTGAAAATAATTTCGGGCTTTTCTGCTCAGCCTTACTTGGGACTTCACGTTATTTGAGGCTGCCTCTGAGTACATGTCAGAGCCTGCTAGCTTGGGATAGCATCAAAACCTGCCCTTGTGCTCCTGCAGGACAAGCCTGATGGTCTCGGAGTGACCTTCTCTTGCTGTCTGACCATTGATTTTTAATGTAAGATTCCTCTTCATAAGTGTGAGGCTGAAATCACATAGATTGGAGCCCATTATGTCCATAAGACATTTACAAAAATACTTCAAAATGCATTAGATAAAAGATTATTTTAAAAGGCTGAGAAAGCAAAAGCTTTTTCAGTCTTCCCAGCATATACAATTAAAGAGGAAAGAACATTTCAGATGCTGTCAGGGAATATATTTTACTATAATCAGATAACTACGCAATGCCCTGCCAGAGTAGCTAGGGCTGAGCTCCAGGAGCCTCTGCAGAGGATAAAAGGATTCACTCAGGCGCCAGGCTCCCTCCTCCCCCAGTTAAAAAGTCTCTCCAGATATTCCTTCAAGCTAGTGCGAGCTGCAAAGTTCTGCACGACCCTAGTGAGTTGTTATCTCTGGGAGAAACCAGAGGACAGAAAGAAAGTACCAGCCTACCAGCTTTCTCCTAGCAAAGTCCCTGCCATTTGTTATGCGAGGTAAACAGGCCTGTAGCCTCCCTTTGGTTTTCTCAAGACATTGAGAGTTTAATTAAGGAGAGAAAAATGAATCTCAGAGGTTCATAAACATTTCAAATCTGTCGAAGCCCGGGAAGTCTGGATTATGCTTTTGCACAGAAAAATGTTATTTTCGTAATTCTGTGCAAAACCAGGTCATACTTATTTCCTCTGTTTCATTTTCAAGGAGGGATTCTGCCTGACCAAAATTAAAAGGAAAACCAGAGATGCAATGGCAAGAAGCAGAAATCCCTCCCTGAGGTATGTCCCCGTGTGGGGCTATGGGGCAGCACCACGGTGCCTTCAAGTGCAGTGCTGGGGTCAGTCACCAGCGGGCAGCCGGTTAGCAAGGGGAGGCCTCTCCAAGCCCTACAGCAAAAAAAACACTTCAGCATAACAGAGAGGAGGTGAAAAATGCCTGAACGGATTAAAGCAAAGAGGAGAGCCTGGCCAGCCCCTGGACGGGGTAGGCTGAGCGCCGCAGGGCTGTGGGGTCCGATGCACGACACAGACCTGGATCCTTCCAGGTGCTGCGGCACCGCTGGGAACGCCGGCACAGCTCTTGGGGCCACACAGCTCCCAAGGTCACCTGGGGTGGGGGGGAAGGCCCTTGGATGTCTATCTCCAGAAGCAGGGTATCATTTTATAAGGTGCAGGCAGCTGGGAACAAACCAGCCCAATTCACGCGTCTCCCACCTGGCGTGGAACAGCCTGTCCTCTGCCTTTGGCTCTGCAAACTCCGACTGGCTGTGCTCAGCACTGTTGCCTTTTCTCTGCACCATCTCTTACCTCTAAACTCCTCCTCAGTGAGAGCAGGGGAAACAGAATATCAGCCTTTCCTAGAGGAGGTCCACATCCCAGTTTCTTCTGCCATTGCTCCTGCTACCTGCAGCTCAGGGTGCCTGCTCCTCTGACGTGCCTGATGGCATGCTATGGTCCCCCCTTGCTCAGAGCTGCTGGGAAGTCTCTCTGGCTCAAAGCACTCCCCTGCAGCCTTGGCTCCTCTCTGATACCAGCCCGGCACAGGGCTCGGAGGCTCAGGGCCGTTGCAGGGTGAGCCTGCAGCAGGGCACCAGAGTATGTCTGACCCTTCTGGTATGCCCTGTCCTACCCAGCGCAGCCACCAACTCACGGTCTGGTCAGGAGCAGCTCCTTCTACTCCACGAGAGGTACAGGATTCACTCCTACTTCAGGCCCCCATCTTGCTGAGCTCAGTCCCCCGCGGGGCATTTGTAGCAGCATATTTGTGAAGTAAGCAAAAGGGGGAAGCCCATAAATGTGGATGCTGGCTGCTCTTGCCCTGGGGTGCATTTTGCACCCAGCTTGTGCTACTCCCTGCTACTCAATGTAACACTCACTCGCCAATGCGGGACTCCCCATGCTGAAAATGTTTCTGGGTTGGGTGAAATGGAGAGGACTTTCTTATTTCCAGTCCAGCTATAAATGATTGGGTACTGGATAGCACACAAATGAGTGTGTTACTGGGTTGTGGAACCTGGGAGAGGGTGAAGGTCTGTGTTTTGACAGGGATTCCTCCATACCACATGGTCCCTGCATTACCACAGCAGTCTGACTGGGATTAAGTGAGGCCTGAAGGAGTCTGATACCAAAACCCAAACCACTGCGAAGCCTGAGCCCATCCCCGCTGCAGAGTACAAACCACAGCAAAATTGCACGAAAGTCTCTGCCTTGCATCGCAATTGTTCTGCCTTGCGAATAATATCAATCACGAAAGCTGCTTCCCTGTGAAGTTTTGGGATGTTATGGGTCCCCCTGACTGCAGTAAACCTAGGCTCTCCTTCCCATGGCTCTGCTGACCTCTGTTCCCTCCGTGGTCAGCTTCCCTTCACGTAACCTAATGCCCACCACAGCTGACCACACACCCCAAGTTTGACAGGAGTGGGCTAATAGGTGCCAAACGTCTGGGCGATCAATTGACAAGCAGGAGGGTAGGTGCTGTGATTCAATAAATCTTGATTTGTTGAAATAAAACACAGGGCTAAAGCCCATAGTTTTGGGCTATGTCAGATTATGGCTTTCAGGGTTGCCCTCAGTTTTTACTCAGGTGAAACTGCTTTCAGACCTGTCTCAGAACTGGACCATGGAAAGGAGACATGGGAAAGTTTATTTGATTATTAGTAGACTTAGGTGAGTCCTAAAAACTTGTGTCAGGGTGCAGCAAGGGCTAGCTGCTGCCCAGGGAAGGAGCGCTGGGAGCCAAGCGTGGTAGCGAGGCTGGCAGACGCAGCGGCCTCAGCAGCAGGGAGCCAGGAAGCCGAGTGGCACGTGAGGGTCCGGATCAGGCCCAGGGGCAGCGACCAGGGCCAGACGCAGCCCAGCAATCACCCAGCTCAGCGGCCAGGCTGGTCTGAGGCCAAGCCAGGAAGCCGAGCCAGCAGATCCGGACCCAGGCCAAGATCACGGACGGGGGTATGAGCCCAGGCACAGCTGCTACCCAGCTGCCACCCAGCCCAGGTGGGCTAGCAGTAAAGCCTCAGCTGAAAAGCAGCTCCCAAGGGAGAGGAGGGGCAGGACCTCGCCTAGAGCTGTCTTCGCCGCAGCCCTTATCAGCAAAGGAGTTGGCCTTGGACTCGGCCAGCTAAGCTCCTCAGCTTAGCCAACGAGACACCCGGAGGCGGGGATGCTCTCCAAGGCAATGACTTTAACACACTATTCAAGTTCAGGTGATTGATGAAAAGGCTAAAATCGGCTTAATATTCGATCTCTGCAGAGCCACGTCCACATAGATACAAAAGCTCAATCACATTTTCCAAAGAAAATTGGCTTTGGTTGCGCCAGAGTAGATTCCAAGATAAGGAGGAAGGTTAAAATGACTCTATTTAATTCAATAGTGTGATAATGAGACAAAGTGATTAATTACACCTCCATAATGAGAAAGAGATTGCGTACAGGCTTGAATCAGCTTTAACATATCACCTTGTAAACTGACTCCATGTTCACATATACCTACTGGCATTTCTGTACTCTAATTACTAGTTTTTCTGTGTTAAACCAAAGGGTAAAGCCTGTAATTAGGAGGGAGAGAGACCATTCTTGTCCTGGGCCCCTCCTTGGCCAAAGGGAGCCTGGCTGAGAAGATTAGTCATAACCAGATGGGAGTAAAAAGAACTTCCCCCTTCAGCAGTACTTCAAACAGAGGACATTTGGATCAACAACTAGCAGCACGATGAGCTGGATTAAACATCTTTCCAACCAGAGGATCTGTGGTCACTCTCTACATCATACCCGGGCAGCACCAGTTAAACACAGCTGTCCCTGGGATGACAGCAGCAGCCACTAGTGCTCACTGAACGGTAACCCGCCCTTGGGGTCCAAGGGGAATTTTGCCCAGCCATGTCTGGCTAAAGCTCTCTTTTAGCAAACAGATTCAGAGTATATCTAGCATTTGCTAGAACTGATGGATTTTTGTTCTTAGTAGCTTATCAGAAAGCTGTATCATAAGAAGTTTGCATATCCCCTCCGACAGCCCAACACTGAAGGGTGCAATTGCCACACCAGAAGTGCAAATACCTGCCTAACCACAGCTGAAGATACTCCAGCTCTATTCTGATGGAAATTCATGTTTTTATGTCCTTCCTATCCTTTCAAGCTGTTTCCTGTCTGCTCACCAGCAATACAGCTTGTTTACAGCAGCTTGGAAATGTATGTGAGAGGAAAAAAAAAAGACATTGAAAACACTTTGGAGCACAAGATGCCAAACTAAAACCGATGCTGTGGAGGAGGAGAATAATAAAAGAAGAAATTCAGAAACATTTGCAGTAACAACAGCCAGCCAGCAAGTCAACTACAGCTGAACCAGAATAGAAGCTAGGTCATTTCGATTTCAACCTAGGAAAATGTGAAGCAACTGTAAGATGATCACAGCTTTGGAAACAATTCTGCAAAGAGTGCAATGTCAGCAAATCCAAGCAGTCACTTCCTGAGTGTTGCACTGTGATGCTTTTTCATGACAGTCCCCTGAAACCGTTCACCTGGTCTTCTATGGGATTGCAATAGCTGGCACAGCTCTGTTGTTCATAAAGCACCGTACAACAGCTGGAGCCAGTGCTGCCTCTGCCTGTTTATATTAACTGAGGGTGAAACTCTTCGTGTCAAACAGCCTGCATTTCCCAAAGAGAGCCCCTTGTATGGACATCTGGCCTCCTCCCATGTTTTCCTGTTATATCACTGCATTATGACATATCCTGATGGGTCCCATCCTTCTCCAAACTGCAAACCAGACGAACATCCTACACGAGTTCTGTAAAATGGGGAAGATGTTACAACTTGAGGCAACCCATAAATGTGCTGCCTGGAAGGTGGTGCAGCTGTTGAGACATGGCCCTCCGGGGCATCGCCACCCTCACCCATCCACCTTGTTTCAGGGAGTAATTTGCTGTAAGACTACTCACCCTGGACTAGCTTGTTGGGGAGTGGAGAAGCTTGTCTCCCATGTCGTGTTCACGCCCTTTGAGACAGGACTAAAAGGGGCACATAACTATATTGCTTCTATAGGGACAGTCCCTGCTTTCTTGTCCCAAGCTGGCATTTAGAAATCAGCAATACTAATAAACAGCAAATACAGAGAAGCTCCTGGAAGGGGGTGAGGGAATTACCGTTATTGCAGCAGTTCTTGAAAAAAGCAATAGAGAATTAATCTGAAAATGAAAGAAGTTTTCAGTCCTGTCCTTCTGGTAACAGAGGACTGTTCCACACAGTACTGTCTCCAGAAGAACATTTGTATGCCAGGTAGGTACTTTTTAAGAAATCAAATGAATCTGTGTCAGTCTGCTCTCAGGAGCATTTCTGCTACATTTTAATTGAGTCCTTGCTGCAGCATGGTTGAGCTAACATAAATAAAGGGTAACAATCCTTTTTATTTCTTTTTTCCTATATTACTGAGTCATCGATTCTACTGGAATTGCAGAATAAACTTTTTCTGGTTTAGATAAGTCATGAGTTCTGTCAGCAGAAATCCATAGATCAATTTGAATCCATAAATCACATTTGTGATTTCTGTTTGAGGAGTCAAATCTTTTTGTGCTTCCTCTCAAGATAGTAAAAGTTATACCATGAGTAAAATATCCATATATATCTATATATAAAACACCAGAGGTCATTTTTAAAGTCTCCATTTAATGGATTCATCATTCAGCCTTACCACAATCACCTCCTGTTTTTATGAGTCTGTAATTCAACAGTGCAATTTTAGTTTGTTGTTCAGGGATGGATTTTTTTCAGTGAATATCCTGGTGCGTAGTGACACAATTCCAGGAGATTTTAGGGATGAGTGAGTCACTTGTATGGGATATCCATCATGCCATAGTGCAGACAAAAAAAAATCCCACTTGGGACCTGGATTAAATATAACTTGAAAGACATCGGAATTCATATTATGACATACTACAAGGAGAGAATTTGTTGCACAGACAGCAAAACTATAAAAAGTTGCTTTGATCTTTGCTTCCTAAGGCTTTCAATTTTGTGAGGTTATCACTTAGACCACTCTGAGGGCATTTAAGCATCTGAGAGTGCCTAAGTCACATGCCATTTTTAGATCATGAAGAGAGTGGACCTCAAGAGAAGGAAGAATCTTTCTTGGGCTGTTTGTTGGTTATGTCAGTTACATCTGAGTAAATTATTTTCTCTTGATTGGTGAGCAGGGCAAGCTAATCCTTGGTGAAACTGTGCTGGAGTTAATGAAGTTGCATCAGGAACTCATTCAACGCAGTTTGGTTAAGGAAGTGAAGTAAACAGGATTTAACTTTGTACTTCTGGAGGAAAGGTAGGGCAAAAGAGGAGAAAAGGA
The DNA here is from genome assembly GCF_034638445.1 of Ciconia boyciana. Taxonomy (NCBI): domain Eukaryota; kingdom Metazoa; phylum Chordata; class Aves; order Ciconiiformes; family Ciconiidae; genus Ciconia; species Ciconia boyciana. Next base: position 43,424,319 of record NC_132934.1, on the reverse strand, counting down.
CTGACTTCTCTAAGTAAATTCAGGACAACAGGTATATCTGGAGATGCGGAGAAAATTAATGCCTGAGAAAAATATCTTGGTAGCATGCTAATTAGGCTAAGGTGTCTCACTGCAAAACATTTTTGAGTGCCTGCAGTAAGGTCATGTCATGTAATATTTCTTCTCACTGCATTTATGTCAATGAAATTCTGTCCTATCAACATTTTGGCCCTGGATCCAAGTATGACTAGGGGTATCTACATCTTCTTAACTTCTGAATTTAAACCATTGAAATGCACATCTGGAATGGGAGCCATACACACTGAAAATATTTCAGTTGATATGAAACTAAGCAACATTTCTGCTTAGCAACAAATTGCTGTGAGCACATCACTGCCATGCCCAAAACCCTATGTACCATTGCCAGGTACAATGGCATTAATACCTGGAAATCACATTAATCACAGGGAAAATCACATTAATATCCATACCAAGCATGTTGTATTTGAAGAGCTGAGAAAAGTGCTAAATGGGTTTTCTAGCTAACACACACAGATGAAGTCCACTACCCTATAAAACTACTATTTGACTATGTAGGGCTTGGGGGTTTTTTTTCAGGAAGAGAAGCATGGGGAGGTATAAATCATATGGTCTCTACGAGCTCTTAACAGCACAGCTAGCAGCGGTCCTCATCGTCTATTCAACACCCTTCTGTCACGGTTCTTAGTGCACTTACAGTTGGTTCTCCTTCCAAACATCTTCTTCAGATAAAACATAAAAAAGGTTTATTTTGGCCCTGAGAAACCTACAATTTCCAGAAAGTCCTAGACACAGGTGTGTCTCAATAATGGGAATCTCAGAGGACAGACGAATGGGAGCATCCTTCACTAGAGAAGTACTGACATGCTTGAGTTCTGCAAAGCTTTGTCCACATCAATAGCTTGCTGATTTCTAAGCAAATACCAACTGTGAGGCTGAGCAAGAAGCTTTCTTAGCTCCAGTTTAACCATCCACAAGTCCTCAGCAGCAGCAAAACTACAGCCACTCAATTTTGCATCACAAAAGGTCTCACCAGGTGACCAGTTTATAACCTGCGTACTGGGCATTTATTCTGCTGGATGGGCATTTCAAACAACTGTTAAGGTGCATAACTGCTGCCTCTTGATGAAAAGCTAATAGCTACTAACCTGACAGAGTCTTTGGTCTCAGATGATGTCAAAGATACTGGCTGTGCCAAGGATGAGACGATGCTACTGCCTCCAGAGATGGTCTCTGTCATGTAAGACCCCCCACTCTTTTCCCCAGCATTACAGAGCGATCATATGGCACTCATATTCCGAAGAGCACTGAGTAATCCCAGCTTTCCTTGTCAGGTAAGAAACTAAATCTACGCATGATAAAAACACAGAGTGTTTTTTCCAGTTTCTAAACAGTTTAAATAACATAGATGACACTGTCTTGGCATCTCTTTCCGTTTTCCTTATGTTTATTGTGGTTCTACCCAGATAGGAGCTTTTCCAAGTAGCCACAAATTCTCTGAGAGTGGAAATATCTCAGTGTCTGCAGGGGGACACAGGCAATCATTTCTATTTCTGCTCATGGTTTCCATCTTGGAGAGAAAAATGCCATTCCTCACATTTTCTGCAAAATTTAAAACTCTCTCTATAAGTTTTTAAAAAGCTTTCAGCTTTTGAGAATTTTCAGAGAGCATTTTCCTTGATAGCTCTTGACATTTTTTCCATAAAGGTATCAGCCTTCACATGACAGAATAAATAGGTTCAATGTGGGTAACATCAAGCTTCCAAACTGCAGTTCCTGTAGCATCGTTCCATGACTTTGCCTATCTGACATCTGCTGAACCTGTAAGTCACTGCTGGAAGCAAAATTGTCCATTCAGTTATTTGCACACAAAGAACTGTTGGTGTGAGTGAGGGAGAGAAAATCTTACAGATAGGACATTAAAAAAAAATCCACCTTTTCCTCCTCTGTGAAAAACAGCCATTATATTAAAAGGAATGAATAAAACACACTGAACAGTGAATGAACACTAGCAATGTATATTAAAAACATAAAACAACGTTTATAATAGAGATGGTGGTTTAGGAAGCTTTGCTATTTCCTGCTTTTGGGCACTTACCGGTAGCCCATAAATCCATCGCCCAATACTGGATTTTTGTAAATCTGTACTAGCTAACCCTGTGCTGGTTGGACAAACTATCCTTTTCTGGGCAATACCATATACCCTCTACAAAAGGAAAGACACAAATCTCTGCTTCCTCTAATTACCTGCATTTATTGCTTGTGTAAAAATCATCCCGGGACCCTGTACTGGAAGAGAGCCCCATTATCCGATACACACATCTGAAAACATAATTCCTGCCCTGAAAATTTAATTCAAGTTAAAGTATACTCAGAGGATCACCAACAGCATCCTACAGTTAAGGAGACTGTGCTGGCATAGATGTACTCCATTGCAATCACTAGACCAAATGTAAGTAAATTATCACAGAAAGTGCTTACAGGACCTTGAGTGATTTAATAGAGGAAGAAGCAGTAAGTCAGAATAATATAAAGAGCGTGCACATAACTCTACTTTCTTTGAATCTGATTGGCACTTAGGTTTACACACCCTTTGCTTTCAGAGGGCAGGTTTGGATAGCAGGTACAAATCTCTGTTCAAAACAGCCCTAATTCAACCAGTCTTGATCTGGTGAACATAAAAGAGGAATGTTCCCTAGAGTTCCTAGGAGTTCCCAGTCCATAAAGGAAACATGCACTGAGGTGGACTTCAGAAAGACTGACGTGATTGTAAAGGCACGAGTAGGTTGATGCAAAAATCAATTTATTCTAATCTGGTTTTAAATCATAATTGTACTGTCACAATAGTGGTGTTTGGTTAAAGGCACATTTCTGCTTCATGAGACATTCTCATTTTTACAACCTGATTTAACTTTACTGGATTTAAAACAATTGTTTGGGTGACACTGACAATATGCTTTGAAAGCTATTTTGTTTTAAAGCTTAAATTATTCTCGCATTTTCTCTCCTGCTTAAGGTCATTTATTTTACTTAAGCATATATGAATGTTTCCCGTCTTAACTAGGTGCAGAAGCTAAGCACGAAATTCTGCGAGGCTGAGCCCGACAAAGAGCATACGCGGTCCATGTCACAGCACTGCAGACTCCACACTAGAGGGGGTGAGATCTTCAGGGCTGGTTGCTGGTGCACATCTGAGTAGAGACACCGTTCCCTTCTCGTCTACTGGACTTGATGAAAAATAAATAGCTGAAGAAGGCTTGCGCAATAAAATATTTTAAGAATATCCCTACTGCAGAATTAAAAGGAAACTTAGAGGAGGAGCTATGAGTTTCTTCTCATGAACCCAGCACCCGCAGTGTATAGGGTAGGGTCCCACAGCACCCAGACTTTTCCTCCCAGCAGCACCACGCATCTTGATGGGCCATGATGGTTTCTTGGACACCCTCACTCCCCAGCTCCCTTCCTCCTGCCCGTCACCCTGACAGTGTGAAGTGGACCACTTTGTCTCTGGAGGTGCTGAACCTGCAGCCCAGCCCTTTCCCCTTGAGAGCTTCCCCAGGCTCTGCTGAAGGGGATTGTCCAGCCAACAGCTCCAGCGAGGAATGTGAGGCATGCCCCATGCGCCCTCAATGCCATTCCTTGGCCACCTGCACCTGAGCAGGAAGGAAAGTTGGTCAACATCCCCTCCCAGGGATTTCTTAAACTACCTAACACATATTTGCATGCACATGACATCTAATGTAACTTAGAGACCTCGAACATGATTTAGTGCTGAATGCATACGCCCTAGGAAAAAGCAGCAGCCCAGAAACTCAGCTGAGTGTGGGTCTCATTGCTTCTGACATACTCCTCACAGACAAATAACTGTCACCATATTGTGATGTCCAAAAGAAAAAAATGGGAATAAAACTTCTTTATCTTTTAAAAAAGTCAGTCTAATCTGATCTAGCAGGAAAAATGACTTACTTTCAATCATACAATGAACACTGCTACAGGGCAGACTTACCCAGGTGATTTGTCTGTATATTCCTGTATCTTAACTTGCCTCAGTTTCTTTTAAAGCTTAACCTTCAGGCTAAGTGATCTGGTTAATCCCTAGTTTCAGCCTAATCGCAAGATTCTCATAATGTTTGTTAGCCTCACAGGCACATTTCTTTTTTTTTTTTTAAGAATAATTTCAATTACCTCAACTCAGATTTAGCAGGTTTTTTCCTTCCCTGGAAAATACATGTGAGCTTAGTTGTTCCAGAACATGAAACATTTCTCTTTCTGCGATTTTGTAGCCTGTGTTACATTAGCAATTGAACTTTCCCTCAGCAACAAAACCATAATAAATGTTCAGTTTCCATTGAACAAAAGGAAAATCAGAGTAGAGTCTGCTTAGCTTCCTTTGCCTGTGAACTAATGAACACAGACCATAAATGACTGTCTGCAAGATCTAGTTATCTGTCTCTGCGAAAGGAACATACACTGCAGGAGAAAATGAGATTGCAAGAAAGAGGGAAGCTGGAGGATTAATAATTACAGGAAAGGAAACTCATTTAGGAGCCTAACATGGTCATTATGTAACTAAGCCTTGTTCAAGACCATTCAGATGATAAAGCAGTATAAACTGAGAATCAGCTAATGACTTGCTTGAAATGCTTTAGAAGCTGAAGCTTTTTTTTTTTTTTAGCATGAGCCTTGACCAAACCTAGATCAAGGTGACTATTATTATTAACTGATTATTATTAAATGTGTTCTGTTATAAGGAGTGCTTTCCTTTCCTCAGAAATCCAGTCCTTAGCAAGAAAAAGGCTCTTCTCTTGCTGAGGAGGTTTGTCTTTAGAGGGCATATCTGAATTCTTTTAAGTCTCTTTATCTTTGTCCTCACATCTCCTTCAACATAACGGTACTGACAGGGCAGCAGCAGCCTGGTTCACTTCTCCAGTGATGTGAGTGAGTGTCAGCTAGTTCTGCACTTGAAGAAGACAAGTAAAGACAAGCAGGAGGGAATAGCCTTCCAAAACCAAGCCACCTTTTAACATTCAACTAGCCACATGCATAGGCATTAGGCCAGAATGGCCGGCTCAGCCCTCAGCCAAAATCCACGTTATCCCCCACCTACCTCAGGAATCTAATTTACTTCTCTGTCCCCGTGGGTGGGTAGGTGTCAGGCTGTCTATCTTCTGCTAGATGGCAGCAAAGCCAAAAAACCTGTCTCTTCACAGTTGGTCTTCTTTTCCTGGTCTTCCTTCCTGGTAATCTTCCTGGTAAAGGAAAGTAGCCTCATCCAGTTTTTCATGGCCCATGTCATGCCATGCCAAACACACAGCCCTTGTTCCTCATATTCCACGTATCCTTCTTCATGGTAGAAATGAACTCACTGAACAATACAAAAGAGCAGAAGAACACAGGGAAATGGAGGCATGGACTGTGCTAATGATAAATAACTGTACACTTATTTATCATTAGCAGAGGGACCGTACATCAACATATAAATCAGAGCGATGTTGAACTACTCTAAGAGTTGACAGCTCCTGCTTATTTCCATGGCACTGCAGTTCCTTTTTGCCAAAAAAGGCCAAAAAAAATATTACCAACCAACCTGAGACAAAGTCTAATTTCATTTTCATTGGTGGAAATCTGAGGTTCAGCAATATATATGATTTCTAGTTGGGCTTTTATGACCATTCACGCTTTTTAAATAGCTCTCATCAAGACTTCTATTGCTTCACTGTGCTAGAGAGATCTCCTGTAGCATATTAAACTACAGTATAAGAAGCAGAGGTATATCAGTTGGGTATATTCATCTGGAAGCTCAGAAAAGACACTTACAACAATACCTGCCAATGTCTTACAGAGATTCGGCACACAATAAACTTATGAATTTCAATCTTATTTAATTTTAATGGCACCCCCAGGTCCAGATAGGATTCTGCTGTTTGCCTGGGAAATGAGGTGCTCTAGATTATACAAATAAAGGAATGATTGAAAAAAATCATCCTGTAGCTGCTTGGAGCAACAAATCATCCTGGTGCACGCAAAAAATTTTCATCTCTAGTGTACAATTTTTTTTTAAATGCACATAATTTATTCCTTACTTGCTAGAAAAGATTAGGCACTCATAGATGGTGGATAGCCAGTGACCATGTAGAATTATAAAGACAGTTAGTAGCAGATAACAGATATGTGTAAAGATTGACATGAATGATGCATTTATTTATGGGATGGTTACTGTAGCCCCCAACTGGTGAGTAGGATGAAAAGGGTAAAATACCCTCTTAATCTCATAAACTTTGGAGTCGTTAAAGTAATAACTGTATTTATGTCTTCAAAGCACTTTGTAAACATTAACTAATGAATCTTCACTACATATCTGTGAAGAAGACATTTTATAGAGGGAGATACACACAAAGAGATGCAATGATTTATCCAAGGTCACAGGCACAGTCAACATTAAAAGAGATTAGTACACAGTGTTCATTAGACCACATTCACGTTGGGAACAGTGTCTTAAAAATTTCATTAAAAAATACATTGCACACCCTTCTCATCCAAAGCAGAATAATACTGCAGCTGTGACAAATGTCTTGTCCAGACAAAAAATGATCTTGTGGAGGGTCATCTCCTCTACCTCTTGTCAAATATGCCACTCTGTCTGCTTGGTTTATTCCCATAGTATCTAATATAAAGAGAAATTATAGTACAGTGCAATTACCTACACACTCTTCCACAACTTGACTTATTTTTAAGGAGTGCTTTATATACAAAATAAGAGGATTGCTGGAAAAAACTGCTTTCACAGATCTGGCTACTTTCTCAGGTGCCATAGCTAACAGCCCTAATGCAGTTCTAGCTGAAGGAGTTGGTAAAAACATTAAAATTATATGCCTGCTCTTCGAATTCACAGTTGGAACCAGTTCCACATTTACAGGGTGATAAATTCACTGGGCCAAATTCACAGCAGGGCCTGATACCAAGGACAAACGCAACTGCACCAGCTGAAGAGCTGAGTGCTTAGCTTGCTGCTAACTGCTCATCACCACTCTCCCCGGCTCCTCAGGAGAGCATCTCCTTAATCGCTTCTGTTAGTCTAAACAAGTCCACTCGTAGGTATTGGTTAAATCAGCTCATGTGGCCTGAAGCAATGAAGGGAATTTCATGAGTAACCTTACTAGCAGATCTGAGCAAACAGGAGCTTTTGGCAGCCCAGAAGAAAAAATAAAGGAGCAGACAATGCCCTCTTCCGTTGTCGTATCTGTTTGCAGTGCATGTTTTCTTGCACACTGGGACAACACATCAGTGTCACTTACACCTTCAGCCATCAGGTACAAGGGATGCTGCAGTCCCACTCCTACTTCCACTCCATCATAGCATCGGTTCCATTGCGCCTATAATCCTGTAATCCCTCTACAAAAAGGCGAGATGATGAGGAGAAAGCAAGAACCATTACACAGGGTGGCGTGTCAGAGCACTTCAGTCATGGCAGTCGCTCCCAGCGTCAAAATATTTCACCTTAAAGGTAGGTACAGCCCATTGGCACATTTTACTACAGCTTCAGCTCCTTGATGATCAGAGCTTGGGAAGAAGATGAAGGCCATCTAGAATGACATACGGGAGTTTAACCTGCACCTCTTCTGTGATCTGCATACTTACAACACTGCTCAGCTTTTAATTTCCCTTATTCAGGATCTCCATCTCAATTTTGTCTTTGAAATCTATCACTGATATATGTATCTCATTGCATCCTTGCTTTGTTAATTCACTCACCTCTGAAGGAAAAGAAGGAGAATGTCCATCCTATTTTACTTCATAATTTCATTGTCTGAAAACTTTCCTTTCCTGTCTATAGTAGAAACTGGTTTTGTTTTATTGTTTGATTTTCTTATCTTGCTTTTCCTGCACACTGGACTGTAACCTGTTTTCTTCCAACTGTAGCTGATGTAGATAGACCCTCAAAGGGAGAAATTAGTTTGAACATTGGCAAAACAGTACAGGGATAACTCTGAAACAAAAGAGACATCTATATGCCTACCTGGAACATCTGTAAGCCATAAGGTAGTTACAACAAGTTTTCCTTCTTTTCCCCTCCCAAACTATGTTCCAACCTGTTCAGTTTTTGGTGTTTGTTGAACTATAACAGAAATAAAACTGTAGATTTATGCCAAAAAAATGAATTTTTGTTTCATGCGAGAAGAATTTTATACCTTTTCATAGTAAAGCAACATTAGCTCATTTCGTACCAGAGCAGACATCCTTTCTTTCCATTAACTTTTGCATGTTCTGCCTCAGGTGTATGATTAATAAAGGGTCAAAGTTGGATGAGTTTATTTATCCAAATAATCCTATTAAGAACAGCAGGGAGTCCAAAGGCTGTTAAGGAAAATAACCCACTTGTTGAAATGTTTGGATCAAGTAAGAGAAAATAAGTCCCATCTGTTTTTTCTATATTCTTAAGGCAGAATGAATAGCTATGCAGGAAAATACATTTCTGGTGTATTTTAAAATCATCATAGTAAAGTAAGAGGCCATTTTCAGACAGTAGAAAAAAAGATTTCTGGAAATGAATACTATACCAGATGCCTAGTGTTTAACAGTAGGGCATGGAGATTAGTTTGACAGAACCATTATTGAGCGGTAGGTGTGCTACACTTGAAAAAATGGAGTTCTCTTTTTCTATGCAGTTTTTAAGCGCCTCTGTTATTATAGATACCGGCACGGCAGCAGATTGTGTCTCCTAAATATGTTTAATTATATTTAATAGTGTTTCATCTCAGCCATTACAAGCTGGGAATGAAGGGGATGCCTGGGAATGAAGAGAGCTGCCAGGCCTGGAGAAGAGAGAGCGATGAGGAGCGGAGGAACATTTGTAATCCGGGAATTACTTCAGAATTGAATCAGTCACTGCTCAGTCTAATTGCTTTATTTATTTTTTGTCCAGTTTCTGACCAATTCCATAAACCAGAATATTATTTCCTATATATGCATTTCTACTAAGAAAAAAAATTGGGAAAATGCCAGAAGAAGAAGAAAACAATTGCCAAGCCACCCATCCAAACAACAGAAGCGTTACAGATCCTATTACAGTTTATAGCAATTGGGATTAGAAATGCCACAGAATACCCTCCTTCCATCCTTTTACAGACAAGTCTTCTGGGCTCTTCCAAAGCAGTGACTGCCAGATTAGGCCCATAGAACTGATTTCCAAGGAGACATTTGTTAAGACCTGGTCTTGACAGGTGGGATTCAAAGCCGCTATCACTTTGAATAGGCCCTTCGGCACTGTAAGAATTTTGGATCAACATCATCCTCTAATGGATAAGGAGGACAGGAGAACCTATTTATTTTCAAATGTTGGTTTACTGCTGCTTATAAAGCCCCATAAGTTTCCAAACCATTTTCCAGAACCAGCATGAGCGGCCAGTATCCAAACGGTAGCTTTGTGTTACGTCTTTCTGGCTTCTTTCTCTTTTGAAGCTGATAGCCTCTGAGCTATTCATCTGTTCCAACTTTCCGACAGCTATAAACTACCTGTGTACCTTCTCTCATAAAATGCGATCCACTAACACTGTTGGTAGGTAACAGCAAGGGAGAGGGGCTGCAGGGCAGGGGCTGCACTTGCTCCCCGCTGTCCCACAGACTCCCTGCCTGTGCCAACATCTCCTGGGGGATCAAGTGGCTGGGGATGCACAGAGGTCCTGGACCCCATCGTTCGTGCCGCATGATGTGTGGTAGTGCCACACAACATGTGGGCATCACACAGAGTGTGGGTGGCACGCTGATGCCTTCCAGGTCCTGCCAGGTCCCCTGGAAATGGCCTGCACCCGGTCAGGCTGGACACACTTTCCAGTCTGACCAGACACAGACCTGATCTCCAAGCAGGCTGCTGGCCATTACTCAGACTCAGTGACGGTGCAGCTATGGTCCCTCCAATTAGTTTTCTTTGTCATCTCATGCACAACAAGCAAAAAGTAAAACAAATGTAAAACCTCAGCCCTGAAATACTCCTGAGTACCAGAACAGTAGCACACTACTCACTTTATATAAAACCTTCAAGTGGCTTGCAATAAATTCCCACAAGCCAGCACAGAGCAAAAACTCCTCACCACCCCTGCTCACCTGCACAGATGTTTCCTTCCTGCACACAGGCACATGGGTGTCCTTGGGAAGTTAAACCATGCCCTGTTCTTCTTTGAGGAAACAAGATAGCTATCTATTTATGAAAAAGAAAAAATACACTTCAAAGGCATACGGAAGCACTTGACTACACAGTCGCTGTTGCTGCTGTAATCCTACCAAGCAAGGTCCCTTATGCTAGCCCGGGCTGGATCAGCCCCGCTCTGGCTGCTGGGGACTGTACAGCTGCTCTGGGTTTCTTGTGTTGTAAGGCTGAAGGGTTCAGATGCTGCAGCGGGCAGCAGTTACAGCCTTCCCCATCACTCCGCAGCCTGCTGGCTATCTACATGGCTTGAGAGCACATGTCCGGCAGAAGAGCTCTTCTGAGTACTGCAACAGTTAACTATCTCTGTACAACTTATTTCTGTCTAGATGGATTAATAATTTCTATTTTTTTATATAATTTACGTCCTCCAGATGATTTCCAGTGAGACGGAGACCACTCCGTCTGTGGCCAGGCTTACACAGCAATCTGAGTCATCCCTGATAATCAGATGCCTTGAGCTCCTAGAGGGTTTGGATCCCTCAGGAACATGTGGAAAGTTTCAGGAGTGTTACACTTTGCAAAATGAGGTAAATACAATCTACTGAAAGGTGAAAAATGAGTTAATTCAATTAAGCGCTTGGGACTTTCCACTTTTTCAAAATTCGCCTTTTTTGTTTACACAAATGGATGACATGTCCAATAGATGCACAATTAAAGGAAGAAGGATTTCCTACGCTTAGAGATACTTTTATACAGACATGCAGTGTACACTTTGAAACAAGGAAAGAAGGAAACTAACACTCAGCATGTGCTTGCAACTTCAAACAAGTGGGTAGCTGTATGAAACAGAAGCTAAATGTGTATTTTGATATCTGAACAGGAAAGCCAGCGTCTTTTATGGGTACCAACATCTTTATTTCATAGGAACAACTCTTGAGGAGTGGGATGTGTTTTCTAGGCTCACAGCAGGAAAGAGGATTTCCAGGATGCAGACAACCTTCTTTAACACCTCAGGAGTCACAGCATGGTCCAGCCCTGGCCTAGGGAAGGTGGACAACAGAGAAAGATGGGCATTTTCTGATGGTACCTGAGGCAAGCTAAAAAAAAAACAACTGCCACCTGGAATCAGCTCTATCGACTGGTCTCTTTGGCACCTCTTTTAAGCACCTGAAGACAAGAGGTTGGAATCCAGGCCACAGTTTTAAAAAACCTTTCCTGATGTCAGAGCTCAAGCTTGTCTCTGCAGTGCCCCTTTCTGTTTCCATCCATACACTGGCAATAGATACTTTTCTTAAAGTATGGCAGAACTAGCGTGTCCAGAAAAAATCCTGGTAAATGGATTGGTAAATGGAAAAAATCCTGGTAAATGGAGCATGGTAAATGGAAGGGGAGACATCACTGCATGCCTTGGAATGGGAGAAGGCAGAAGAAAAGGCAGTGTCATCTTTCAGAAGTGGTGTTTGGAGATGTCTTACTTGGTGCTGAGAAAGGACATGGTTGAATCAGACCTTCTCAAACACAGCAGCTGAGGCCCAAGAGGATTCCAGATGAACTCCCGGTAAGGAAACATTTAAGAGGAGGCAATCCAAGAGGGCTATGGAAAGGCTAAATGCTATCCTCAACACAGTTAACATGCAGCAGCACCTGCATGCAAAATGATGCACTGAAAGATGTTATCCTGATTATCTCATACCCCTTCTGGAAGAGCTCAGCTGACAGGAGGCACCGGCTCAGGGAACAGCCCATCAGCTCATGCTTGCATGCTTCTCTAGTGGGATTGGATCGTCCAGGGGGACTGGAGGAAGGCATAAGTAAAAGAGAGACATGGGGAGGCAAGAAGACCAATTAAGTGTTATCAGATCTCTATGGCAGGTCTTCTTCCACCCAGATTTATGTTTCAGAGTTTCAAACAGCCAGCAATGGAGTCAGAGTTGTTGTACATGGCTGTGCAAAGAAGCTCATGGAAATCTTGGAAGTCTGTCCCCTCAATATATGCAGACCCGTGCAACAAACCATACTGCTCTCACAGCAGGTCTGATACCTCCAAGAAGGAAGGAAAAGGAAAAAAATGGATGGAGGACAGCTGCAGCACGTTGGCAGTATTTAGCTGTTGCGCTGGCTTACTTGTGGAACTGTTTTTCCAGTTCAGACCTTACCCTTAGCTTATCACTTGTCCGTTTGTCCACAGCAGAGTCACTGATGTTAACGACTCTTTTGTTTCCTCTGTAGTATCCTCTAGACTGTCTGCCCCAGGCTGACTCACAACAGCGAAGCACTCAGCCAACAGAACTAACCACAACTTGTAAGCTTTAAATAGACAAAATATCTAGATCCTGACTTTCAAGCTGATAAACAAAAAGAAAGGTCTGGAGTGCCTACATTAGTCACCTAAGGCTTCCTTAGTGTCCAGAGAGAGAGACAGGCACCCTGAAAGAGTAATCCAGGTCACAGGAGGACTAAATTGCATTCTGGAGTTCCTCGTCTACAGCAGTAAGAGAGCTTAAGACAATGAGAGTCTTAATGTAGGTGCCTCATTAAGTGCCTATGATGCGATGGGATGAATTTGGGCGAAAGTGTTCATGCCACTGCAACAACAGAACCCTGGGAGGGTTGCTGCTGTGTTTTTACTTGGAGAAAGGCTAGCTCATCATTTTCCCACGAGCCTTTGATCTCATCCCAGTGGCTCTGCTCAAGTCACTAATCCCCAAAAGCACAAAGCATTCCCTTTTCAATTTAGAAAAAGAGTGGGTGTATAGATGAGTGTACCAAAAGGGCTTGGGGAAACCAGAGCAAGATGGAGAATATAATTTCAAGCCCCTGTCCTGAGGAAGGGATATGCTTCTTTCTCCTCCTACACAATTCAGAGGAGAATATCAGAGTTTCTGCTATTGCTCCAAAGACCAAGTGTTTAACCAGACATGCTGTCCTCTTGCCTGAGGACAGCTGCAATACACAAAGTGCATTTTAAGAAATCATTGATTTTATTAACTGCAATTATAAAGGCCAGTAATGAAAACAAGAAAGGACTATTATCCAGTCCCTCCCAGATATCAAAATTCATAACGACCAGCATCACTTTACTAAACTATAAAGCAAATAGTTTTAAGCCAGGCAGAAATATCCAGGGTAGGAGTGTAACTGACCAAACTCCCAACTTTCACACACCACATTCATAACCTTCTGCCCACCTTATGATTTCATGGTAAGTGTTCTTGTCTGGGGAGGGAGACGACTCTGTATGGAAAATTAAAGTACTGTCTCAAGTTCACACTGATACACACATAGATCAGTGGAGCCTTTCATTCATATTTTCTGAGGAAAAACCATTAAGTTAACCAGAGGCTAAGCTGCTGTTGAGATTGAAGCTATAGGATCATGGAAGTGTAGGTTGGAATATACCTTGAAAGGTCATCTACTCCAACCTCCTGCTCAAAGCAGGACTGTTGCCATCCCAAGGTTCTTCCTAATGGAGAGCTACATTAGGCTCTTCCTAATGTAGCCCAGTGTATGAGTTGCCTTATTTGCAGTGAGCATGCCCTGTCAGCACCCATCCACTATAAATGCCCAGGGCTTTTTTAGCAGGGCTACCACCAGCCAGTCACTTCCCAGCCTGTGCTGATGCATGGGGTTATTCTACCACAGGTGCAAAACTTTGCATTTCTCCTTCTTAAACCCTTCAAGCTGTTTATGTTGGCCTAGTCCTCATGTTTAGCAAAGGTCCTTTGGATTGAAGCTCTGCCACCCATCTTGTCAGATGCTTTTTCTAACTAAATATCTTCTATAAATTTGCTGATGGTTCATTCTGTGTTATCAGTCAGGTTGTTGATGAAGATGTTAAACAACCCCTGCAGTATTCCTCTCATAAATGACCACTAGCCAAATGTGAGACACCCTTTGAGCCCAGAGGTTCAGTCCACGTAACAGCTTGTTTCTCCAGACCATATTTCTTCAGCTTCCAAATGAGAATGCTGTGGGTGATGGCATCAAAATCATTAATAAAGTCAAGGTGTACTACATGCATGGCCCTCACCTTCTCCACACACAGTCACACTGTTGTAGGAGGCAATCCATGTTGACTATTTCTGATTAGTATTTCTGACTATTTCTTAAGGACTTACTGCTAGTCTTTTTCCTAGGTCCTTCCTTTTGCATTTCTTAAGGACTTAGAGATAGTCTTTTTCCTGTTGTCACAGACCTCTCCCAATCACCATGATTTGTCAGAGATAACAGGCAACGCCCTATGAAATCACATGAGCCAATTCTTTCAGCACTCTTGGGAAAATCTCATCCAGCCCCATAGATCTGAATACATCCAGGATCTCCAAGTAGTCCCTACTGCGTTATTCCCCCACTGTTGCCTGTCCCTCCAGTCTTCAAGTTGTGCTGATATACACAGTGGTCTGGGAGAAAGTTTTGCTTCTGAAAGCCAAAGCAAAAAAAGTTATTTGAATTTCTCAGCCTTTTCCATATCATCAAACACTAACTTGTCTCCTCCAACAGACCCACATGCACTTTTGCAACTAGCATACCTATAGAATTCTTGGTATCCTTAAGACCAGCTCCAGGGCTTTGACCTTCCTGATTTTGTATGTACATACCCAGGCTATGGTGTCATACAACCCCTTTGCTGCCTGCCCTTGTATTAGCAACTGGTATGCTCCTTTTTTGTATTGTAGTTCATCAAGAAACACCCCACTTCACCATGCTGGCCTTTTGCTGCAACACCCAGTCTTCCTGCACAACACAATGGTTTGTTCCTGAGCTCTCTCTATTTTTCCTTTGAAAATCAGCCTTGTTCCCATTCATGAGGCCTTCCAAGGGATGCTACCTAGCAAATCCCTCACTGAGCTGAAGTCCACTCTCCTAAATTCCAGTCCTGACTCTACCACTCACATTCCTCTCTCTCCTCTGGATCCACAACCACCTCGTGGTCACTGCAGCTGAAGCTGCCATCCACGGCCACATTTGACCCCGATTCTTTCCTTCCTGCGAACAACACCTCAAGAGAGCATTGCCCCGGTGGACAGTTTCACAATTTACATTATTAAAGTGTCACTAGTGCTCTAGGATCTGCCTGAATTCCTGCACAATACTAAGTTGCCCTTCTGACAGATGCCTGGATCATTGAAATCCTCTCTGTGAGCTCACCTAGATGCTCTTCAGAAGTTCAGGAACTAGCAAGGTTTCTCAGCTTTCATCCTGGATGCTAATACATGGAACCACTTTTAAAACATACCATTTTTAATAACATAATCTGTTATCTAAACAAGCCCATTGTACCTTCATGGGTAGAATGAATTCAGCTCTATATCTGTCTGCTTCTGTCTTCTGACACTGCCTGAAAAACTGGATTTCTTGCTAAGTCTGCAAAGCTCATTTTTGTGCAATGAGGAAGAATGACAAAGATGAGACATAGCACAGTCAGGGGCTTACATGATGAAGTATTTCTTTGTAGAGCAAGGCTAGAGTATAGAGACCTATAAAGGTGTAACTCTGACATCTTACTGCACTGCAGCTTTTGGGGCCTTGCATGTTCTGTAGTCATTTCCACTTGCGCACAGTTAACAGAATAAATAAGTGAAAAAGCTAGCAAACCCAAAAAGTCATTGCAATTGTTTATTCATTTTTGTTTCCCTCTGATTTCAAGCACTGAGGTGGTGCAGAATCAGGCCTCCTATACTGTATTAAATCACATTCTCAAAAGGATACATATAAGGATGTATGCATTTACCTGCAATGCATACAAGAAAAAAGATCTCTGGTATAAAAAGGAGCAAGAATTTATCCTCTCTTGGGAGGGGAAGGCCATAATCATCTAGGTCTGATGTGCAAAGACTTGATGTGATCATAGACCAGATACAACCTCAGGGAGGTTTTTATGTCAGGGAACTGAGTTTTACCAGTATCTGAAAGTATCAGTGACCTGGCAGTGTCCATGTCCTGCTTTCTAGGTAGTTCAGTCTTTTATTTCCCCATAATCTGTAAGGATACATGTAAGAAGACAAAAATGCTTTTCTTGTGTGTGTGTGAGCTTCTCAAATAAAGGTCAGGACTTTCCCTCTGCCCTATCATCCTCCCCCTTCCCAAAAGCATATGCTTTAGCCAGAAAAACGACCAAGAATAACAGAAATAAGGGCTCTGCCTCTGCTTCTTTCTACTCAAATGGTTACTTTTTAATTAAGAATAAACTCCTTTTGTCCTGCTTGTATCCTGCACCTCAGGTCAGGAAAACTAGAATCCTGTTACCCTTGGAACCAGGGTCTCCCGCAGCCTTAACAGCTTTTCGGATCCTCTTCCTGTCTCTTAAATCACACACAGTGCCTTCAACAGAGCTGTGTTTGTTGGCCTCCTTCCTTATCTTACACACACACAGAGTTTCTGTAACCCCTTTCAAATGGACTTTAGAGGTTTTCTTCCGCACTTTGGGTATCAAGTTATCCATTAACACTCTTTGCTGAGGTTTAAGTACCCAATGGTTATACTTAGTGCTGGTTCTCCAGTCCCTCTCCCTAACCAGGATGTTTATTTTCCGTAAGACTCTTATAAGTTTAATCTCCTCACCGGAGTTTGCATTTGTCTAGTGAATGTAAATTCCCTCCTACTGGCACCCGCTAATCTCTAACAAGGTAAGCTGTTATTAGGGGATATCTCCTTCCCAAGCAAAGCCAACATCTCATCTTCCTGAGACCCCTTTGCCTTTCGCACTATGGTGGCCCCAGCATCATATCGATGTGGGTGCACTTTGCAGGGCCTTGAGGGTGCTCAGTTTGAAGAAATAATCAGTACCAGTTAGCTCAGCCTGCTGAGACAGCTGGTTGTGATTTTTGCCAAGTGGCTGTTTAGCAAGACTTACTGCTCTTAGCGGGATTTTTAGGACTTATCAATGATGGGGATTAGCCCTGATTTGAGCTCTCGGAGACCAGACACCGGTACAGGCACATCCATGTGATCCCAGTGCACAGGAGGAACCACCTCCTTCTGCAGCCAAAGCCTGTCCCTGTTTGAAGGTGCAACCCGGTCCACCAGTGGGAACCATTGATTTCTGGGGCTGTGCTCAGAACAGCGGCAGTAGCCACCATCCCCTGGCAGGCATGTTATGCCCAGTCCAGTGAGGATAACGCCGCCTCCAAGGCCTCCGCTCTTCAGCTTGCATGGGAACAGCAGATGCTTCTAGTTCAACTCCCCAAGTAGATGCCAAGAGCTGGAAAGGGAGTCTCTGTTGCTGTTATACTTTGTATACGCTGTGCTGGCAAGAGCACTTTTTGTTAGCATGACTGCATCTACACTACGGCTGCTGCTGGCACGGATCTTCTGTATTAAAACACTTGCCTCTGCCCCAGCCAACATTCCTGTTGCAGCCAACATTTCTAGTGTAAGCCTAGCTGGAGCTCTCAGCCGGCTGTGATCGTATGCAACCGTCAGCGTCTGTCTGCTCTTTAGTGAAAGGTCTGTCCTGGAGCATGATGTTCTAGCAATGGCTCATCGGTAATACTTACCCAGGCATGGAAATGCTTCCGAGGTTTTTCATCTTTCAGCCTAAAGAAATTATCTCAGAGTAATGGTAGATTTACACTCATTACCTCGCTACCTTTCCCATGATTCCTGCCTCACTGGGAACTTTTCCTGGACCTCAGAGACAACGGAAAGTTTGGAGGATAGTTGCTTTTAAAGCCAAAACACTCCAAAATACCCATCTTCAGCCAAACAATAGAGGTTTGGCACCTTCCATCACAGTCTAGCCAGCTTCCAGCTGCATCTGAGCATGCTTACGAGACGAGTCATGCTGAGAGACAGCTACTGTCACATACAGCTAAGGAAAATGAAATACAGGGAAAAGCACTGCTTCTCACCTCCCACTGATTCCCCCACGATAAACTCTTCCAGAAAATTAGTTAAAGTTCGTTGTGTCTTGAATTCCATATTTGGCTGCAATTCTATGTGCTTACATATTCTGTAAGTGCCACAGGGAAGAAAAGTGTTATAAATTGTTGCATGTTATGTTGCAGGAAACATTTCTTCCTGAGGCAATAAAAATTACACTCACTTGAGCTTGATCAGGCTAGCTCCTAGGGCTCGCCTTAACAGAAAGCCTTCCTGAGGTTAAGCAAATGTTGTAACAAGATGAAATATGTGGTGCAGTGATGGCTATGGACAGTCAGTGTGAACAAGTCCAGTTATCTCAAGTTCAAGGACAACCCTCTGGGGGGTGTCCACCTCAGAGGACAAGGACAAAGAGAAAGATCAATCAAACAACAGCAACGCCTGGCAAAGTCAGGAAAGGTTGGGGACTACGTGTGTTAGAAGGTCTCTAGCTGCTCCACTCGTGCTAGCCAGACCAGGCCTCAATGTAGGTCTTCTCCAAGTGGAGACGGCAATTTTGGTGGCAAGGCTTTACACCCAGTGCAGGAGAGCAGTGAGAGCTGCTCTGGGGATTCAGCCTGAGCTGTGATTTGTGACTGTTTCATGTAATTGCCAAAGGGCAACCATCACGCTCACAGGCGCCAGCAGACAAACTGCTGTACAAGCCTGTAGGAAGAACTTGCGTTGAAGAGGAAGCACAGGTGCTGAATGGCAACAACGTCCAGGGAAAATGGAAGGGAACCCATCCATTTAACGCTCAGGATATAAGACAATAACCTACTTAAGGCAATTTTGCTTTACAACCCCAGGAGTCTCAGCTTTTTCTTTTTTGATTGCCCTTTAGTCCCTGCCCAGTGGTAGTGTGCATAAGAATGTTCACCTAATTCTGGCTGGGATTTATCTTTTTTTCCACAAAAGCTGGACATGTGAGCCACTGTGCTTGGAGCAGAGCCACCAGTAGCATCTTTTGAACAGGCAAACAGACCGAAAGCCACAAAGACAGCTGCTGCGGCAGTGACCAGCTTTCAGCTGGCTGCCTCCCGGAGAGGGCTTTACAGTCCTACGCCAACATTGAAAGGTAAGAGGCAGAAACCCGAGCTAGCCAAAAGGAAATGCTTAAAGGAAAGGCGTAATATAACCTAACCCCCCCACTCCTCCCAGGCTTGGATGTCTTCCCACAGGCTCCCACAGCCGGACTGCCAGCCTGAGCCCCGCCACGGCTCGCTGTCTGGGCAGGGGTGTTCACCCCTCTCTCACCACTCCCTGTGCATCAGGGATGGTGCCTCCTCTTTCCAAAGCACGGCCAAATAACTCGCACGCTCAGCTCTGACCTCCCTTCCATTTCTTCTGCACCTACTGCGTGCATCTGGGACCTTGTCCTCCCCTCCCTGGCAGCACCCACCAGCTGCCAGTGCCCCAAGATCTCCCTAACACAGAGGTGCCTGTGGCTTGCTCTGCTGTTACTAGGACCCTGGGCCACCCTGCCCTCCAGGAAAATTGGTTCTTATTCACCATTGTCTCAACAGGTTTCAAGATTTGTTTCATTGTATTGGGCATGAGGCAGAGCCCCAGCCACCCAGACATCCCCGGTGCCCACCTCTGGCATGGTTAAGGAGAAGGACAGGAGACACGGGAGGAGATACTGGGTGGGAGGTACCTGAGAGGAGGCAGAGGAGACACATGGGAGGACATTGCTGGGGACATGGCTGGAGGTGCACTCCTGGGAGGAACCGCTCTGTGCCAGAGGAGGTACCTCGGAGGGATGGTGGCCATGCGTGACCCACGCTGGGGCAAGGACACCCCTGCCACTGGTGGACAGAGGAAAACAAGTAAGAAAGAAGGGGCAGTTGAAAGGAACCCTTATGCGCAGAGCCAGCATCCAGCACTGCCCATCACCTCACTGGAGGAGCTGGGAGGGACTCCATGTGAGGGCTGGTGGAAACAAGGGAAGCTGAGGCTCAGGAGGTGTCTGGCTTAAGTTGAGTCTGGGGAATGGGGAGGAAACATGTTTCCCTAAGTGTTTGTTTAACTGTCTTCTTTTCATCAATATCCAAATCAGTAATTAGAATTTTATGTTAATTTGCCAAAAAATTAAATGAAGTAAACTTCCCCAAGTCAAGACTGTTTTGCCAGTGACAGTCATTGAAAACTGCTTCTTTTATTAAACAGTAGTTTCCAACTAGTCCCATTGGTCTATTTGGGATTCCCAGGTCCTTTGATGAGAGACCACGGTCTGCAAACAACACTGCCCTTGTACTAGAGATAGACTTGAAAAACAGCTACAAGCCCCTTATATGCCTCAGTTCCTCCAAAAATCCCTTTAACCCTTTTGCCTAGTTCTGTTCTCTGCAGATCTTTCAGTTTCTAAGTCCATAAATACTCCTCTTGAAACGTACAGTTCATTTTCTCTCATACTGTATACTGCCTCAATCTCGACAGCTTGATGCACGTAGGCTGGAGTCAGCTAAGGCAGGTTTCATTTAAGAGCAGCCTACACACACATACACACGTGGTCAGTCACTGCAGCAGTAGGTCTTTTCCTATTCTTTTTTTAAGAAAAAAGCTACCCAGCTGTTGGACAGGTCAAAAACCATCACCTCCAATGGACAGCTTTGCACGTTAAAGCTTGTTCCCTTCTATGTGTTCACTCCTCCCATGCCCTCACTTGTTGCAGAGGGATGGAGGTACAGCCCACCTCACCTGCTAGTGAGGTATTTTAGTGCATACAAAGAACAGTATCACTGTGCGCAGCACTGCCTCATTTTATGTAAAATATGGGGAAATAGTTGTGCAAACCAGTTGTGCATATGGAAACTATCATCCCCAAAGCTTGGCTAGCTTCACTGAAACACCAAAAGGCTCGTCGCCTCTCCAAGGACTATTTTCCTGTAGTGTTTCAGTCTTTTCTTGCTCCCACCCATTTCGACACTGGAGCTGTTCAAAACAATCTCTCACTTTTTCTTTTTTCTTTCAGATGAAGGGAGAGTATTTTCCCTGTCTACAAGAATAGCTGTGCTTTGTTACCTACACATTTAAATGAAAGTAATCTGGGGCAGAAACCTGGTCTGGAAAACTTCAGCTCAGAGGCTGAAAGCTTCAGCAGGTAATTAGCACCTGAAAGTAGAGCTGTTAAACAGGAACAGTTTGACTCTGATATTCCAAATATACATCCCAATGAAGAACAAGGGGAAGAAGCACTCTGTTCCAGGCCAAACACAGATATCTATCCAAGTGGAGAACCAGGGGGAAAGGAAGCCTCTGGTGAACAGTGCCACTTCATTATGTGTCCAAGCCTGGGGAAGGACTGTGCCTGCAATAGCTCCAGCAGTCCTTATTTGGGGGATTTTAGGTACTTTTATGCCCTTTCATTTGTACCATTGAACCACTCCTCCCTCTTCAGCATACTTAGCATATCTGAAGTAGAAAGTACTATTTTTTCCCTTTTACAGATAGGTGGCTCCAGGACAGGGATACTGAGATTGAAGCCCTCAGAGGTATTTTGGTTCCTAATTCAAAGGAGATTCAAGAACTCAAATGCACATAAAGGTTTGGGACTAACCAGCCTTCAAAGGCTGTGTACCCACTCTGTGGCTGCAAATCACCCTGGGTCTCCCGAGCCCTGGGCTTGTGCTTCAACACCTAGAGATGCTTTCTTCTGTTACAGTTGCTCCTAAATTCAGTATACTTTCTTGTTGAATAAGGGAGTGGTACAACTGTACCTACAAGACGGACAGGTAGAAGTGTTGGCATCCCCCCACTGCGGGTTTCTGCCTTTGATGCTTTGGCCACGACCCTGCATCAACTCCTCATCCACTGCAACACTACGTCTCTTTGTCTGGGCAATAGGCTAGGGGCACGCGCATGGCCACACACCCTGCCTTCACCGACCCCACTGGTGGGGTGCTGCTGTTCTTGCCTGACCATATCCTCACATCACGTGCATTTGCTCCTCAAACCTCCTTCTTTGTCTCCATGAGCCCCAAGAACAGTGGGAAGAGCTGTACTTCACACAGAGGTATTTCTTCTCCCGTCAGACTTCTACAATATTATGAATGTCTTAAGCAACCACGGTTAGACCCAGTGGCAGCAGATTTTCAGAGAATTAGTTCAGGTGTTTTGGAGCTGAGCCCTTCATAAATCTTCTTGAAATTCCACAGATTTATTGCTAATGTCAGTTCCTGAGAATCACACCTTCAACCTCCAAAGCACAAAAATGTCTCTTTTGTTAGAGGATTTAACTACTGCTTAGATTCATTAGCAAAGGTAATTTTGGCCTAATTAGTCTTCTAATTTCTATGTTATCCCTTGTAGGAATATGCCCTCAGAAATTGTAAAATGGTTTATAATATATGCTAATCACCATAATCTGATTTGTCTTTAATTATACGTGTAATGGGGAAACTAATTGGAAGATGAAGGGTATTCTGAAGGGCCAAAATATGTAAATCAGGAAAAGAACAGAATATTATCATTAAACAACAAAAAAAAAAGCTTCTGCGTATATGGAAGAATATACGTTTCCTACAGCAGGAATATCAGATTGCTTAACTTCTTTTGGAGCTCCTTATTGTAGCAAAACTAATTCGTAAGTCTAATGACAACTGAGGTCTTGGCCTTACAACATCTGCCTGGCCTGAAATGGAACACCTAATTCTAAGACAAAAATACGGAAAAATTATTTGCAGAATAGAAGGCAAAGTGTAAATAAAGTTGCAAATTATCCTAGTGGTTTACAAGTGAAATTTTCTTAGTTTCAAAATTTCCTACTTGCAGGAATCACAGCACTGTATCCTGAAGTTTCCTCTTTTTTAAAAAACAGGTTGGGCTGGTGGATCTTTTAGCAACTTTGCAGTATTTTTTCCCTTTCCTGGGATTTAATGGAGAATAGCAGAAAAACCAGCAATTTCCTGGGCATTTATTATTTCTGTTATTGAAAAGTACATTTTGTATGAAGTACTGTCAAATTCTATCCATGCTTTAAATGTTGCAGTGTAATGTGGCTTTGCAAAGCACAGTGAGGGAGGGAGAAAAGAAATCATAGCTCTCCTATAAAGTTGTCAGAAGGGAGTAATTTAAAAATATCTTATTACACAAAAGGACATAAATTAGCAAAAGTGAAGATACTATAGCTATCCATGATTTTTAGCATAAATATTTGAAAGGATAAGCATTTTCTGGGTTGCTTGCTTTCTGACTATGGGAGAATTCAGATGTAAATTTGGAATTTGTCTGGATAAAAACCACGTTTTTGTTTAATTGTGGTTTTTATTATGGATTTTGTTTGGTTGTTTTTTTCCTATTATTAGACTAAAGTTGACAAATACCAACATGTAATTGCACTTTGAGTGCTCCAGTTCGGTAAGTACCTCACTGAACACTTGTCCGTAGTAGCAGAGTCTACTAACAGGCTGCAACGCGAACGGGGGAAGCTGATGCACATGCTCTGTCCCTCTCAGCCCAACAGATTTGCCAGAGCTTGTCTGACAGTCCTACCTGTGCTGTTTTTACCTGTGCCTGACCCTGGAATTGCATCTGTAACGCATTTTCTATTAAAAAAACCAGTGACTAATAATTGTGCCAGTTTTCAAACATTCGGTCTCTAGCTTGGCTGGTCCCATGGGTAAGCTACTATGATCAAGTATGTGGAGAGTGTCCACACCAGATTTTCAGATATTTTAAGAAACTTGAGTTATCATTGAATGCGCAACTGCACAGTGCGATCTGGGCAGACGCTTTCAGAAACCAGAGAGAAACCCTGGCTCTTCACTCGAGCCCACAAACCAGCTTCTGTAACTTAACGCAGAGGGAAAACTGCAGTCCCCAGGAAGAGGACGCTGTCCTCACTTGGTACAGCCTGCTGCTATACCTGGACACGTTCTCATCCATACTAAAATTAGGCCACTCGTCCCTCCCAAGCTTTGCTTGGGTACAAGCCGTTTTCTTCCATACAAAAGTTCTCGAGGAGGCTTCATTGCATAACAAGCTGCAGGTCATTTTTGAGCAAAAATACATCAGCATCTGACAATGTTCAGCATTTCAAATCCGAGTGTGTTTAAATGATTAGAAAGAGACTCAAACATCCAAAATTCCTCTTTTGTATCTTCAATCTGACATATTGCTGGACAGAGTGGTGGCCACACCAGAGTCATGCGGTGGAGAGGACACGTTAAAGCGGGGCACAGAAAAGAAACCTTACCTAGATTGTTTGCAAGTACAATGTTTGAGGCAAAGAATCTCATTTGTACTATCCTTTGGCATTTAAACACAAAAAGATAATAGCCGATATTTTTATTTTGAAATAAGAAATCTTGTACCAAAGGGCTTTCTAGATCATCGGAGTGAGCTGCATTTATACCATTTCTTTCTGTGGCTTTAAGTCAGCAATGGATTTGGCCTAATGAGTGTCATGCACATCTCCCAATTTAGGCAATATCAAGACATCTCCTAATTTAGGCAACTTAAAATACCAACGATTTTATTTTCTAACGACTTGTGTGTACATGAGGGGAGATCCCAGCCTTTCAGCAACTGGCAGCTGAGATCCCAGCACAGCTAGGACTGGGATGCCATAATGTCTGCTAATCTTCTTAAGAGAACTAACCACGCAGTGGGATGTGCCTTAAAGCTTGTTCTTAATTTTTTAATATATTTTATTAAATAGGGAATTGGGGAATCAGAGCACACTCATACATTTATTACTTCGTCTGTCAATAGGACAAAACCAGGCCAGCTACACAGAATAAATTAAACATAAGCCAGTTGAAATATTAATTTAAAATAATATTGTGTATAGACATAGATCTTTCATGATGACAAAATATTCAAAAGATTTTCTAATTGTCTGTGAATTTGCAATATTTGCTGAATAATTTGAACAATTAACTTTCCCATGAGGTATTACAAATTGTTTCAACCGTCTACCAGTCTTCTTGTTTGGCTGGTAACTGAAGACATCTGGTATTGATTACTGGTATTGGAACTTTAAATGGCAACAAATTTAAGCAAAACCAACCTGTACCTTGTATAAGTGCTCACAATAATGAAACAGTATTGTTACAGTTGGGAAGCCTTCAGCATAGTCTCACAAATAGCTGGTAACTTTCTGAACATTTACAGCCATCAAACAACATGAGCAGTACTAGCCAAGCATGAAAAGATATTTTTTTTCAACAAGCATATCACGTTATTTAGCATGCCCTAGCACAAAGAGAAAATCTCAGTAGGTCAGTGGAAGTCTCCACAGACCACAGTGGGTCTTGAATCAGGCCTCCACCAATAACCTCCTAACGCAGCAACGGACCTTGCCAGGGCACGGGCAAATGTCCTACCCAATTCCAAGCTGCACAGTCAGGGGCCAGACATCGCTTTCTCCGTCTCCAGCAGACTCACTGAGGAAGCACTCACAGCGCTGCAGACATTGCCCCAAGCCATCACTGTGCAGTTCACCATGCAATCCAAATGCTATCACTACTCATGACCTTGTCCGTTTCAAGAAAGTATCTGCTGCACATATTTAAACCTTTACGTGGGAAGGGGTTTGTGCGGATGCAGTCTGGCTGCAAATGAAGCCACAAGCTAGAAGATAACTTTTGTACTATTTAAAGAAGAGTCAAATGGGAAAGGTAATCACCCATCCCTTGTGGGCTTCATTTGACCTTCATCTAACGTTTCTCCATGGATGTATGACTGAGCCAGCCCAAATGTGGCCACACACCATAAATTATGAAAACATGCATAGAAAAGATGCAGTGCAGTGAGGAATTATATGAACAAATCTGGATGACATTTAACAGAAGAGTTAATGGTCATATTGTTCTTGGGTTTTATTGAAAATGACCAGGCGGGCTCTGGAAAATATGCGCTGTTGAGAATCTGTTCAGCGTTTTTATCAAAGGTTCTTTGCAATTAGTGGCAAACTATTGTTAATTCCTCTGGAATTCTTTGAAATAAGATCACCCTGATTTCAGCCCGATACTATTCACGGCCTTGCAATCTGCAGCTCTATGGGAAATGTGTTTTAATAATAAATGTAATAGTGTCCTGGTTTTGGCTGGGATAGGGTTAATTTTCTTCCTAATAGCTGGTATAGTGCTGTGTTTTGGATTTAGGATGAGAATAATGTTGATAACACACTGATGGTTTAGTTGTTGCTAAGTGGTGTTTACACTGGTCAAGGACTTTTCAGCTTCCCCTGCTCTGCCAGGTGCACAAGAAGGGGGCACAGCCAGGACAGCTGACCCCAACTGGCCAAAGGGCTATTCCACACCATATGAGGTCATGCCCAGTATATAAACTGGGGGGTTGGCTGGGGGGCAGCAATCGCTGCCCAGGGACGGGCTGGGCATCAGTTGGAGTTGGTGAGCGGTTGTATCACTTGTTTTTTTTCCCTGGGTTTTGTTCCCCTCTCTCCCTCTCTCTCACTGTTTCCCCTTTCATTGCAATTTACTATTATTTTTTTCTTTCTTTCTTTTTCCCAATTATTAAACTGTTCTTATCTCAACCCACGAGTTTTCTTACTTTTGCTCTTTGGGGATTCTCTCCCCCATCCCACCAGGGGGGTAGGGTGAGCGAGCAGCTGTGTGGGGCTTAGTTGCCGACTGAAGTTAACCACGACAAATAGCAAGTATTTGTGCGGCAAGCAGCAGTGATCACAAGTTAGCGCCATTCAATAGCATTTTCACTGTTGAGGGACTTGACTTGCCAACCTTAATCTTTACAGCTCCCCGTGAGGTGAGCGTGTGAGCAGTTTATCTCGGTAAACGCAGAGATAGGAGCGGGTAATCTCTCCCTCCCGAGGCTGATGGGTCACACCCTGTTAAGCACAGCCCTGGCGTGGCAGGGTCCTGCAGCTCGCTCGGGCATCGTGGAGGTAGGCTCGGCTGGACGGAGGTGCTGTTCAAATATGCTGCTCTTTTCTTGTTCAAGTACTTCACAGCCTGTGAGTTAATTACTACTCCCTTTTTTTGGCCGGAGTGAAGGCACACACATGGCAGCTGCTCGCCTGAGGCCGGGGTGCGGGAGCTGAGCTGAGAGCCAGGAGTTTAGGGAGCCTGCCGGCCTCGTCCTCCCAATGCTTGCAAACATCCTGCTGTAAACACAGCAGCTTCTGGCCTGCCTCTCCATTGCTCCTCAGAAAGGGGAAATCTTTGACTTCCCAAGTCCGTTTTCTCCCACGTGGTCACCCGAAGTCCCACGTGGGACTGGAAGTATGGGGGCTGGCTGGTGCAACCTAGCCAAGCTACAGAGGGTGAAGGTCCTCGCTGGAGATGTGCTGGAGCCCAGCTGCAGCTCCGCTCCACCCATGCTCCTTCCTTCCCACTGCCGTTGCTATCAAGGATGGCAGGTAAAGGTGTGGAGGAAGGAGAGCAGAGACACCTGCCCGGCCTTTCTTCCTAAGGGGAGGTTTCCATCTGCATGTCATCCATGGGCTGTGCCACTCTCTTCTTTCCAAGAGGACACTGCAAAGTCACTTCAGTGTGAGAGAAAATCAGAATTAAATGTTCCTCTATCGCAGAGCTGCACAAAGTCTTGATGCAGCAACATCTACCTCGTCTACAAGCATGGTGCTGATGGGCCACAGGGTACACTATAGAAAAGCAGATCATTATTAGCTACATCATTGAGAAAAAGGTGGCACTAGAAGTATTACAAGTAGCTGTTTGGTTTTTTTTCCAAAGCCATGAGGTATGAGGCAAAGAAGATTAACCATGAGGGAAATAGTTGGAGTGGTATCACTACTTTCATGGTTGTTCCTAATAGCACAATTGTCAGTAGCATGAACAATGGGGAGGCATTGTTAATTTAAGCTGCAAAATATTTTCAAGTAATTTATGCAGCAAAAAAGCCTCTGACTTGTACAACAGCCAGAGTGAAGGCATGTAATGATTTTAAAGGCAAAGATGTTACTAACAGTTCCTTTGAATGGATGGGACGTATACTGTTTCTCTTCCTCAAGTAACAAAAAATGTTACTAATTTGATTAATGATGAACCTTCAGAAATTAAAAATGCAGCATGGAAATCTTGATTCGCAATCATTGCTACCTGAAGTTAATGATTGTTAATGATTAATTAACAATTGCTCAAATGAGTTCCTGCAGCAATTGGATGAAATTACATAGGAAATTACTGTGCCATGGTACACTAGACAAATGATTCCCCTAGTGTGTATTTATAGAAGTGAATTGCACAAAGCAAGCAGCAGAACAATTATCAAAACTAATCACTCCTGGAACTTGGGATCTTGTTTACCTTTTATCTGAGGCTGTGAACTGGACAAATAATACCCGTGAAAAGCCAGTGGCAAGACTTAGCATCTGGTGATGGATACTCACTCAGAGCGCCAGACTTACAACAACATATGCTATTCATGCTCCCTCGTAACCTCCTATTTTTGAAGGAAAGTATAAAAAATTGCGGAGACTCTGTTTTCTTCAGTGATCAGTGTCAGGGATTGTAATAATGGCTTTGTTCCCCTTTAAAGGCTTTATCCAGCAGAGAAATGCAGACAGGCAACTTTATGTGCAGATGTGTGACCGCTGGTTTCAAGGAGCAATACAGACCTATTTGCAATCATCCCACTGCAGGACCAGTTCTTGCTCATTTATTTTACTTAGGTGTGCTTGCAACAAAGTGAGGATGGAAACTGCTTTATATTATGTTGAAAAGAAAATGGGAGGGGGGGTAAAGACGAAAAATGATGCAATCATCAGAAAATAATTTGAAACAGCAATAAAATGTTAATAGTTTAATGAAAAGGAGAGACGGAATACAAACCGACAAAACTTGTCACATGGTTGTATTTTGTTTAACAAGAGAATTTATTTTTAAGTGAATGGATGATTCACATGGAAAAATATGTTCTAAGTGTTCATCGTCTGTGGGAGAGTACAGTTACAACATGCATAATGTGGTTTTGGAGAGAACAGTTTGGCTTTGTAATAAAGATGTGGGCTTCAGTGGTAAGAAAAGTCTACGTTACTTTAAAAATCTGTCAAGGTTCCAGAAATAAAACTTTCTTTAATGGAAAAATATAGCATCATTATTCCCAAGCTGTTATTACGACTTGGTCTTGTCATGCAGAGAAATCCGCGGTTAGTTATCCATGCTACTGAATCATTTGATAGTCTCCTTGAAAGATACCATCCCATCCATTTGATAACATTATAGTAACACAGCTACGGTGTAATCATCTTCCCTTTCACAATATATGAGGGTCATAACACTGCAGTGGGGAAAAATGCCCACATCCTAAAACTTTCATTGCTCCTTCTGGGCTATAAACCCCTTACCTACATCTGCTGTTGTACTTTCCCTTCCCTCCTGCATTCATTTATTCAACATGGAAATCTGCTGGCAAATTAGTTTCTTATTCAAGTTTCCAAAGGCAAAAGCTTGTTTCACGGATGCAAAGGGAAGCCCAAGTTCATTGCGTCATCCAAAACCAGTTTTGTCAATGATTGCATCTGATGGGAACACTTGGACCGGCATTTATTCACCACAGGGTGTTCGTACACAGCACGTGGGGAAGGTACGTGTGGTCCTGGGCATATATCAACATATTAATGTGAAACCCCCAGTGCTTTAGTCTGAGGTGACCTGCTGAAATGGGTAGCAGAGACACAAGTAGGATCCAGCTTCTCCATAACTCAGAACTGAACCCAGATGAGTAATGAATTGAAAATAAATGTATCAAGTCTTTTTTTAATAGCCTTCTCTGAGAAAAAATGTAAAAGCATGGCATTTATCACTTTGGTTGCTTATTTGTTTAAAATATTGCAAATGAAGTGATTTGCTGTAGCAGAAATATAGTTATTGCTTGTACAGCGTAACTTGGGCTGATCTGAATTTCCATTCTTAGCTATGCTACTCTCTGGAAACAGAATTTTTCAGTATTTGCAATTAAACCTAGTTATAAGTACTTAGAGAAAAGGATAGATATATTTGAAACAAATAGGTGAGCTGGAAAAAGGAAAAAAAGAGAGAAGGAATCTGTTACTGAAAAACAGCCATTACCACATTCATCATTCCTGCACTTCAGGTCTGCCAGAGCCCAGGACAAGAGAAAATAACTTGTTTAATTCATTAAGAAACAAAGCAAAGATGAA
This sequence comes from Ciconia boyciana, assembly GCF_034638445.1. Taxonomy (NCBI): domain Eukaryota; kingdom Metazoa; phylum Chordata; class Aves; order Ciconiiformes; family Ciconiidae; genus Ciconia; species Ciconia boyciana. The sequence goes on along the minus strand of NC_132934.1, from coordinate 43,394,191 downwards.
GGATCATTTCTGCTCTTTGATCCTAACTTCCCGAGGAGTAATGTTTATAGCCAGAGCAAATATGACAATGTCCATATGCCTCTCATCCAATTTGAAAAATGTAATACGTTTCATTTCTCCACAAAAATAAGACGCTAGGAAATCTTCAAGTAGGAGAATGCATCCATTGCCAGGTACGGTAGGACAGTAGCTATATTCCTTCAACGTTACTTTCCTGTTAAAAGGTGTAAAGAATGCACACTTGCAATTGGGCATGACTTTGACTCAGGTTGTAGCTTTGTTCAATAAACACCACTGACCACACCATTTCATATATATATATATATATCTATCTCCAAAAAGGCAACCCATTTAATGAGTATTTTTGCAAGTAATATTCAGGAAAAAAATATGAAACTGAAAACTCCAGAGCATTAACAGCCACACTAAAGGAGAAAAATGAACCTTTTAGTAATATTTATATTAGTGACTTGTACCAGCAATCCTGATGCAGACTGAAGTAAAATCTCAGCAGCCAGCTCTAACACTTGCTGCATACAATTTGGAAAGATCAATATTTTGACACCTTTCTTTTGGCTAAACCTCAAATTAAGACCCATATCCTATGCATTACAGAATGTTCCACTACGGAGTGCTCCCAGTGGGATCCCGTTTGCCCCTGCTCCCAGTAATTCAAAGGCCCTTTCATGGCAGATGTTTGTGAAGATCTATTTAAGATAAAAGAAACATGGTTTCCAGTTTCCTCTTGGGTATCATTCTAGGCCTGAGGAAATTCAAGTCAGATAGAAAAGTTCTCTTCTACAGATAGGAGAAATCCCAGTTCCATGAAAGGAAGCTGCACACAAGTCCCCAAACGTGGGATGGCTGCACCAGATTTGGCATGTAACTGGAGTGCACAAATTGAGCATTGTCCCTAATGATGAAGTTCAAGGAAATGGCCTTAATTGGGCCCTTTGAAAATGCCGAAGAATTGAGTAAAACTGATGAGCTAACGATGACCATGGAAACAAGCCACTGCAGCCACTCAGCCAAAAACAAGCAAAACGATGAGTTGGCCAAAACACTGAATCAAAAAGCAGATGAGCCTTCTTGTACCCACAATGCTCTGCTGTGTTAAAATCATTCTAGCTATAGAGCAAGAGACCTGCCTTCGTGTCCAACTCCTCACCCATCTTTTGCCCTTGAAACTGTTTTTTAAATCGTATTCTTTTGTAAAGTTTTACAGCTCCCTCCCTCACTATGAGACATCAAATACCGATGCTCTCATTCTGTATACACCTCACCTCGTAAAGACAAACCCTCTGACAGCCCATTTGAGCAAACAGTAGTGTGAGGACTTCAGGATCTGGCCAGGAATAGCATACGCATGTACTTTCAAACCCTCATCGATATGCTGCTCACCAGCCTGCCCCCACGAGCTAACTGCTGCATGCTTTGCATGACCTCCCTTCTTCCCATCCAACATGCCCTGTCCTGTCACTTCACTTGAATTCTAAACAAACCAAATGACACCTCTGAAATGTCAAAGCCTTGACTCCAGGATCAAGGAGTTATATAGGAGGATGGTGGAGTATGTCTTCCCTCTCAGGCCACGCAAAAGGTCCGGTGGGCGGTCAGGAGCCCGTGTCTCAGGAGAACAGGGACAGGGGGGTACTGCAGGTACCTGCACCACGGCACTATGCACATCACCTCCTTCAGCTGAGTTGTCAGGAGACCCAGATGCCCAAGCCTCAAGCAACCACTGATGAAGGACTACATAGTACAGCCCTACGTTTTAAGCAACACTGCCAGCTGATGTTTAGCCATCTAAATTGTACAGACTGGACACATGCTGGACAAAAATTTACCTTTTGCTGAAACGTAATTTCATCCACAGCAGAAATTCAGAGTTCTCTCTCCTTCTCATCCCTCTAAAAATGATTTAAACTTTTGTTATCAGAGCAGCTGCAGCACAGAGCACCAGCGACACCCGCTTGCCGCTCACCTGGGGGCTGGAGCGGGATCCACGTGCTGCTGGAGTGACGTTTCCAAACGAATGCTGTCAAACTGTCATAAATATTTCTAGCATCAGGTCTCTGTGTTCACTCTTCAAACACATGCTAACGCAAGCCAGAATTGTACTCAGCAAGGCTCCCTTGGGACTTAAGGTAAATTTGTGGGTTTGTGTTTGCTGAGTTGGGCCTTTTGCAGCATAACTTGGTACTCAAGATGAATGAGGAGCCATCTCCTGGAAAACTGGATTCCTGGAGACATTATCATTGATTGCTGTTTTTAAAAGTGCTTTTAGAAAATATGGTAGTGCTTCAGTTCAAAAGGCTGAGGATTGCAAGATATTTTGTGAGCCTCAAATGCATAAATGTTCTAAGACTGCCATCTCTGCTGAACTGGCTAGAAAACATGCCATGGCAGGAGATTACAGAAAGGCAGCACAGTGTCATTTCTCTGCTATACATCCAAATGGGTGCTCATATCTTCCACGGAGAATCAAAGCCTGAAACCCTCACTCAGCTCCAAGACCTGAGCTATGGTGTGGGAATACCAGCCTCTTCATCCCACCGACCCCGATGCCTAAGCAGGGACAGAGGAATCAGATCCCGAGGTCATGGCCCTGTTCTGCAAAGCTACTAAGTGGTATTTAGGGAACCTCCTTAAGATTCATTCAAGCTGATGGGACTTAAGGTATGTCTTTGAGTGTGCATTTTACCAGGGAGCTTAATGCAGCCCTAACTGAATGAAAAATATTCTCGGGAACCTCTTCAGTAAAAATACTGTAAGTACAGAGCCCAAATCCAGCAAACTGCTCCCAGCTGCGAATCAGGGGAGCCCAGTGACCTCCTGAGCTGCACAAGAGATCGTCCCAGCTGCGTAACAGGATGAAAACCTCAGCCGGGGTCAAGCCCACAGACCTGGGACCGGAGAGGATGCTCGGACCCCTATGGCTCGGCAGTTAGGCTGCCTATGTAATGCACACGGGTGCCTTGGTAAACACAGAGCAGGCAGAGCCCTGCTCAGCTCATGCACTCAGTGGGTTACTACAGAGAGGAAACCAGGAGGCAAAAGGCAGCCTTCAGGCTGTCCGCTTGGGACCCTGGCTGTAGGCTGGCCTCAGGGACCTCCCTTCCTTTGCACCCAACACACGGCTTTCGAAAACGGAGCAGGGTGCCTGCTTTTCTTTCAAAACCACAGCTGGAAGAGATGGATGGGTAACAGCTGAGACAGTGACTGGTCAGAGCCCTTGCTCAGGACTCCTAGGGCACAAATTCCCACTTTTCTGGTCAGTACCTGAGGAAATGGGCCAGCCCAGGCTGGGGCACTCCCGGTCCTGCAGAGCAAGTTCATGGAGGAGAGCGGATGGAGGAGCAGGGAGGAGCTGTGTGCTCATACTGCCCCGGGGCCGGACACCTCTGATGGGGAAGACCTGGGCTCCCCGTATGCCTGGATAACTGCTAGGGTGCTCTTACAGGGAGCAGTCCCTGAGTAACGAATGAAACAGCCCTGGGCATAAGGAAGAGCAGGGTGGATAACCCCTCACCCCAACAGCTCCCCCTCTCCCGCACCCGCAGCTGCCAGCCCCGCTCTCGCAGGGCAGCTTGGAGCCCGGCGAGGGGGACAGTCCTCCGGGACCGCTGGCATCCTCTCCGCCTGCAAAGAGAACTAAATCCGGGTTTCCCAGACCCTTGTCGACTGCTGTAATTGCAAGGTTATCGCACACAATAGCACCACAAGTTGCCTTCAGGGAAGCTGGCAATAGTATTTCTGTGAGAACAATCCTGCCTGTGTACTAAGCAGAGCAATGGCTGTGGGGCAGGAACATTTTGCTTAGGATCCCAGCTGGCCTTGGGCATCCTCCACGCCCCAAGGTGACATTCATGCCAGAGCTGGGGCAGCTCTGGGTCTGCATAAACATGCAGGTCCACCAACCTTAAAATGAGGAACCGAGAAAGCTTTGCAGTCAGGTTTAAACACGCTTCTCCTCTTACTGTCCAAGTCCTCTACTGGATTTGACTCCAAGTTGTTTACCTATAGACTGTACACAATGAGGTAACACACATGGAAAAAAATATGATTCAACTTCTCCAGGTGCTATGGTATAATATAAAAATCATATCTGACATCTAGTGAACATCAGCAACAGTAACAGCTGCTGGTCTTAGACGAAAGCAGGAGTGCTGACACTGCAATGTACAAGTACAATATTGTACATTATCTGCACGTGTCCCCCTCCCACCCACCTGAAATTAAGCCTTCTGGGAAGACATCCAAGAAAGAGTACACCTAATACTCAGGCCCCTTGTCTCCTGTGACAAAACCCCATAGAACGGAGCAGATTTAAGAGCAACAGAAAACCTAAAGCAAAACAAAGAAAACCATTTTTAAGAGCTACGCTGAGTGCCAGAAGGCTAAACAAAGACTTTATCTACTCCCAAAATAACAAATTGGTCCAGTGCCACGAGTAGTCTAGCAGTTCTGGAAAGCATATCACTTAATGCCAACAATAACAGACACCTTCGGTCAAATATGACCCCTTTACAGAAATTTACCATATATGACTAATTCAGACAGACAGTAGTAAATCAAAAGTCTGTTCCTCATCTATACATAAAATTATTTATAACACAGTGAAATTCTAACATTAGAGTAGTATATTGCACAGTAATTTTCTTTCATATTCATTTATTTTTCCAACGTTTCTTCCCTGAAGTAGAGTTGAACTAGGGAGAAAAGAATCAAACTATAAAACACTATATAAATTTAACTGCAAACGTGCTGCTAAGACAAACTAAAATAACACTGAAACTTGACATGAGTTACTTCACAAGGTCAGGGCAATAGATGTGAGATGATGTAAACCACGTTGCCCTCCCAGTCCCCATGAAAATAATATGTTCGTATATACGTATGTATACATGTGTGCGTCTGCACACGTGTGTGCATTCTGTATCGACTTGTGGGCTGCTCTCAGGCAAGGAGTAAAATAAGCCAGATGAAGGCTTTGGGGTGGACATAGTGAAAAGACTGCCAGGCAAAGGGGAAAATAAAGGATGAAGCAACATGGTATGTCCTGCATTTTCTATACGGCGAGAGCAGGAGGAGCAGAGAGGCAATGAAAGCAAAATGAGTATCAGGAAGTGTTTGTGTAAGCAAGCGAGTAACCCCTAGAAACTACTTCCATACACATTACTGAGGTGATTAGCGTAGAAAACACCAGGAAAGGATTACATTTACACAGATCTGAATATCATATGAAGTTACAGTAGCGAAAATAAACAACTCCAAGGATCACTGACTTTCCTCATTTGAGAACGACTTTGTTTGGCTGTACAAATCTGGAGCAACAAGAGCAGTGCCCTGATGGCAGCCAAGCTGTCAACAGTCTCCACTCGCTGGACTGGGCAACCCATCGTTTCCCCAATTATAAGAGCTCATTTCAAACAACAAGGCCCTAATGGTGTGCTGAGCCCCCACAGACGTCCACACACAAGTACAAGGTCTCCACACTCTGTGGAGGGTTGTGGCGAAAGCCTCACTGAGCTGGCATAGAGTTTTCTTGAGCACATACGATCCCGCTCCTGAGCTACGAGCACAAGGAACGAAACGTGGGCGAACAGTCTAGAAAATGTCTGGCTGAGTGCCCCGCCAGCCTTGCACTTCTTGCCTGGCTGTGAACCAGTGGGCTGGAAGCAAGGAAAGAAACTGGTAGAAATCTCCAACACCTCCAAGCCTCTAAGGTGTCCAGGTGCCCTACAGTTAATGGGATTTGGTGTCTAATCTGCACGACCAAAAACTGATTTGGTATCTAATCAGCCTGCTTGTCATCCCTCCAAACGAGAGATGTACTGAAACACACCGGCACTTTGAGAACATTTTCCTGAAATATAAATGAGTAAGAGCATCCTGAGTGTGGTGAGAGAGGAGGCAATTTGTGCATGAGAGGTCTTCTGCTGTGTGCCCTGAACTCGCAAGTCCTCCCTGAATGCAAAACAGCCACAGGCTGATAGAAACTACCAGTGTTCATTATCCTCAACATATGACTATCAGCAACCACGTCACCCAATGGTTAAATCTTCATCTCTCTATGATTTCCCTATTGGTTTTGGCACCAGACTCCAAATGCACCGCAGGCAATGGAATCGCCCCATTCCCTTCTCTGATTTTTAGAGAAGACCATAGGGAGTAGCATCAAACGGTAAAAATTGTACTAACCTGCAAAGCAGACCTTATGTCTTTTGCAATAAAAAAAAATATTTCCTCTTCTGTTTTGCATAAAATGACTACTTTTCAGAAGAGCTAATTACTTTTGATTTCTGTTAACCTTTTTGCTGGGAACATAACGCTGAATTGAAAACAGTATCTGGTTGCATGACAACAATTACATGTACATAAACCAAAACAAATTTTAGTTGTGAATTTCAGGCCCATGTAATTATTCTTAGGACATTAAAAGCTGGTTTTAGAAGAACGCGTACAATGCCAAGGAGTCTTTAAAAGGCCTAATTCCCACCAACTAGTCACAAGCTGGAAACAAAACTCTTTTATTTCTGATGTAAAGCAAACACAAAGGTTAGATTTTGGAATGCAAAATTAATATGAAGTCTTTGTAATGCTGCAATACCTGCTGAAATTTTTCAGTGCTTGGTGCACTTTGGCTCTGTTGCTGTTTCTGTGGGGTTTGGCCCCAGCTGTGCTGAGAATTTGCTGCTGGAAATACCGACGTTGTGGCTCACTGCAGGAACAAGGCTGAAACCACATACGGTGAAGGAGAGACAGGCAGAAGGCTGCTTGCTAAATGACCAGCACCATAACAGTAACACCTAGCATTTCATCTTCAGACTAGTATGTTGACCTTTAATTAACGAGAGGATTATAGTTGCAACCAGCTGTGATCGTGATATGACACTAAGCAGTTAAACCTCATTGCCCCCGCTCAGCTAGCCCACCGTTGGCTGCTGTTATCCTCCCTTTACAGGTGGGGGAAGATGGCCAAGGAAAAGGAGTGAAAGCCCGTCCAGACCTTACTGAAATCCATGGGCCTCTTTTAGCTGTCATTAGTGGGTTCTTGATTTGGCCTCAGCCTTGGCTAGACAAGGGGCTTGCCTGCTCTCAGGAGGGTCTTGCAACACCATCAGAGCCCCACCAGCACAACGGCCGGTGGCCACAGCTGCTCTAGCACAACGTACACCAGCCCCCAAGAGCGAGACATTACAGAAGACCCGTCTGCTGTTCCTCCCACTCCAAACCACGTCACTGAGGCTGTTCCGTGCACACAAAGCATGGTGTTGAACTGCAGGGTACAACATGCTAATCGATGGTTTTTCAATCGAGAGTGGGAAGTTTTAGGTGGTTTATATTGAACTGATGGTGTTGACCTGCACTGAGCTCAAATGTGCAGAACAAATAATAGAGAGAAAATAATGAAGTATGTAACCGAGGACCAAAAATGACCCAGACATCACTATGGTGATGCGTATACTTACATATACATATAAACATACAGATATATATGGCTATACAAATTTCTGACTTGAAATTCAGTCTCCGAAAAAAAAGTACAAATTATTTTGAGTTAGGGGAATAAGCCTTTTGGTGGTAAGGAAAAATCACCACTAACTCCTAAAATTTCAATTAATGTATTGTTTATTAAAGCTTTTGAACATCTGGACTGCTACAGGAAAAAAATCTTAGGCCCAAAAAAGTTCAAAGATAAATCTTACTGTACAAGCAGTACCATGACTTGCAAAGAATACAGAAAATGCACACATTTCTGCAACTAGTAGCCAGTTTGGAGTAAATAAACTTCTGAATTTTAGAATAATTTTTTTCAACCTAATACTAAAACCTCTCTCATGCTGATGACTGTCTCCCTCCCTTGTTCAGTCTTCATGTCTCAAATAGCATTAAATATTGGTTCTTTGTCCTCATCCAGAGACCTTTTCCACTGGGACCTTGTATATTATCCTCCTACTTATCTCTGTTCCATTTTCCCTTATTATCACTCCTCTTTTTTCCCCCATTTACACACGTATACATTTACCCTTTTTGCTCTCTTTGCTTCCTTTTCTTACTCTGGACTTCACGCTTTCTCTTCTGCCCGTCACATCTCCCCATTTATGCCTACAAAACAACCTCCAGAACCATTTTTTTAAAATCCTCATTTAATCCCTACCTTTTAGACAATAAATCTCAACCACCTCCCCTTCAACCTTTGTTCATATGTCTTCTCCTATTCTAACTTTTGGGATGAGCAGGCTGTCTTTCTGACCTCCATACATGCTATCTTTTTTTATGGTGCAGTGTATCTTTTAATTACGGAAGAACCTACATCCCAAGGAAGACCAGAAACAACCCTCTGGTAGACAATGGCAATTTGCTGAGTTTTAAAGTTGGTGCAGATAGCTATCTCATCTGTTCTAGAAAAGAAAACAGACTTTTCTGTTGTGCAACATCTAGAAAGATAAACTGACTTGGAACACAAAGCAGAATCAATAAGAAGCACAACAGCCTCGTTTCATTGCCTTGCTCAATGAAGTGTAAAAAACAAACAGACAGCACAACAAAGAGAAAAGAATAATTGATTTTTAAATGTATTCCAAAGGTGACATTTGTAACCCAATTAAGGAAAATATTGTAACTTGTTTGGGCTTTTTTCCTGACCACGGAATTTCACTTCTGTTAAAGCTGGATCTTCCTTTCTGCGTGATAAAATATCTGTAGGAATCCTTTTGGCTCTTGCATTGCTTTTTTTACACCTATATTTCTCCGCAAAAGAGATCTGTATTTTACAGGTGCTCTCTATCTTAGCAGGATGGTGTGTGCACTCTTACAGCATGTGCGTTACGTGACCATGGCCGTCATAATTTGAATGCAGCATTAAAGATAATTAATAATCCAAGCGCTGAAAGCTGACCATCAGCACCACACAGAAGAGGCTCTGACACCCCGTAGCTTCCTAGTGCTTCTGTATTTGTGCCAAGAAAAAGGGATCATTGCCAAGACTCTCATGTGCAATAGCTAGCCAACGTGATCTTCTTAAGCGCAGCTTGTTTTCACTCGCCATGTGTGGAAGGAGGTCATAAATTGTTTTCCAAAGAAACCACAGAAAAGCAGAGTGCCTTACAATGATTTGTTGCTGATGATATAGTTGTACAATGAGCCAAAGCCAGCATTGCCACTATAAATTATTTTTGCACAGTTATTTTTAACTGGGAACCATTGTTAACCCTGATTAATGCTATGGCCAATAAGAGGGACAAAGCATGGACGGGGATGGGAGTAGGAAAGCGTGGTGGGGCCAAGGGATCAGGGGAGCACCGGTGCCAGTGCCAGTGCTGGCTGATGTCTCTCTCTGCTGATGGTGGACGACAGCATCCCAGATGAGCAGTTTCTGCTTGGCATCTCACATCGGGTGTTCACTGTGCATTAAGATGGCCTTTATGTTAATACAATCACAGAGACATCTCCAAGCACTCAGTCTTGACATTCTCTCCTTGCTGAAACCCCTGCTTATAATCAGCACTTCCATGGTACAGTTATTTAGTGATAGAGTTAATTGAAATACTCCCACCAGTGATAACTGTATTAATAATCAGCATCAGCTGATTTAATTCATGAGGTATTCTTTCCTCCTCAGACGGCACTGAGGTGAGCTGAACTGCTTCAGTTCTTCCTAAAACACACAGGAAAATGCAGATGTGAGGTGTTACTGTTGTATCACAGAGCTGCTGCCACGAATCCTGCATACCAGGGATATGTCAGAGACAGGAACACGTCCATCCAGAGGGAATGGAAATGGCCCCCCTTGCTTTGGTGGGCAGAGCCTGCTGCAGACGATTAGTTTCCAGGCAAAGGAAACAGAGGTGCGCTGTAGCTTATGGCTGGCTCTTGTTGCTGCTGCCACATCCGCCACATCCAGTCTTAGAAGCACCACTAAGGTGGTGCCCAGTGCCACCTATTCCCTGTCAAGGGGCTGTTCATGAAGCATAATCATGTTTATGGAGAGTGCTGTCTTCCTCCCACCAGGAGACTCAACGTCGGACAAGGTATACCTATCCTTTCCTTTTCTACTGCTGGAAAAAAGAGACTTTATAGCATGCTCATACACCCCACAGTGACATGTGTTTGTCATTGGCATTACAATCAGTTGCAAAGTAGGAGTCCGATGCTCATTTTTGGTTCAGATGCGAACAGGAACATGTGCAATCCCACCGAGCCCCCCTGCAGACACTCAGGGTAATTGAAACGCTATGGTTGCGAGGAGACATGCTAGAAGCTACAGCCCAACCACACTCGGTAGCTTATTCCCCTTGAGGCTGGGTAGGTTTCCTGCCAAAACTTCCACTCCCTCTCCCTAGATCTGACGTTCCTAGCCTGGGAAAGGTGAGGCAGCATTACACCTTAGCATGTTGTGCTGCCAGGGGGAGGGACACTACAAAACTGGACACCAGTTTTGTAGTACTGGTTTCCAGCAGGCATCAGCACCTTGCTGGGTTTACTGCTGACCACCCGCTAGCTGCTTCTGTGGAGTCCGAAATGCTTTTCCTTTGATGTAAGGATGCAGGAAACTTCAGGCAACGGCAACACGAGGCAACTTGGAAACCATCCACCCTCTTCTTTCTCACAACAGCTAGCAGGGAGCTCTGGCCCAAGACTCCCAGCGGCTCTGCCGAAGGTTGCTCGCAGTTGATGTAATGGAGCCTGGAGCGGTGCTCCTTGGCAGGCAGGCAGAGAACAGCATGATCACCATTCCGCCCTGGCATGTCTCACCTTGGAGCTTCCTCTTCTTATCAGGACAAGAAGCTACACGCAGCGGTGCTGGGGTGGTGGAGAAGGGTTTAGGGTCCTCGCCATTACTGGGAAAGGGGCCGATGGGGAAAAAAAAAAATCACATGGGCTCTTTTTTCAGCCCAACCACTGCTTTTTCACATTATGGATTTAGCGAGGCTGCCATCTGCTATCTGGGTAACATCTTCCCAGCAACTCCCTTAGCAGCCTGGTGGAGCTGGGAAGCTTTCCGAAAACAGCAGAGTCAGACCATTTCACCTTGCTATCCCCTCTGTGCCTGCTATCTAATATTAAACACATTTCCCTGCCCTCCTCAAAAATCAGTAAGAGTATTATTGGAACAAGCTGTGTGGGTCCTCAAATTTTGTCCTGCGCTAATGAAATCCTGTCAGTCAGTGACAGAGTTTATACATGGCTGAGATTACCGAAGCTCTTGCCTGCAGGTTTTTCCATGGCACAATGCAAAGGATAATCTGGTCTTGTGAGTGTATGGTGAATAAATCGAGCTTTATTAAAGAAATCAATACTTTCAACCTAAATTATGCCTCCTGCCAGGGAGGTGACATCATTACTAGTCCAGGTATTAGTATTCTGCTGAGCTGGCACCTGAAATAGAGCTCATGTTTTGCTAGGCTTTTCAGAAACCTCCGTTCAAAACCTCAGAACTTGAATATAATAACTTCAATGTTTTGCTGGGTTTTTACAGTGCCGTCGTCTGATAACATCAGCACTGGCAGCCTACACTGTGCTTTACCTCACTAAATGTATTTAGGATTAGATGCAAACCGTGTGTTTCTTTCATCTTTATGGGGTTTACATAAACCTCACATTTATGTAGGCTGAAGCATCGCGTGCAAGACCTTGGGAATGAATGGGAGCTCTCTGCAGGAGTCCACATCCATCTCCCTGGGGGATCAGGAACACCCTGGGTCCAGAAAGCTTTGCTGAGCTGGAGAGGGGTCTGAGAGCCTCTGAGTCAAAACCCACTGTTCGGTCTCCTTAAAATCCTGCTAGCACCTGTACTTCCAACAGTGGGCAGCTCCACGGCTGCCTCCATTTCTGCTCGGGGCCCCTAAAGCAAAGCCCACAGGGAAGTGGGACCCTGGAAGACAGATACTGCTCTGCCCCTCGGTCCCGCTGAGGCATGTTCAGGGTACGCCAGGCATGAGAGAGCTTGCACGTCTCCATCTGCCTAATAACTTGTTATTTGCAGCATTGGCCTTGGCCACATGAAAACCAGGTTCAAATCCTTGGGCTGTGGCAGGGGTTTGAGCTGCAGCCTCCCATGCGGTGGGAGACAGCCCTGGCTGTCAGGAGGCCGTTGGAAACGGCGGATGGCTCCCTCTCAGCCTCTCCCCATGGCCCTGTTATACTGGGAGAAATAACCTGGGTTCACAGCAAGGGGAGGGGACCCAATGCTTGTGAGCATCGCAGCAGGCGTGTGATCTATGCCTCCTCTGCACCCTTCTGCCAGACGACTGAACCGGCGAGGGTGGGAAAATGGCTCTGCGCTATTCCCAAGCAGAACCTTTCCAGCCCTAACCTCCGGAGAAGGGGAACTACGTCAGCAGTGAGGAGCTATCGCTCAGCATCCCAAATAGCGAGGGGTGCCCACCTCCTCCATCCGCCCAGCCCCCCAGCACTGGGTCGCGGCTCTCCCTAGGGATGAAGGCTGGACCGTGGCAAAGCACGGCACTCTCCTTGCATGTCTGCACAACCGTGCTGCCCTGCTCAGAAGTAATCTGGGGGATTTACTGACCTCGTATCACTACAAAGCATATTTGTACATATGTACAAATACGGTAGAGCTAACCTAAGCAATGACTTATCCCGGTGATGCTCAATCTCCCTCTGCAACCCTTTCTGTGAACAATATTAGATGCTTTAGTGCTTAAGGAGGGACCAAGAATTCCTCAGTGTGGGAAACATCCGGGATGCTGCAAAAGCCTAATACCTTTGAGGACCTGTGTTGAAGCACACATATCTCCCTTGGCCATAACTTAGAACAAAGCAAATTCTTTAAATTAAAAGTTTAAATTTTCTTCATTTCTTAGTTTTAAAATCTTGATAGCAGAAAACTCTTCAGCATCAGTCCCTATATCTTAGGAATCAAATATCATGAGGTGGAGTATTAAAAAATGAATGCTTTACAAAAAGGAAGATCTGGATAGATTTCGAATAGGGTCACAAATCTGACTATTATTTTCTATACTGAGAAGCATCACTGATATAAAGACTTAGGTTAACAAAGATGAAAATACTTGCAGGTTTCATAAAATTATGCTAGCTTAGGTCATGTTGTTTATTGGACACCCAAATAGCTGTTTCTTATAATCACTAAGCAAATTATGATTTTGTAATTCATTTTATCCTAGACTTAAAATTTCCTAGAAGTAAAATAATTTGTAAATATGACCAATGATGAAGAAATCAATGAGCCTGGAAAGCACAGCCTTCTCATACTGAATGTCTCCGAGATCTGTACTTTGGATTTAAAGAGCTGATTCAAAGAAACCTACAGCTTTGGTAAACTCTAGAATTGTCTGCTGTATTTTCATTAATTTGTGCAAATTTCATTGATTTATCATTGTTATATTTACGGTGGAATAAATGCATAGCTCTATTGAGATGCGTGAATATTTAGATAAGGAAATTAGCTAAACACATATGCTCTTCTAGCATAGGGCAAATCTGGGTAACTGGGCATGAATTGATTTTTCACTAGCTGATATTGCATAGAGCGCACTTGAAAATTCCCTTTACTAGGGGCAAGTTTGGGGGTTGGCCAATGAGAAATTAACCAAGGCACCACGGGAACCACGGTGAGGTGGCTGACCTTGAAGGTTGGTGAATGATAAGCTCGAATGCTAGCTTTAAAACAATCTTTTGTAACAGGAAAATTAGTTCTGTCAAGAATATAATTAAGGGAGCTCTACCAGTAGTAGCAGTATTTGGATAAAACTAAGTCTGACAAAAACTATGTCAGAATACGACTAAACCCCCTGCAAAGTAAAATCTGGACTATCTGGAATAAACTTTCATAAAATAATAGCAAGGATTACCAGCAGAGCAAGCAGATTGACTCTGCCGTAAGCAGGCATGTGGGACCACGCTTACAAGATCAAACAAGGATAAAATAATCCCAGGTGAGTGGAAGGTATTTAGCGGATGTAAAAGGCCTGAGGACACTGACGTGCGACAAGTCTTTTGAGAAGTAACTAGGTCAGACAAGCTGATGATTTACTCAGCTTCCCTGAAACACGGACAATAACTTTTACATAATGTTATGGCATAGCTAAAACCTTGACAATTTTGTTCTGAGGTGATAAACATGCTTTGGGTCAACTTTACAAGTGAGGGAAGAACTGGTTTTGTGTACAGCCTGTGGGCTTTCCCACGGCCAAGGAAGCAGAAGAAAACAGAGGCACACCTCCCCGCTCACAGACCTGTTGAATCAGCAGGGGAAATGAACGGGAGCTGTTAATACACTTGAATGCTGTTTCTCAGAAATAAACCATCCTAATTATAAGCTGCTGAGCTCAAAATTGCAGAAGAAGCCAGACAAAAAGCTGGCAGGCTTCAGGAGCCCCACTGCCGCAGGGTCCTGCTGTGGTGGTTAGGTGGGAGCTCCTCCCCAAGCCAGTGAGAAGAGGCAGCATCTGAGATTTTGGGCAAGTGAGTCGGAAAGAGGAATTTATGGCAGGTGCTAGGCAGGAACATGGGGAAGGATGGGGTCATGTCAGGAGGAGGGCGATGGGGGCGATGGGGTGCTCAGGCAATGAGAGGGATGTGCAGGGTAACCGGGTGAAGGAGTGCAGGACATCGAGGAGGAATGCAGCAGGGTAAGATGCAGGCTTTATCTTTAAAAAATTCTGAGCGATGCCCTCAGGAAAGACAAAGACAGAGAAGAAGAGATCTGCTGAGGAGATAGAATATCTATATTTATATCTATATATAAAATAAGTACATATTTATAGATAACACATATGCATACGTAGAAGCGGATTTATAAAATGTACTGATAGAAATAGTCATTATCAACAGAAATAAAGTATGTGGTAAAAATTATCATTCTTGTTTTTGTTTTTCTTCATTACAAGGTTTTATTCCTGAGTGTCGCAGTAATGTACTCCTTAATATTGTTCTTATAGTAAAAGACTGATGGATATATTTATGTCTGTCCCTGACAGTTACTCTGCTTCTGGCAGACTGACTAAATATTAGACATGAGAAAATTAATTCTTGAATGCCAGACTCTCTTCTAGCTCACTTAGCAGTGCCTCACTGCTGAAGAGTGTTTTACTTCACACCAGCATGGCCCCTTAGTCACAGTGAGAATTTCTTTTCTTTGAGTACGGTCAGACCTCGCTAGAACTGCAATGCTACTCTCTTCTCTTTGGGATCGCTGCTGTTTATTTTTTATAGTCTGTAGGAAATGTTACCAAAAGGGAAAATCTAATAGCTTTGGAGGCTACCTGAGGAGACATGGTAAATAACTTAGCATCATCACACGTAGTTCCAGCAGGGCTGGGAGCGGGACAAGTTGGACAAGAGAGCACAGGCATTTCACGCAATAAATGGAGTCAGCCTGCTCTGACTCATTCGCCTCTTATTTGTCTGACTTGGAGAGATCCTCTCCCTTCATGTAACCTCCAAGTCGTGAAACAACAGTTGCTAATACTTCTGCTTCTCATTGTGCTCCCTTCCCTCAAAACCTAGACTAAAATTTTTGCTATGATGTTTGACTTCAGACTCTTGGTCTTGCTCACAGCGAATGCCACCTTGTTGCACAGGAACCGATACTGGCTTTGCTTATGGAGCAGGGCTCTCAGATGTGCATAAATCGCGCACAATCTGGTCATTCACAATTCATT
The DNA here is from genome assembly GCF_034638445.1 of Ciconia boyciana. Taxonomy (NCBI): domain Eukaryota; kingdom Metazoa; phylum Chordata; class Aves; order Ciconiiformes; family Ciconiidae; genus Ciconia; species Ciconia boyciana. Next base: position 43,378,538 of record NC_132934.1, on the reverse strand, counting down.
GCAAATGAAAAAAGAAAATCATAAATGGAAAGGAAAAAATCTCAGCAAGTTGTGGCTGCCAGCATGCGGGCTGCAGCACACTGGAAGCACATTTTAAGGAGAGACGACAGCTAACCTTTCTCATTCGCGTGCCTGACATGGAGGTCATTTTTAATCTCGCGGTACAGGCAATTCGGTCCCATATGCTGGCTGCTGGACCATGCGGGGTGCATACCACCCAGCCGCTTGCGCTAACCGTCCCGTGGGACCTATTTCGCGCCTGGCCTGCAGACCGCCATTTTGCTGTACAGGGCTTGCGCTGGAGGTTTTGGAAGGAGCTGCCTCCACCCAGCTCGCTGGGCTTCGTTTCTGGTGCACACAAAGAAGTCATCGCTGTGCTGAAACACCGCAACCTGGCACTGGTACGGGTAATGAGTAGCTGATTTGGTATTTGATTAATAAAGAGGAGGAGGAAAACCTGCATCTCCCTCTGAACACAGCGAGCTCTGCGTACAAACCTGCACCGAACCAGCCAGTGCAAGATGGCCTCGCGGACCTGGGAGAAGGGGCCGCTTTCAAAAAGCGGCTCAAGCACGGAGTTGTTTTCTACAGCATGAACTGGCTGCTGTGGACAGGCCTAATTGCCGTGAAAACTATTAAAGTCCTTCCTAAGTAATCCATGCCGGAGCCATGGTTGGGCAGGGAGCTATGGTGCGGGTGCCTCCCCCGGGGGTGCCCGCAGACCCCCGGCGCCTGGGCAGCGGCTCCCACCCCAGCCCGCTTTCTCAGAAGGGTATTTCTGAGCCCGGCACACCTTCCCCCGCGTTCCTGGTGAAAGACAAGCACGGTGCCTGCGTGGACCTCCTCTGGACGGTGAAGAGGTTTAGAATGGAAAGAAAAAATCCTAAAAATGAGTAAACACGCAGGTTGGGGTCCTATCTGAGGCTGCGGTCCGGAAACCTCCTGTCGCCTTCCCGCCCCTCGGGTGGCTATGGCGGGGTCACAGCCTTCGCTCCCTCGCCTCTTCCTCTCGCACTTGGACGCCTCAGCGCCCGCCCCAGCGCCCGCGGGCAGGGGGCTCTGGGCACACAGCGGGGCCGTGCGCGCCCTCCAGCAGGGACGGGCTCAGGCCCCACGCGTGGGGGTGAGGGCACCGCTGCCGCGGCGGGAGCGGGGCCGGAGGGGCTGGGCCGGGCCCGCCATGGCTCCGCCCCGGCTCTTAAAGCCGCTGCGGGGCCGCGCCGGGCTGAGACGCGCCGAGCCGATCCCTGTGGTGAGTGTTGGGCCGGGCCGGGCCGGGCCGGGCCGGGCGGCGGGCGGACGGCGGACAGGTGCGGGCCGGGCCGGGCCGGCTGCGCGGGAAGGGTGGCCGGCAGAGCCCCAGGCAGCCGGCCTTAGCCCCGCGGTGCGGGATGGGGCGCAGTGGTCGCTGCCGCCGGCCGAAGCTGCGCCCGTGGGGCCCGTCCCGCCCCACGCGTGAGGGCTGCGGGGGTTCCCGCGGCGGCGCCCCGGCGGTGGGGTTGGCGGAGGGCTGGGGGCCGGGGGTGCCCCGCTGCCGCCGCCCCGGGCGCTGGTGCCCCGGCTGGTGCCCGAGCCCTCGGCCGGAGCGAGGTGCCGGGCTGTGCCGCGGCGGCAGAGCGGCCCGGTTTCGGCCAGAGAAGCGCTCGGAGCGGCCGTTTCCCCAGAGGTGCTGGGCTTGCGGCGTTGAAGGGAGCTGCAACACGCTTGGCTTCCCCAACGGGTCGCTGAGAAAGCAATCCGAGATAACTGGATAGCCTGGAATTCCTCCGTGTCTGTCTCGGGGCTGGTTTAGGTTTCTTGTGTTTAAACCTGCTGCTAACAAATGGGTTGGAAAGGACTTTGTGGTTGGCGGGGGTTGTCACTGGCGTTTCGGAGAACGCTAGCTGAATAACGTGCTCTCCTCTTGACTGGGTACAAGCTCAGCAGAAGTCAGGATTTCCTTATTAGAGGACGGTAGCTGCCAACAAACCTGCAATTAAAAGTCAAAATTGTTGGTACTGGTAGTGAGATCATCTGGATGTTTAATTACCGCTCTTGAGCTCCCCGAAGGCCTGCCTGAACTAGCCAAAAAGTCTTGAGGAAGCAGGGAAGGCTTAACTCAGGATTGGAAGTCTGAATCTGCTACCTGTGGAGCTCTCAAAGGAGACCTGGGCAGCATGAAGCGCCGGGATGCTGCTGAGAGAGCGGCTCGTGGGCAGGAGTACAGGCTTGTACACCGCTCTACTTGCAGAGCATCTTCAAGTCGTCAGCCCTTTTCCCCTTGGGTGCCTTCTGGGCACCGCGGCCTCAGGGTAGCTCTTGCTGTTGGGCAATTGAAGAAATATCGCCGTTCTTCCCACACAAGCCGTCACAGGAACATTATGGGGAGGATAAATGGGAATATCTTCCGAGGAAGAGACCAAGGTCACCTTGAAAGTTCTGAGTTCAATTCCTTTTTGCTTTTCATTTAATGAATTCCCAGAGCCCTTATCGGAAGATTTGAGTCAGCTAATGGTTGCCAGATCGTCTAATACTTCGTCTCCCTTGGGCAGAGGGGATGGAGCTGCACCCCGTGTTGCCCAATATTACATGGGACAAAGCTGGAAACCTGATCCAGGTCCTCAGCTCTAGTGTGCATGGAAACTAAATAATTGTTTGCTAACAAAATGATTAAAATAATTTAGACTCATGTGAATGCACAAAAGAACATGAGCGTGGGGATGGTGAGAGGAAAAGACAGAAGTAGTTCTTGTACCAAATATCGTTTACGTTTTGGTAAGCATACAAAGTGGAAAGGAATCTCTTCTCCTTTTTTTTTTTTCTTTTTTTTCTTTTTTTTTTTTTCCAGTCCATGCATTCCTTTTCCAAAGCTTTGTGCAGCCTATATTCCCTTTAACTAAGGACGCTCTTTGCTATGATTGATGTCAGCTGCTGTGCGGTAGCACAGCCAAGCACTTGAATAAAAGAAATGGAATCTTAATTTTTAGACTCTACAGTTGTGCCAAGAATGACAAAGGCAAAGTGGGAAATGTCATAAAACTAATTTTATGAGCTCGGTCAGGGTATTAGTGCTAAACCATGGAGCAGTAATGGTGCTAATCCCGTGGAAGTATTAAACAAAGGGATATCTCAGTAATTAGTGTCAGTGCACAAATGGCACTACTCAGCCACTCCGAGGAAGTTTCCTAAGCCTTTGCTTAGGAATGTACCAAAGATGCCCCAATTTAGGTTAATAAACTAATCTTATTTTCCCACATGCCATGAATGGCTGTCTGCTTGTCTTGGACAAAGGTCTTGTAGCAGCTACTTGGCAGCATGTCGTATTTGGGAACCATGCAACCTTCCCTGCATCCCTAAAACTGCTGAACTTGGGTCCGGCTGCTTGGGCAGGACACTTGGTTTAGCAGCACTACCAAGATGGGTCACTTAATTCAGGCTTAGCCAAAACTGCTGCTCTGAGATGCGATTTGCAAACCTGCTCTACCTTGCCTGGGGAGCGCAAGGCAGCAGCCAGGCACCCATGAGACCCCTCACTCTGCGCCGAGGGCTCTCCCACACGTCGGTGAGAGCTCCTTAGAGAAAGGGGTCTTGAAGCAAAGTGCTCCTCTCTGGCTCCCTGTGTCATGGTGGTGCTTCCAGTTCCTCTCTGTTGGCCAGGGGGACAACTGGAGGTTGGTAGTCCTCTGCTTCTGGCTCAGAGGGGTGAGTGGCAAAGCTGACTGAAGGCAGCAGGTTGTGGGCGTTGTGTGGGGATGCTGTTGCGTGTCTCTTCTCCCTGTCTGGCTGACATAGGAGAGCTGCTAAGGGTAACTGAAGGTGAGTTGTGCCAGGAGAAGTCAGAAGCTCGCAACAAATTCCTTCCTTCCTTCCCTCCCTGATAGCTGACCCCTACCACAGTGCTGCTGTGGGGAGCCTGCTGGGAGGGAATGGTGCTGCTGGTGGGGTAGGGTGGCAGGAGGTGCCCTCGGGGCTTCCAGTGGGCAAACCCATGGTCCTCACCCAGAAACCCTGTCTGAAACAAGGGTCAGTAAGGAGCCGGGGGGGGAGGCGATGAGGCCTGAGCTCCGCTGGGTTAGACCCACTGAATCGATAACCTTCTCTCTGCTGCTGTTGGCCTCCGTGCTTACGAGAAGTAGTCCTCTGGTGGTGAGCTGCAGGGGAGCAAACTAGCATTAACCAGCGGTCGTGAGTCAAGGGCAGTTCAGCCATGACTGGGAGATGAGTCTTCAACAAGCACCACTATGTTAGCCTGTGGTGGTGGCGGGAGGAGGAAAGCCCCAGAAAAGCCGAAGGTGGCGGGCAGCTTTCTGCTTTGGTGCTTCACCCCAGGACAGTTGATGGGAGGAGCAGGAGGAGCTCCCAGTCAAGCTGGGTGGGAACTGCTGGTGGTGATGGCACGAGTGCAGGGGAGCTGGGGAGGGGGCAGCTCAGCTTGAGATGGGACAGTTGCTGCTTCTGGCTTAATGTAGGAGACTGTTCTCAAGGCTGTAGTTTGACATGATGGGTGATGGTGCCTGTCGCTCCCCGGTAGCCTTCTGAGTGTCCATTGCAAGTAAGCATGAGAGGGAGTTTTACTTTATTTTAAAGCAGCTGTGGCTCCTTGGGCAGTTGGGTTTGGTTCATATACCTGTCTGGTAAAGGCGCAGTTCATGTAATAGCAGTAGAGTCCCCAGAAAATGATCCCTCTTAAACTTCTTTGAAGCGCAGGCACGATGTCAAAGGAGTTCAGAATGTCTCTACAGCCCTAATAAGTGGTTCTCCAGTGAGGTGAACTTTGGCTTGTACTGCATCCCAAATGATAGGCCCTGCAGTAGAACAAAATGCCGTTGTTGGCACAATTGGTTTGCTTCCATCAGACGAGAGGCCCAGCATTAATGAAGCATAGAAACTGAAATTATATCCATCTGGGGGGGGGCGTTTGCTCAAGGTACAGTAAAGCCCTTGTGCATGAAACTGTAATTTGTGCATATCCAATTTATGTAACTTTCAAAACCCCAGGCAGGGACAGGAGGACATGTCTCGTGAAGACTGTGTCTCTGTTTTTCTTGCTGTTCAGTTCTCTGTTCCCCTTGCCAGTCCATCTGCTTTTACAAATAGCCGTAGAGAGCCCGCCTAAGCCTTTAAGTCTGGTCTGGGATGCGAAGGGCTGAGAAGTTGATCTGATCACAAAAACTTCTCACGCAGTGGAAGGTCACGTTTTTAAACAGTTGGCAAAATTGCAGGCTTGTGCTCTGATAGACAAACTGTGCAGACCTGGTTTAAAGGAGCCTGTAACCCCAACTGTCCTCGAGCCGGGGTGGTGGAGGACACCGTGGTTAACAAACCTCTCCCCTTCTCCCCTCCCGCCTGGCTGGGCGTGCAGAGCCACCATGCCGAACTGGGGAGGCGGCAACAAATGTGGCGCCTGTGGCCGCACCGTCTACCATGCCGAGGAGGTGCAGTGCGACGGGAGGAGCTTCCACCGGTGCTGCTTCCTCTGCAGTAAGTATTCCCCTCCCACTCCCCTGCAAAACCTCTCTTGGTGTAGCTGGGGGGTCACAACAGCAAAGTGCTGGTCCACAGGAGACGTCCCAGGCTCGGCTGGCACCCGTGGCGCACAGGGGGTGGCAGTGGCCAGAGACGGCTTTGTCCATCATGTGTTGGGCTTGACTTCTGCTTCCCCACGTGCTTCCTGGGCCTGACGGTGCTGAAGGGAGAGCTCGTCTCCTGGAGGGATATTATCCTACCTGTCCAGCGTGGGAGGGGTGGGATGTGCCTCCCAAAGCGGATACATCATGCTTTTCTTCTCCGTTTGCCCCCCCCCCTCCCAGCCTTCTCCTCAGGAGCCTGAGGGATCTTTGGGATGGAAACCTGGCTTCAGTGTTGCTCATGCAGAGGAGAAAGCCCAGTGGCAGAGCCCCGTTTGCACTGATCTGAGCTCAGCTGGACTTCTCCTGGTGGTCCCAGGGCTGGCAGCAGCTGAAGGAACAGTTATCAAATCCCTGCCCTGAAGTCCCGCACAGACCGGGACACCAGCGTGCCTGAGCACAGCCGCGTTGTCAATGCTTTAGCACAGCCCAAAGCCTAGACTTCCTTGGCACAGGGGCCTGTGGTTTATTTCAGATGAAAGGAGTCCAAAGCATTATTTTCCAGTCCAACCAACAAGCCCAGCGAGGCATTGAAAATTGCTTTCTCTGCTGAAAAGACCTCTGTTTAGATGAAGGGAACAAAGGGTCGCTGTGAATCGGAGGTTCCTACTTTGCAAACAGACAGCCTGTCTGTCTGAATCAGAGAATTTTACCTTGTTACAAACATAAGGTACTGTTTTGTCCCGCTTGCTGGTGTTTAATACCTATGGGCAGAGCTAGCGTTTAGCCCTCTTCGTATAAGCCACAGTTACAACTGGCCCTCTCAAACTAGTTTGCTGTTAGTCTGCAGCACAACATCAGCACACTGTGCTGGCGTGTGAGCCTCGGCGCACCTACGCTCCTTTCCCTTAGCTCTACAGCAGTCACAAAAAAAGATTAGATGTCTTGGCTGCCTCATTTTCAGCCTTTTATGGGAGTTTCTATTAAAAGAAACCTGGAACTTACAGTCCAACAATGGCCCTAGTGTGTCTGAGTATTTGCTTTTCCGTAGTGCATAGTTCTGTTGGGGTTAAAGTCTGTAGACTTAACAAACATGCATTAGTTGATTTACTTATTGGATATTTGTGTCTTATAAAAAGAACCTTGGAGCTAACGAATGCCATAAGCAAAGGTCACCCTGTATTTTGAAGACCTTAAAATTCTTTTTAAACAAAAAATTCATAAGGCTTTTTCTTTTTTTTCCTCCCCAAATTCTTTATCCCGGGCATAATGCTGTTGCAGACGGAAAGAACGTGCCAGTTGGGTTACAAAAGAAGGTTTAAGACGGAAATAGTTCTGCCTTCTACTGTAACCTTGAGCAGAGTGCTTGCATTGTGCTGAAGGACAATGTAGGAATGCCAGAAAAGCACAGCCCCTCAGGTGACAGCTGTGAAGCAGTCCCAGCTCTGCCCCAAACCAGTACCGAGGCAGGGGGAAAACCTTGAAGGTTTTTTTCCCCAGCCCCACCCCGGCCAAAAGTGCAGGACAGGGGCTCTTCTGCACCGATAGACTTTTGCTTCATGCTGTATGGCATCTGTCAAGGGAAACTGCTGACTGCACTATCTGGGTTTCTGAGCAGCCTCATTCATCAAACCACAGCAAGTTTCCAGGCTTTAAATGTCACGGTCATGAAGAGGTGGGAGGGAATAAAGCCCTTTATAGGGCTAAGCATAATTCACTAATTCAAACGACAACCTGCTCCATCTAATCTCTGGTGGTCCCACAGCCTAATAGGAAGAATTGTGGACAAGGAAACCCATAACATCACTTCTCACTTGATTTTTGGCTTACTACATGTGCTGATGGAACGCTCCCTTAAGGCAGTTTAACTTTTTTTTCCTCCAGTGGTCTGCCGGAAAAACTTGGACAGCACAACTGTAGCGATTCATGATGCTGAAGTTTACTGCAAATCTTGCTATGGAAAAAAGTATGGCCCAAAAGGTTACGGATATGGCCAAGGGGCAGGCACGCTGAACATGGACAGGGGAGAGAGACTAGGCATCAAGCCTGAGAGGTCAGTGAACTGAGCTGGGGAGTGTGACCCTTGTCCTTCAGTACTGTTTTCAGAGGAGTCTTTCAGGCTGGGTTTTGTTTAGTTCATGTTGTCCAGAATAGAAATGCTGCAAAATACCCCCGTATAACTGAATGCAGGGCATTTAACCCACGATGCGCAAAGCTTCCACTGGTGGCTATGTGAGTAGGCACCATACGAGCAGGAGTTAGTGCAGGTAAAGATTCACTCACCCTATGCATAAGCCATAGGGGACTGGATTACGGAGCTGCTGACGGCTCTGCACAAGCCTGCAGAGGTGACTGTGGGTCTCCAGCTGCTCTCTTAAATGAGCTGCAAATGCAAATGTTCAACAGGTTCTGGCAGGGATGGATTTGGAGAGCTGAGAATCTGGGGCTACAAGAAGAATGAATTTTTAACTGGCCAATGAAAAACCATTTGTGCTTAATTATAGCTAAAACCAAAAGGCCTATTAAATAGTAAACATTCTTACTCTTATTAAGTTCTTGCTGTAAAGCAAAGCATGTGGAAAGAAGCTGAGGTATGCCTGACAACTTGCTTCATGCAAGTTCCCAAATTATTGCTTGACGTTTATATGATGTATGCTCTCCAGCCAGGTTCAGTGATCAGTTTAGTTTCCAGATTATGATCACTGGACAGGAATTTAACAGAACTGTTTGTAGCTTACTATCTGATAAATGCATGTCCTGATACAGAATTCAGCACTTCTAGAGAAGTGAAAAGGTGAAGGCTCCTCAGAAAACTAACTTTTACAGTAGCTTCTTTTTATCCTTTGAAGCATGGCCTTTCTCTTGTTGTTGGGTTTTTTTTCCCCCTACCAAGTGTAATTGGATAGCCTTGCTGGTAACTTACTTCTCTAGTTTTGCAAAAGTACTGTATTCTGTACTGTGTGTTGGATGCCACTCTGTTAGCATTGTTAAGCAGAGCAAGAGGTCAATTAGTAAAAGAGTAAAGGCCACAAATGTCCCTTTTCTTTCAGCACGCCCTCTCCCCACCGACCCACAACAAATCCAAACACTTCAAAGTTTGCTCAGAAGTTCGGAGGGGCAGAGAAATGCTCTAGGTGTGGCGATTCTGTTTATGCGGCAGAGAAAGTCATAGGAGCTGGAAAGGTAAGGAACTGCGTTTTGTACCTGCTACATGGACTTTAAAGTGAGCAAGGTATGTTATGTGGGTTCCAGTAGGGAACCAACCGCGGGGCGGAGTTACCTTAAAATTGCGTTTCTTAGCATTGGAAATGGTCAAATCAATCAACTTAATTGAACAAAAAGCACTTGAAATGCGGGGCGATGAGTGCTCCCCTCGGCTTTCAGAGGTGACGCTTCAATATCGTCTTGTGCCAGAGGCTTGAAGCAGACGACAGGAGCGCTCTCCCCCCAGAAGAGGGAACAGTCTTGTGCTGCGTAGCTTGTGATGGAGGCTGAATGTTTCAGCAGAAAGGGGATGTTCTCTGAAAATACCATGTAAAACTGTGTGCCAGTCTGCTGGCGGTCTGACTCACTGCAGAGAGCCAAGATCTGCTCTGAATTGATTAGAGCAAGCCAAACCTTTCAAAGTGCTGCCCTGAGCAGGATGCTGTGTGTAATTCGGGGCTTTGGGCCACTTGCAGAAATGCAGATGGTCTTGTCTGCTACTGGTGCACTTGAACTCGTTTTTATTGCACCAGTCATCTATAAACAATACTGATGCAGGCATCTCCAGTTAGTGCATTTTTTTTACCAACGCGGGCATTCTGTGTATTTAAACTTTTTTTTTTTTTCCCCTAGCCGTGGCACAAAAACTGCTTCCGATGTGCCAAGTGTGGAAAAAGCCTAGAATCTACAACCCTAACTGAAAAAGAGGGAGAAATCTACTGTAAAGGTGAGTAAAGAAACAAAGATCATTTGTTTATGGTTCAAGGTAATGTGGTACAAGGACAGATGCTGAATTTATTCCTGGTATAAGAAACTTTCAGGCTCCTGTCAAGATCGAGGTGCTCTATAAGTCATGGGAATAGAGCCGAGAAATTAAGTAAATATTACTGAAGCTGCTGCTGTAGCTTACATCTGCGTCAAGCAAAACATTACATACTGAGAAATGCAGCAGCAGCCCATGCCCTCTGCCTGGATCAGAGAGCAGATCAGATAAGGAAACAAGCTAGCAAGCGTCCAGCCATGCCTTCTTGCGTGGTATCATGGATATAAGCTTGATCCGCACAGTGATTTGATGACAACATATGTCTTAATAGATACCTAGCCACAGAACCGATGCATGAATTGTTTTCATAGAGGAGGTTGGGAGCTACGCGGACCGAACAGCCGTGGCTACTGAGTTCAGTCATGGCAGTTACGCAGCTTTACAAAATGTTTTTAAGCGTTGCTTCCAATGAGGTTGTTCTGGTGACGAACGGGAAGCAGCCGAGGGGCTTAGCCTAGACAGTGCTGTTATTAATTAACGAGCCAGAAGCCTCGGCCACTACATGTTCATCTTTCTTGCAGGTTGTTACGCGAAGAACTTTGGCCCCAAGGGATTTGGGTACGGCCAGGGAGCGGGTGCCCTCGTTCACGCCCAGTGAGAGGGCACGGCTCAAAACCCCTTACCGCTCTGCTGAGATCCTGCTACAAGAAAGAAGAGAGTTTCCTAAATGTTACTAACTACTGTGAAACTGATACTAGTTACTGTAGTGCTTGGGCCATACATTCAGCAGATGACCTTTTTTTTTTTTTTTTTTAAAAAAAGCACTGCTTTTTTCCTTGCTTTGTGTATCACACTGTAACAGTTTTAATACTGAGTATCAATTCAATAAAGCTTTGCTTGTTGATGTATCCTAAACCCACGTGTTATGCACTTTTTCAGCAACAAAAAGCTAAGTAAGGTGAGTTGGGGTACTTTGGGGGTGCAGGGGTGGAGATATGTTGCTATAGACTTGGTGCAAACCTTCACTGAAAAGCCAACGTGACTGAAAGCTGGAAATACATAGCACTGGTCCATGGCCTTCAGCAGTGAAGTGACTGTCCTCCAGTATCACACTATTATACGCGTGTGCAAGGCAACTAGCTGCTCACTGCACAGTAGTAGTAAATCTTAATCTACCTACCGCTCTGTGCAGTGACAGCTCTGAAAGTGATAGATTAGAAGTCGCTGTGTGCCTAAATGGCTAGCCGTCTCTGCTATAGAGCCTCGAGTAGTGAATGGAAAACAAACCTTTTTCACTGTAATATTTTGTGGGATTGCACCTGCTTTGGTATTGAGGTGTTATTATGCACAGGACTTACTGTGCAGGAGTACTCCACCGAGACAGCTGCAGATTAATACCATCCCTACTGAGCAGTTGACCAAGCTCTGGACTATCACATCAAATTCAGGTTTAACAGAAGTTTTTGACCTTTTCTCAGTAGCCTTACAATCCTCAGTTTCCTGAAGATGGTGGAGGGTTTCAGCCTCTTGAGGATGGTGCCTGACAAGGTAGCTGTAGTGCAACAACAGAGCAGAATAAAATTCTGCCTTTAAACACTCTGGTAGATAACGTGACTTGAACTCCAGTTGATGGTCAAGGAGTACTAGCAATTAAACACACCAAATGCAGTGTAGATCTACTCCATGTGAACACAGCAGTTGGGTGCAAGCCATTGTTGCAAACTAAGTTTAATTAACTGGATTCTTAACAAGAAGACCCCAGACCAGAAATTACCATTGGACCAAGAGGCGTGTGCAAGGTGCTTGAAGAACGGGTGCATAGATTGTAAGGGTATAAATGCCCAGGGATTTCTTTGTTCTGGGTCCCTCTCCGTAGGCACCCAGCTCGAGCTGCTCCTATTGCTGTACCACTCAAATTATTTCTTTTTTCCTGGAATTGGACATCTGAGACTCTGCTGCGGGAAACCTAGGGCAAAGAAATTTCTTTTAAGTTTGGTGACCCAGATGGGACCCTAGGCCACCACCTCTAGATCCTCTCGTCTCCAAACATCCGACTGCCAGCATCAGATTCGTTCACCTGGGACCTTTGGAGCAGGCGGCATCCAAGGGTGAGTGTTAAAATTCCGTAAGCAGATTTGGAGAAAATACCGCAGGGGGTTTGAGTCCTCCTCAGTATCAGGGTGGGTTCAAGTCCCTCCCTTGCTGCAGCCTAGATACAAGCGCCGTGTAACACGTGCAGTGCAGGGGTGCGTGGCCCCATCGGTGTAAAGGGCACAAAGAGGCAGGAGCGGTGTGCAGCCTGTAGGTGCATGTAGAAGGGGGTTCGAGTCCCTCTTAGTAATGGAAAATATAATCCTTTAGATACAAACTGTTGACCAAGTCTGGGGCTAGGATTGGATCCAGCCGCACCTAGAGTCCTCCCTGAGAAGGAGTTTAGAAAGGAAGGGGTTCCTTTCTGAACCTCAGGACTCAACAGGAGGGTCTCCCTGACAAGATATGGGAAACAAACTTGGCTTAGAAAAGGGGATGCCCTTGGCCGAGGTCTTACAGAACTGGGAGAAAATTTACGGTACAGCGGAATTATCTAAAAAGCGTGCAATCAAACTATGCCAAGGTGAATGTCTGTTTATTACAAGGATGGATCCACACAAAATCTATGTATTTGAGACATCAGCTGGAGGATAGGCACCCATACCAAATGGGTTACTGGTTTGTATGGCATGCATGATCTGGGAAGAGGAAAAACTTCCAGGACAAGAGTTGAAAAAGGGGGTAATTGTAGCAGTAGCAGAATCTACTGCACCAAAAATTCCTGTGAGTAGTTCAACCCCACCTTATCTGTTGTTGCCTTCTTCTGATTCTCCTCCTGTTTACCTTCCAGCTGCTGGGCTCTTTCCTATGCCTATGACTCACGTTCCTAATCCTGCTGCTATGCACCCTGGGGCCCTGGCAGAGACTGCGCCAGTATTAACTTTTTATAGGGGCCAGCCTTGGAAACCTGGTGACTTAGCATTGTGGGGAAGATGCCCTGCCTAAGGGAAGACACCAAGAGGTGTGCCCAATTATTCTGGAATATATGTACAGGGTATAATCCGAATTGGAGTGACACTAAAGAACACATGCCCGGGTGGCAGGGAGAGAATTTGCAAAAGATTTTGAGTATTGCTGTGTTTGTGTGTGGGTGTGAGGGGTGCAAGAGGCTGAGCAGAGTAAAGAAAGGAGGAAGGCAGAAGAACAGGAGGCAAGGCTAAAGGCCGTAGCTTTAGCAAGGAATTTGCAAGTAAGACAAAGGTGGGGGGAGGAAGAAGACTGGATATGAGGTCTGAGCTAAGAGTAGGAAAAAAGGAAAGGAGAACAGGAAGGAATGCTGGAAGGGAGTGTTATTATTATGGGAACTTAGGGCATATACAGTGGGAATGCCCACTCCGGCCACGGGAGAGGACAAAGGAAGGAAGTTATCACGGGGGAGATTCACCCCAGGAAGACTCGCAGTCACAATGACTGGAGGAAAGAGACCCTGCAGATCTTGAAGGGGAAGCAGAAAGATTAGAAATTTTTAATATGCAGGTAACCCAACTGGATCAGCAGGGACATATTACAGGTAAAGTTGAAGGTTGTGAAGTTGAATTTTTAGTAGATATGGGAGCTACCCTATCCCTTCTAAACTTTACCCCAAAAGGCTCTGAAACTAAAGCTAAAGCCAGAATACATGGGGTAATGGGAGGGGGAGAGAGGAGTCGGAGTAAACCTTTATGAGTAACAATTGGGAATAAGAGTGTTTGGGGAAGGTTCATATTGGCAGAGGACTCCCCAGCGTGCTTATTGGGAAGAGATCTCTTGCTCACCCTAGATGTAGAATTACACACCTGAAGGGCTAGACCTAATAATTATGGGAATGAGTGTGATCACCGAAAGCTCACAAAATGAGCCAAAAATACCAGAAATATTGAAAACCGTACCCACAAAGCTGTGGAGTAAAACTAGCACTGATGAGAACTGCTGGTTTCGGCTCAACCCATAAACATAAAAACAAAGGGAGGAACCCCACCGGCTGTGAAACAGCATCTTATTCTCCAAGAAGCCGAAAAGAGCATCCAAAAAACAGACGGACCAATATTTAGCACAAGGAATTTTGAAAGTATGTGTGTTACTGTATAATACTCCTATACTCCCTGTAAAAAAGAACAGACTAGATGAGGATGGGGATCCAGAATACCGCTTTGCACAAGATTTGCAGGCAATTAACCAACAAGTAGAAAATCCACACCCAGTGGTACCTGATCCTTCTACCATACTTCTCCAAATATCACATTGGGCAAAATATTTTACCATGATCAATCTAACTGCTGCTTTTTTTAGTATCCTGTTAGGCAAGGGCAGCCAACTTTATTTGCCTTCACATGGAAGAGACAACAATTAACCTCTGGGAAAAAGGAAAGCGAGTCAACATCTCTGTGGACTCTTGATGTGCCTTCGGAGTATGTCATGCAACAGGAACGTTATGGAAAGAGCGAGGATTTTTTACATCGTCAAGGAAGAAGGTATCACATGGAGAAGAAATACACAGTCTACTGGGCTCAAAGAGATTGCTGTAATACATTGTCCAGCCCACACTAAGGGTGCTACAGAAGTTAGTAAAGAAAATGCTTTAGCTGATGCAGCTGCAAAGGCTGCAGCCCAACAGCCTCTGAGAGAGTGTGTGATTACAGTGACCCAGAGCGAATGGCCAGGTTTATCAGACCTGAAAACCATGTATGAGAAAGACTGTTCAACAGAAGAAAAGAAACAATAGGGAAAATGGGAAGCAAAACAAGATGACGAAGGAATATGGACAACTGGAAGAACGACTATACTGCCAAAGAAATATGTAATTACCGTAGCTAGGTGGTTCCATAACAAAGCACACAGTGGAGCAGAAGCAGTAGCTGATCAAGTACAGAAGACATGGTCAGCGCCAGGAATCAACGCTGCTGCAAAACCAATTACCAGCAGTTGCCCGACTTGCCTAAAGTTCTCTAGTGTTAAGCCCAATTTAGAATTAGGAGGGTGGCCATGGGTTTATTTCCCTTTTCAGAGATTACAGATGGATAATGCAAATATGAGAAAATAGCAAAAATATGATGCAAAAAGAGTTTGAGGAAAAAGGGAAATATGGTCAGTGGTGTCAGTCCGCACCACCTGAAATACAGGTATATGATATGCAGCCTGGAGATGAAGTGTTAATTAAGGTATTTTCACAAAAATCCAAATTAGAACCTAAATGGGGGGGGGCCATATACTGCCCTTCTATGTTCATATTTTGCTGTTAAAGTTTTAGGAAAAGAAAATTGCACACACCATTCTCACATCAAAGAAGCGGTAAAAAACGAACCAGCTAACGAATGACTGTGTTCAGAAGAACCCAGACATGGAGAAGATGAAGTGGGACACCTCACTACTCTTGGTGCTGTCAACCCTGATGATATATTGGAAAAGGATGTGTTTGTATGAGAACTCTTTGCAAACTTCTATTAATAGATAACATTACTGTCAGGACAAATAATCACTCAAATATTTGTGTTTGTAACTTTACTAACATTATAGGATGCAATTTTAATTATTCAGCTCCTGTTACATCTTATCAATTGCTACAGTCCACTTATACCTTAGCTGAAGATTACTACCTACCCCCATCAGAATGAATCCAGCATTGGTGGAGAAGCTACTAAAACATGATGAGCTCTGGTTATATTATGCCTGTTGCTTGTAATAATATTGTATGTGAGACTAAGGGTAGTAGTTAAACGCCTTGAAAGACTTCACGAGTTCTTTCGGACATATTAGCAGGAATTCTTGATAAAAACAAAGGGAGGACTGTTGCAAATTAAGTTTAATTAACTGAGTTCTTAACAGGAAGACCCCAGACCAGAACTTACCATTGGACCAAGAGGTGTGTGCAAGGCGCGTGAAGAATGGGTGCATAGATTGCAAGGGTATAAATGCCCAGGGATTTCTTTGTTCTGGGTCCCTCTCCGGAGGCCCCCGGCTTGAGCTGCTCCTATTGCTGTACCACTCAAATTATTTATTTCTTCCTGGAACTGGACATCCGAGACTCTGCTGCAGGAAACCTAGGGCAAAGAAGTTTCTTTAACACCATAATAGTCAGGGTCCTTGCCTCTGCTAATGTGACTTTATTAGCAGCAGTTCCTAAAGGTCTATGATTAGGTGACAATTACTTTTGCCTTAGACAGATCTTGAGTGGAAAGCTTACAGAAGAGCTTGTCTTCTTTTGGGGGCTGGAGCAGCTCCCACCACAAGCCTGCGAGGCCTGAGCTGATAGCACCTGCAATTGCACTTCTTGTGAAGCAAATGGGAGTCACCTCCTCAACAGGAGACCCAGGACCAGCCCACCACAACGGCATTATGTGAGAATGAGGTACTTAAGCCTGAAAGTGTGATGCAAAAAATCACCCAGTTTGAGGCAAGCTGCCCTATTTTTATGCAAGTAACCAGCATTTAGTATGAACAGCGTAGCAATTTTTTTTTTTTTTAAATCTGGGCCTGTTTCCTGAGCACCTGAATCAGACCTTCACCAGTGTGCTCAGGCTCTCTGCCAAGCTCCTTTTGCAAAGCTTATGGCTTGCTCTTGCCTACAGCAAGGAGGAGGCACATGAGACCTGGGCATCGACGCCTCTTAAAAGCACAAAGCGTACCTCAGGGGAGCATGCCTGAGCCTCAGCAGGTAACAGGCAGCTGTAGGAGTGTCTTTCCATCCCTTCCAGTGGAGGGCATGCTATTGCACAGCAAGGGCTTCACTAGAGGCCAACCACATCCTTGGGGAGGCAGGAGCTCCGACCCGGTGGCTACAACCCATGTGGTGTTCTGGGGTGGAGGGGGAGGTTCAGTTTCAACTCTCATCGTGCCCAACAGAAGTTAGTTAAAGAAAAGATGAGATTTGAAACTGTCTGGTTTGGGAAGCAGGCTGACACTTTTTGGGGAAAGAAAACCTTCACAGAGTGAATTTATGGGGACACAATCAAGACTGGGAATGCTACAATAAAATAGTAAGCAAATGTGTCAGCGCGGTCTAAGGCAGAGTTTCAAGCAACACCTACGACTGCGGCCTGATGTAGTGAATAAGTGCAAGCCAAAAGCCTAATTAGAAAAATATGTACTAGTCAAAATAATACACAAAGAGCATTTTGTACAGGTTACAAAGGAACAATGTGGATATGAGGAAGAACAGACAGACACTCAAAATGTGAGCCAAGAGCTTGTACAGTTCACAGAGAGGGAAAGATTACTACTGAAAAAGACAACAGTAAGGCAGAAGCAGCACGCACTTCGGGTGGGAGTGAGACAGAAAGAAAAAGCCCAGCCTAGGAAACCTGGGCAGAAACCTTCAGTCCTGCTACTCACACTGATGATCCTAATACTTTTTTTTTTTTTTTTTTTGAGAAAAAGTCCTTTTCTCCTTTGCCAACTTGACACTTGTGCAGGAAGGGTTGATCCCCTCTGACTCTTCCAACCTGAGCAAGGACAGCTCTAACTTAGAAGTGATATCCAGGCCCCAGCAGCCAAGGACATGAAGATAATAACAACATCCCCTTTCCATAGCCTTGTTACCTGATGGAAGTGCTTCCTCTTCTCAGGAACGGTATTATAAAATGCTGAGCGGCACTGTTCAATAGAAGCAAAATAATGCTCGACACACTACTGAGCAGATAAAACCACTCCCCATTAGTTAGTGCAGCTACTGTAGTTGATCTAAACCTGACACATTAGCACAGTCGGCAGGTTTAGCACAGATTTACACTGACAAAACGGGCATCTAACATATTGTTCATTTACCTATAAAAAAGACCTTTCAATTCTTAGAAAAATGAACAGAAGTGATCAGAAGTGATTTAAAACGCTAAAAATCAAGGGCTTTCCTTTCATTTCCTGGAGGGTGTCATAGTGATAACTCTCAGCTTCACACTGCTCTACATCCCTACAACTTACTTAACAACAGAAAAAGAAAGAAATGAAGGAAAAAAGAAAACTTGTAACCATAAAGACAATATACTTGTCAAGAGAAATGAGTACCCTACACTGAAGTACTTTAATTTGGTTACTGTGAACTTTACAGCTGCAGCAAAGCACTGATGAATAAAAGCTCAGCCCAGGCTGGAGTAATGCTTTGAGTTAGTCTCAGTTTGGCGCCCTAACTCCAGGAGAGATTGGTTCTCAAAAGTGACTTCATGATCTGGAGATCTGAAGTAGTACGTAGGATTGGAGGCAATGTGAATATGGCACTAAGTTTATAAGATACTGCAACTAAATTCAACCTGGAATTAGTAGGTGCAATTTTTACTAATCTCCATTCAGTAGCCTAAGGTGGATAAAATCCAAATGCACAAGTAAACATTGCTTTCATAGCAAAAAAATCTGATTTTACTTAAAGGCAGCTCATGGGAGGTGGGAGGGAGTGAACTCCAATCAAGCCATAATGAGGGTGCAGAGGGCAGGCTTCTTCCCAAATAAAACAAACCAAGTAACCAGCTTTCAAGCCATAAGGAGCCCACCCATATCTCCCAAGAGCAGCAACTGCTCTGTTGGAGCACTGCAAATCTCTGATGGAGATCTTCAGCACAGAATGTCTTTATTTTTTAAAAAAAGAAAGTACCTTCCCTGATCTTTACCAGACAAGTCAAAGGGTGGTCAGCAGAGGTGAGCTTGGGCCCAGCCTCACCAGAACCATTGCTTGGGGAAGGGGAGAACAGCACCAACAATTCTCAATCAATGTTAACATTGAACCCACACCCAGCAGAAAACACGGAGACTTTTTTCTCCCCATTAGGTGAGCTCTTAACTCCTAGCCTTATACTTTAATACATATTGCTGGTTATAACTATCCTGATTAAATTCCAACTTGGATGGTTACCTTGTTTCTACTCAAAATCTAACCTTTAGCACAGACCAGAAGAGTAAAGGCATTCTGTCTCCTGCAAGTGCCACCTAGAAGCACACAACTTGGTTATACCTACTAGCCCTATGTGGATGTCTTGTTTACCCTTAGAATACCTCAAATATCATTAATTATGTACGTACATTTGTACACCTGTACAAATATGTACATTTGGCCACCTGAAATGTTCCCTAGAAGGAATTCTCCCTTAAGAAACGTTACCTTGCCAGCATGCTTTGCTCAAAAGAAAGGAGTATCAAATTAGTGAATAGTAACTCTAATTGGTAGTATAAAGGTGTACTTTACCAAAACCCAGTGTAGTAGTTCACAGGATTTCACATCAGCACAGAACTGGGTGCATGCTATCCTTAAGACACCTGTAAATCTCTCCAGAAAGACTCTACTAAGATCAGATGCAAGATAGCAGCTATTTTCTCATAGTACGGCTTCTGAAATTGGACAGAAGTAACACTGTGTGAAATCACATCCCAAGTGAAGACAAACACTGCATCTAAGAGTCAATATTTATTTGATTAATAACTTACAAAATTTAACAGATTTAATTTATGTAAGGAGAGCTAATTTATTAAACATTTTACAGATTTTTTTTGTTCACAATGTAATACATCAAGATCTTGACAGTATTAAAATAATACTTGGCACAGTTATAAATAAAGAATATACAAAAAAATCCATAGCTTAAAATGTAGTGATGCTGTTTTACACATTAATTGAAAAAAAAAAAATAAATCTGGTGGACATCAAAGAATACAGAATCCTGCAAAGTAACAGCACATGTTTAGGGGCAAGACAAAATTCCCATTTATTCTACCTATGTCAGATTAAGTTGATCTGATCTGCTGTTGGTTTGGATCAGCTTTGTTAAGTTTCAGAAGCAATGCAGTTTTGGTTTAACAAGTGAATTGTAAGTTTGATAACTTGACAGAAAAATGCTGCATAGTTGGCTCCCCCCTGCTTGATTTTATGATTTCACATCAAACAACTCAGTGTTACTCAAGACAAGTTACATTTTGCACTGGAAACTTCATACATCCCAAATCCATATATGCAAGTTAATTTTCACAACTACCTACTATTGCTCAAATTCTACAGGTCTCAATAAAACTGTCGCCAGAGAGCTATTAACAAGTAAATAGTGCAGAACTCACTACGTACTACCAAAGATCACCTCTTCTTTTGCAAACATTTTTGACATGGACTGCATGACACAATTCATGGCAGTTAATGCTACTGGGCAACTAAAACCAAAACTTGTATCACGTACTGAACTGCTCTTCTGGTGCTAGGCGATATTTAATAAAGTGGATTAAAGTTCTTCAAGTCAACCGACCCCCAACAGAAATGTGGAAAAAAAAAAAAATATGCAGAACATTACTGGTGATTAAAACAAACAACATTGTAAAGTCTGCATGCTTTTTTCTGATCAGAAAAAATATGAATAACTGATGTCAACTGTTTTCACTGAAATAGAACGTATCTTTGTTAGGAATACAAATTTTGTCTGACAAAAATAGCAAAAGCTTCTTGCCACCCCTACACCCAAACCTCTCCCATTAAAACTGTGTCCAAGATGATGTTGATTTTTCCAGTATTAAACATTCAAGTACCCCAATGCTGCACTTCTGTAAATCCTGATATCTGGTACTTGCAAACTAAGTGTGTGTCTTGAGATCAATGTACAACTACAGAAAAAATGTTTACTTGCAAATACTGAACATCAACTATTTACAGTTTCACTGCTCCTCTTACTAAGGCAAGGGTCGGGAATACCACTAGATTGCTTTATTACCTGTAATCTGCATATTACAGAAAACGCTAATTTTGCCAAGCATCAAACATGCAGTGATTTTGCAGGGCATAATGCCTATTAACAGCAATATTGAACATCACTAAAAGCTCATTAGATATCTTCCTACACTTTTTTTGGTTGAATAAAATGAAAATGAGCAGCTTTAAATACACTAAACACACACTCACAGAGAGAAAACTGTTTGATAAATTATTTATATACAGATACACATTCTTTACACTGGTCTCAGACATCTGCTTTCAGGTCCCTCCCCAAACTCCCCTCACAGGTTTCTCGAACCACTGGGTTGCTACAGCACTTAGAAGAGAACTAACCTGATTCTCAGTCTCTCTGTAAACAATAGTTAAGGAAGCAGTGAACAATTCACTATGAGTATATGAAAACACCATAACAAAAAAATCAGTGCATCACATTCAAGAAAAGCCCCTTTGGAATGCAATTTCAGATCATTCCTTACCTTCCAAACATATCTGTAGCATGAGAACTTAAAAAAAAAAAGGAAATTAAGGGTGATTTCCACGTGCCAACATACCATCTTTTTCAGAACACTGCGTTACATTTTCTGTGTGCGCGTGCTATTATGGGGATTTTTTTATTTTTTTTAAAGTTTGGTTTCCATTATTTTACATCCAAACAAAATAAGCATTTTAGACAACTTTGTGTTCTTCTTCTGCAGTTGCATTCAATTTAAAACTATCTTGTCTTTTTATAATTGAGATTTTTGCTTTCACATCTGTGGTTTCCCCCATGCAATCTCTCTTCCAACATGTCTCCAATTACACCACACTGTACTGTATGAGGACCAAACCTAATATTGAAACGTTGCTAGTTTGTAAGTTGCTTATACAATTACTTCAAAGATAATGATTTTTTTCCTGAACATTATATACTGTAATCTAGTTTTACAGGTGTATCATGCATTTAAGCAGGGCTTTAACTTTGACAGAAGAGCTTTCCTTATTTGCACAACTGTTTATTTCAGACTATATAATCTCAGAACAGGGTTATTACAAGTATTTAGTTGTACCGCTAACTGGTGGCAAAAACAATCACCAAAAAATGTGGGCAACGTATTTTTTTTCAACATTATCTGATGTGCCCTACTGCTATAACTTAACACGTTACAGGGGATTCCCACCACATGATGTTTATAACAGTATTGAAAAGCACATTTTTCAGTGTACATAATACTACAGAAAATCTGTATTAAAAAAAAATCACATTACAGGACCTACAACATAACGATCAGTGAACTCTGCATCATGAAATTTAGTTTTATATTCTAGATTCTTGTTTCAGTGGAATTATTCATACTGGGAAATAATTTTTTCTGCTCAGCACAATGTAACTACTTATGTCAATACTTCAATAATCTCATGCTCCATTGTGAAAGACCTTAAATAAAAAACCCAACAAGAAATACTGTGAATATGCTGTCGCGAATAATTCTCATGTTAAGAACTGTTAAAATCCCTTTTTGATCTTCCTCCTCTTCCTTATCAGGTTTGGCAGTTTATTCTGTCCATTTTTACTTTTGTTAATAAAATTCTGATGAAGAGAAGGTACCTTAAGATTCACCATCAGCCCTACACATAGCATGCTACTCTTCAAGGGATGCGGATTCGAGAGAGAGAGAAAATTTTTCAGGCACCACTCAGATATGATATGCTCACAGGACGAAGGTGGTGCTACACTAGCTGGTAGCCTGATCCTGAAGTTTGGTCATATTCTATTGTATACTGCCTTGTCCAGTCCACGATAACGGGCCGAAAAAGACCACAGCATCTGAATTCAAAGAAGTCTATAACGTTCCTTATACATCCATGGCTAAAAACAAAACAAAAACATGTTAGTAAGCAATATCATAGCTCATCTAACAAAGTACAACATTTTTTGTCTACCTACAAATTCGATTCTTCACCCTTTAAGTTCCTAACTGTAGAAAATCAATTCAGTTAAGAATTATCTTAGTGCTTGCTGATGAGCAAGTTCTGAAATGAGTAGTCGTCACCAGACTGGTGAATGTTTGATCCTTGGACACAACCAAGACACTAACTTTCTTTCACTATCTACCAAAACTGTATGGAAAAATGTAACATGTTATTGGCAGTACACCATAATGTAGCACAACACAGTAATTCAGATCCCTTTCCAAGAGGAAAGTTGTACAGACAGATGCAAGAGGTACAGACGGATGCAAGACAAAACAGTATGAAGTGGATGTCTTCCTAGAATAATTTTCATTTTTATTAGTATCTATTTCTGTCATACATACTGGTTCACCAGCTGCAGGTCTAAGATCAATTAAGTCCCTAGACAACACAAAATTAAGAAAGCATCATCTGAATTAAATGACCTATCCAAGTGCTTTCTGCTGCTGAATCAATTATTGTCAAATATTTAAGATACCTACATCAAAATTCCAACATGTTGGGTTTTTTTTAACTTAATTACACATGGGCTGAATAGATTACGGTTTTCTGGAAGAGAAGCTTGTGTTATGATATATGCAAGAACAGGTCTAAGCAACAAGGAGATGACAATCACTTGATGTCAACGCTTCATCTGACAGGTGATGCCAAGTCAGTTATTTTAGACATCTGGTGTTATTTTCAGGAGTCATTTTTATAATAGCAGCTATTTTAGTGAAAATGGTTTGTGAATGTGACATTAATTTAGGGATAAAACCCGCATTTTTTCCCCGTTCTCTGCACTGCCCTATGTTCTTCAGGCAAAATAATTATGTTTTTGCTACAACTCTAATCTGTAGGAAGACTGCAGCCATACAGAGATGCTTGTCTACTTCTCACTAGAAGTTTTGTATGGAAGGATATTAAAACAAGATGACACAAACTTCTCTTGTAGCACAAAATCAAACTTCAACAAGAACTTCCATCTCCTGTTCCCCTGGGTGTCACCTGAAAGAGCAGCAGCTCCCACAGGAGACACAGCATATGCAGCAGGATGAGTCATGCTTCTGTCCTTTCACTGCTCCTTTTGTAACATGCCCTCAAACCACCAATATTCCAGCCTCATGCCTTCATTTATTTCCTGCTTTGGCTCCATAAGCTGCTCCATGCCGCCATATTCCCAACCCAGTGCTACATCACGCCTCAGCCCCTCTCTCAGCTTGCACCCTCATCCCTACAGAAACCAGAATCCTAACCTACCCTTTACATACTGATACCCAAAAGCTCATGTCTCACCCGTGCAACACCCACTTCAGTTCCTGGGACATCCTGCTCCCTTCCCCACAAATGGTTTTGCCCATGCTCTTCCTCCGGAGCAGGAAGGAAGTGCTGCCTCTTTTCTCACAGTGAAGAGAGCAAGGGGAGCTACTGCACAGAGCAAATTCAACAACACATGAAATATCTATCAGAGGAAAGCACCTGGTGTGGAAGTGAAGATCCAGGTCAACATCAACACCATGCAATAAACAACCACCTCCGATTTGGGCATCTGATTTATAAAGAGGATATTTATTTCCCCATAAACTCTACAGCAAAATATGACCACTACTGGAAAGCATTATTTTCTGTGTTTATGCATCCCTGAATAGAGTCACTACAAAACATTTATCACCTCCTTTAACTGGGTAGAATGTGCTACTGTAAAAATAGATGACAGACTCAGCATTCCAAGTAGTGAAAATAAAAGTATTTAGCTATGTTCTGTTTCAACAAGCTGCACAATTCAAATGTATGCAAGGCTACACAAATAAGAAATACATTTACACTTTAAAACTTACTTGAATGGGCTTTCAATAGATGTGGTTGTAACTTTAAAGTGCTTGTATCTTCTTGCATTCATTCTTTCATTTGTAGTGATACCTAAGCAAGATATCTGAAGACAGAAATAAAGAGTAAGCAATTTAGCTCATGTAAAAACATGCAAACAAGCCCTGCATCAGCCAGACTGAAAAAGGAGGACCAAATTTACTCTTTTATATTCCTTCTCTTGAAGAAGGAATTTTTGTCTGGGGAAATTATGAGGTCTCAACATAAAACACTATACAACAGCTGTACCAGATTGCACAAAAGGTTTAATTTTGGAAGTGATCAGAAATAAATCATGATCACTGAATAAACTGTGACTTCTTAGTTCATAATAGATGCCTTTACTATATTGTCAGCTGAAGTGTACTGTAAATAATAGATTCAGGAGTTACTTTATGCAGCATTTGAACCACTTTCTTTTCCTCTTGACAGTCTAGTTATAGCTCCAGTAATATATTTTTCTCCATTTATACATTTGTTGCAGTAACATAACTTTTCTGTCCGCAAGACAAAAAGATGACCAAGAAAAAAGTGGGGGTGTTTTTTGTTGTTGTTGCTTGTGTTTTTTCCTTTTTACAGAAGCATTTGGCCCAAAGGCTACAATTTTCATATCAGCTTTCCAACTACGTTAGCCTAAAAGGATATCTTACGTAAAACCGGAGTTGACTGTGATGTGATGTAATTGGAAACAAAAATGTGAGAACTCCCATAGCAGCCTTATACTACAGGAAGATAAAATCTTGTAATTCCTAGTGGAATATAAAAAGTCAACTCTGCTGCATGTTGCAAAAGCAAGAACATTGAGAAAGTTAAGTTTGGGCTGGGTTGCCTCATTTGGATGTACTTAATCTCAAGCATTTTCTTCACCTTCGTGAAACTCGGTGAAGTTTTGTGTCTATGTACATAAATGGGCTCTCAATGGCCAACTTTTGAAGTAGAAAGTAAAGGTTTTAAATTATTTTTCTAAGATAGCGGATAGCATTTTGGCAATAAGCCTGGCCAGTTCAAGGACAAGTCCAAACTTTATGATGGAGAGAGGGAAAAAAAAACAAAAAAACCCCCAAAAACCAAACAAACAAAAAAAAAACCCCAAAAAACCAACCAAACCCCAACAAAAACCAAAGCAGCAAGAGTAGGGGCTGTGCAGTTGCAAACCAAAAGAAGCAAATTAGAGAATTATTTATCAATTCCATCATTAAAGCAAACTCCAAAGAGATTTGTCAAGAACAATCCTCAGCTTTCTATGCGTAAAACTCTTAGGAAATTTAGTAATATGATTGTGTGTTCAGTTTTCATTTTTCCAGGATTAGTGAAGAAGTCAAATGCTAGAATTATTTTGCTTAATTACACTAATGATACAAAATACTATGAGATGTATTTTTCCAAATGGCATAATTCAAAGATTCATCTGTACACAGATCATATTAACAGGAATCCTCAATGGGGAACTTAATGGATCATGATATAAGTATGATGGAAGGCTCTCTGGAAAGTTATATGTTTATTCTGCTATAGAAGTCTTGTGGGTTAGATTGCTTTGAAAGCCACCTGAAATACATGTAGTTCCTCTGCTCATTTGTCTTGGGCAGGAAAGACCTCCAAAAGACTGAATGGCTCTCGCTCACACATACAAGATTTTGAAATTGATATATGTTGTAAATGATGAATATTGCAGAGAAAGGAGGACAAAACTTAAGTTTCCTGAAAAGTTTTACCTATGCCTTAGAGGATGATTTTTATTTCCAGGATCTCTGGAAAGATTAAATTGTAAGTCTCACGGTCCGCTAATGACAAGTCATACTGAAAGACTTTCAAGTCATACTGAAAGGCTTTCAAGTCATACTGAAAGGCTTTCAGTATGACTTGTCTCTCCTTAAAAAGGATAAAGAAAAACTTGGGTTTGGTCAGATTACAGTACAATAATGTGATCACAAATCACACAGAAGCAGTGTAAGAAATTACTGCAACCCCTTTGAAGTTACCACCTTCCTTCTGCTAATGACATACTGCATTATTCCAAGTTCGACCCACAGATCTTAACCTCTATTAGTCTTCATTGCCTTTCTCTGGTCTGTTTTGACATTTTGTCATTCTGAGAATGGAAAGTGGGAGGTAGGTATTTTAACCTCTTGCAAAAAAAAAAAAAAAAAGCACAAGTGAATGAGAAGTGAATGATGCCTAATACCCAGAGACAACAGATGCCTCCCTCCTCCAGTGTGGCTGAGAGACTGAACACTTGGTCTTGCATAATGAACATTAAAATTTAAATGACAGAACTATTTGATATTCTTATGTCACTCAGCATTACAAATGAAGTGCTCTTCCATACCTGATACATCTGACACATGAGTAACACAGCCACCCACATGAAGTGAAAAACGCTGTTTAGAAACATCCAAAACATCCACGGAGAACAGGTAGCAATCTGTGTAATATAGGTCCAAAATCCATCCTTTGCATAACTTGTCTCACAGTGGAAACCCCAGTCTAGAGAAAAAACAAAGTGTCAAAAACCATACAGAAGATTTAAGATGTTTATTGCACATCAACATAATGCCCACATTGGAATGTATTAAATTAAATAAGAAAGTGACAATGTGCCAAAATAGTTTTACTTGCTCTCTCTTCCTTTCCCAACTCCTTGAATACATGACATATCACAATACTTGGTTGTGATGGAGAAATCTAGGACAAGAAAAACATCACCTTCTAACTTAAAATATCCAACATAATCAGTTATTAATATGCAGTTGAATTCCAGAATAAAAAATATCCAAAACTCCGATAAGGCAGAAATCTGTAAAAATCCATACCAGGAGATAAAAAAAGTATTTATACGCAATTAAAAAAAAAAAGCCAAAAAACCACATTTACTCACAAGAGATACATCCATAAATCATCCAGCAGATCATAAAAAGCAGGAAGAACAGGTATCCCATAAAATAGCGATGGTTCCCTGCTCCTAAAGTTGCACAAGAACAACAGGGATCAAATAACGACACTTTGAGAAGACAGACAACACTACATCAGAAAGTTTAATTGCTTGCTTAGAAGTACTGCTTATTATTGTATACAGAAGCATTACTCTCCAATATTAAGCCAATATAACTTCAAGACAGTGAAATTAGCTGAATTTACTTTTTTTCTTTTACGTCTGAGACAACAAAGCAATGTTTTATTTTCTTAAATTTCTGTCACATTACAGCTGCAATTCACACAAATGCATTTCATTTGTAACCTCTTTCGTGAGCTAATAAAATTATCGATAGACAATATTTAGAACGATGTTGGTGACAGCTGTTGCAGAGCCCTGAACAGCCAGGAATTACACATCAATACAACTTTTTAAAATTCCATTTAAAAATAGTCAGACTGCAGAGTTCACTTTCTTAAAAGAAACAGAAATATGAATAAATATACAACCTCCCTTGATAATAAGCTAACTCACAACTTAAACCTGTCTGATGAAGCTAGCTAAAAATAAAATATCTAATAGAACTTGTAAAACAAATACATGTAACTGAACAGACGAGGCCTAACAACCTGGCTAAAATAATGAATGGGATAAAAACTATTCTGCTTAAGACAGAATTTAAATGCAAGAAAATTCAGTTACTAAAAAAGATCTATTTTTAACATTAATAGAGCTAAAAAGATGCCTCTTACATGAGTACATCATAATTCTGAAGTACTCAGCATTTCTTCTGTTTGTAAAGTATGTCCACTGTCGCAACCTTCCAACAGCTCTCGGCTGTAAACTAAACCCACAGAGCTGATAATGGGCCACAAAAGATTTGGCTGTCATCATCTACCAGCACAGCATTTACTTCATTATGTCAAATGTTTTGCCTGCTAAAACAAGAGCATCCTCTGGAGGCAGAAAATAATCAAGTGCTTTTAGCAAGTGAACTGAAAGACTATATAAATAAGAGATGAGGAAAAATACACATACAACGCAAGCTAGACTAAACACAAGACATTTCCTTGAAAATCAAACCAGTTCCTTCAGACATAAAATATGTTGTAACGTTGTCTTCAATCACCTAAGAGCATACGAGAAACAGTGTTGGGAATGTCCCTAAGGTATCACTTTCATTTGCATTCTAATTTTCAGAACTGTTAAGTTTTATAAAAGACATCTTTTAAAAAAATTGAAGTTAAATGGTGACCTAGGGGCTCATCTGAGAGGCATCTGATGAGATGCTCCTTTCAGCAGCATCTTCAATGATACTAAACCAAATTCTGCTTAACAGGAAATCCATTTGTATTTGGTAAAAACATACATGCAGCATTTAAAACTATAAATGAGACAGGTACAATCTTGGTGACAGTTAAAAAAAAGACTTTGGAAAAACGAAGTGGAGAAACTGCCCTTCTTCTGTACCGTAAATAAGATTGGGCGTAGCACTATTTTCTACAGTTTTACCCTGGACTGGCAGGAACACAGTCAGTTATCCTCCACAGTTAAAACAATGCTGTAAGAATTGTCACTAATTTCTTTTGTATGGTTGTGCTTATATTATACATAAGTACTAGCACATAATAAAGATAACAGATTTTTTACTGATGGAGTTACATTGCATGATTTAGACTGTCTGTTCATTTCTTAATTTTTCCTACTTTTACCTCCTTGTAGAAGAATCTTTATTGGATGGAAAAAGTGATCATTATACTAAACCATAAAATAATCCCTCATATACACAAGACCTATCTTCTGAGTCACTGCTATCAGAACAATAATTCAGTATGTCAGCATAACGCATGTGACATAACCATTTAAAATTTGGCTCTAGCTCGTTTCATGCTATTACTTTTCATGCTATTACTCATGCTAAAACTAAATTTCTGTTGCAAGTCTGCAGTTTGTGCTTGAAATGCAACTACAAGTTTAATAAAATCTGTTATTTTTCATCTTCAAACAGCCAACTGTAAAAAACATAATGCCATTTTGATATTCCATTAAAAAGATAGGTATAATCACCTTTAGAGACTTGCTCACTGTCATTTAAACTAAAATTTTGCAGGTATGATGAAAATAATTTGCCCTAATTGCCAATTTATTTATTTTTCAAATAGTCTGCACTTTTTGTCAACCTCTTCAGAGTGCTAAAAATATTCTCTCAGTCTCTTTATGTGGCAAGTTTTATCCCCAAAGGATTTATTTTAGAGTGTCTGTACACACTCTTACAATATTTCTCAGTCCTATCTTTAGTAAAATTCTTATCCTTAGAAGGATAAGAAGGCATTTGAATGTCTTCCTTTGAAAAGGAAGACTACACAAAACATTTCCAAATTCCGCCTTTCCAGAAAGGCGTGATTCATGTTTCCCTTTTTGGCAAACACACTATGAACACTGTTTTAAGAATGGATTCTGTTTTGTAATCCTATGCTCAGGGTCACCATGTACCAACCAGAGAGAGACAGAAAAGCCATATAAGGTCATTTGGACCACCACTCCCTGCAGTTTAGGGCTGTTCCCATAGTGTGATTTCTAATGCTTTTTTCCCAGACTACTTTCAAGCGCCCTAAAGTTTACTTTTACCTCCAGTTATCCCCATCTGTATGAGATCACTAGTAGGAATATTCTCCTTTTCCATCACCATTGTTTTTTAAAAACCATTTCCTCCACCTAACTTAACTCACATACTCACACACTGTCTTATTACACACAAACTAAGGTCTTTCCTCCCCCATCTGTTTTTTATACTTTTCCAGTTACCGATTAAAATACTGGACCTTTCTGTCCCATTGGCAAGTACTCCTCCACACTCTTGCAAAACAAACTGTCACTAAACACTCTCCAAAACCTGAGCCCATGCCCCCTTGCCTGTTTTAATTAAAAATTTCTTAGTTCTTCATTATAAAACATCTAAAATATATATCAAAAGTAGCTCAGGTAGTAACATCAGTAGGAAATATAAAATAGAAGGGAATGATCTAAGTCCATCTCAATGAGACTTTAGTGATGTTCTATTACAATTCAAATGCCAGCATTGGCTATTTTATTCTTGATCATAAGACCAAACTACTGTGACTATCCATTATTATATGTATTTGGAAGGACTACAATGAAGCATTTATTGGCTGTCAGCTGTCAATGAATCCAGGTCCTAATTCCTCCCCAGGATTAAAGTTACCTCTGCTTGTGTCCTAAAAAAAGAAACCAGTGAAGTAAGCTGCACTCATTTCCTAGCTGTGAAGTCTTCAGTACTGCCTGCATAATAATGGCTTTCAAATAAGTTTCTCAAAAAGTATGACAGGGAATAGCAGCATTTAGAGGCTTTATTCCTGTTCTATATCCGCTCCTTTCATCATCATGAGGAGAATAAATGTCTACCTGGGGGGTCAAAAAGAGAACACTTCAACAGGAAGTCATTCTGTATCTAACTGCTATAATCATGACATTTTTGAATACGTATACTTTTCCATTAAATTACTGAAAATTATTGGTAAAGATGAAAATTTTTATCTTGTGTAATGGATAATAGTCAGTTGTGGAATTGGTACGTGCCTTTTCTGCAAACATTAAAAAGCAGTTAAGCTTTGCATCTTTTAATTACTAGAGTTTATGTTAATAAAAATATATAGATAGGAAACTGAGTTAGACACAGAACAATTTTGAGGATGACAATACAAATGAGAATAACGCAGAGAATTGCATGTAGAAAAAAAATTAAGCTCAATATTGAAAATGTTTTTCCTTCTACCAAAAGTCCTCAACAGTTTTTCCTCAGACTGTGGCAGAAGCCAAGTCACTTTCACCGTGAAATGAGAACAGATAAAACCCTGCACAACACCCAGGGTTGATTTCAGAATCTTTTCCCTTCTTCACCTGTTAAGACATCATTGTATTTTAGCAAATGACTCACCTACACAGTTACCCACCCACGGGCAGTGGTGATCAAACTTCGCTATACATCGATTGCATACGCCACAGTGTTTGGACCTCACTGGCTTCCGTATCTGTAATGGTTATTAACATTTGTTTAGAACAGCAAAAAAACCCTGACATTTTTATATAGACACTATCCCCAATTTATATGTAAATTGATTTTTCTATTGTTAACCCCTTAGAAAACTTCAAACTTTATGCTAATTTTTAAAGCAATCTTAGCTGTTAAGCTTCATCTATACACTATTTAACACAAGCATCTATACCACCTCACTGAAATTATTTTCATGCTGGTTTTGTTATATAAAGGATTTTTTTCCCCATACAAATTTCTCCTATCCCCTCCAGCTATTGAGCTTTGTACAGCAAACAGTTTCATTTCAGCTTTTTAACAATGAAAATACGGAATGAGTTTGAGTTCCACGATTCTGTCAGTATCACTGACAGAGCTCTAACGTAAACTCTTCCAGTGTATTTTCTAAAGACTCAACAAGTGAAACTCAGTGGAACTTAAAATGCTAATTCACTCCCACTAATTTTTTTTTAAGGCTATGTTTTGAAAGAAATATAAAATGGCAATAAAAAAAAAGAACTGGTATTAAGTGTTCTGAGACATATACATATACCAACACACATATTTTTTTAAGGTGCCACATCTGTACTTAATTTTCCAGATTCAATTTTGGGAATATTAACATCATTCATGCTCTACATAGGTCAGAGCATTATAGTATAACACTGATAACCTTGATAAGTTTATATTTACTAGTTAACTTTCTAAAAAAGAAATGCATTATGTTTACTATAGTTACTTTTTTTTTTCCCTTAAGCAGATATTTCCTTTTAAATTTTCTGTGGTGAAACTAAGTATTAACTAGTCCAAGAAAAGTATCTGCTCACAATTTGGCAAGCTTTACAAAAATT
Organism: Ciconia boyciana; assembly: GCF_034638445.1. Taxonomy (NCBI): domain Eukaryota; kingdom Metazoa; phylum Chordata; class Aves; order Ciconiiformes; family Ciconiidae; genus Ciconia; species Ciconia boyciana. The sequence goes on along the minus strand of NC_132934.1, from coordinate 43,346,673 downwards.
AAGATCCCCCGCCCTGATTACTGCCAAACTGAGAAATACACTTGATTTTTGAAAAAAATATTTTACTAGAAGCACTACATAATTTTACTGTGAGTTACAGAGGTGGTGGAATGTCACCTGTGATTTTCATAACTTGTTAGGTGTATAACCAACCATCTTGGTAGATATATTGGATACCTGGATTTCGACACTGGCAAGTTATTTCCACAGTGATAATTTTCTTTCCTCTTATTGTTGCAGGGTTTTTTTGTGTACAGATATATTATTTATTGAAAACACTGCTTAAATTAAAGATTACAAATAAATCCTGCCCTTGAAATTGCATTAAGGCCAAAAATGTGTTCAGTATAGGAACATCTAATTTTTGCCTAGCATTAAAAAAAAAAAATAATTAAAAAAAATCAGTGCTGCAATTGATTAAAAAATACACTACCAAGCAGGTACTGCAGAATATACTGAGGTCCAGACTTCCTGTCTCTGCAAGTTCTACTATTGTCTGCAGAAAAAAGAGAAAGGAAAAAAAAGAAATTAGAATTTAGCATATAAACAAATGCTGACAACCATTGTAATAGCTGCTTCTCAGACCCAGGGTTGTGAACTCTATTCATTTCGGGTACTTTCTACACGCAGGAATAACTTAAATTCAGCTGAAACCAATTTTAAACCTACTTTGTTAAACCAATATGCACATTTACTTCTAAATTAATTCTAGCTTATACTTATTCCTACTCTATCTAGGTTTAATTAGAGAAAAAGCAAGCTTATATTAATTTTGATACATCCACACAGTGATTAGCACCAGTTCGACTAACCTGTTGTTAAACTTATTAAAATTAATGCAGCTGAATTTCTAAACAGGAACACAAATAAGACCAGCTAGCAGGATCAGCCAGTCTAAAAACCAGACTTTCTTTCCAGAGGTACCCCATCAAAACCTTTAAATCTATATTCACCTCTTTCCTCAGATGTTGAAGCTTCAAAAAGAACAGAAATAATGCAAACCAAACATCCCCTTACAGATAATGCTATATGTACAGGTCAAGTGATACACAGAAGTAGGTATCAGTTCAATGATAGCTTTTTTTATTTTGTACACTCCTTCAGTACCCACTTCATTGTTGGAATAGAAGGAACCTAGTATTCCATTAAACGGTTTCCCACAAGTTTTAAAATTCAGCGGCTGAAATCTGTGCTGCATGAGACTTAAATGACATTTGCAACATATGGAAAATATCCTGAAAACATCTTTTGCCAGAATAGCTTTCCTTGAACTAGATGGAATTCATTCAGCATAAATAGCCTAATGGCAAATGGAAAATCTACTGCTTCCTTTCAAACCACGTATATCTTATGCATCAAGGTGGTTTCTACCTGCAGAAGGAATAAAACAGTCCTTACAACTATTTTCTCACCATAGCAATATAAACATAACTTCCTTAATTAGATGATGACCACTAAGGTGGGTATCTTGACTGAAGCCGCAGAAGTCTTCCTCCAAAATACTACACCTAATAACTGGTTAGGAAAACTTTATGGAAACTTTTCCTCAAAGTAACCAGTAAAAGCTACAGTCAACGGTGCGGGTGTAAATCAGTGTGTTAATGCTTACCGGCTGATCTCAGGTAAATGAGGAACAATTTTTACAGTTTTCTAACACTTCTAAGCTCTGAAAGTTGGACTATTTTTTCCCTCACTTGTTGTATCTCCATTTGCTATTGGCCCAATATCCTTGCCTCCAACACGGCAATCCTTGAGATCCCCTCTCCAACTAACCACTGCCATTCACAAGCCCTTCCATGTCCCCCTTGCATCTTGCCAGCTTCAGTACCCTACATCCCTTTCTCATCCCCCTCTGCCATGCCTCACTGCTCTAACATTTCCCACTACTAGATTTGAAATTAAAGAGCCTCCCTCACAATAATAACTTTTGTAAATAAACCAGATGAACAGAAAGCCAAAACACTAAGATGACATACCTACCATAATTTCAATGCTGTTGATGTAGTTTTTGATACCTTAATATATTTTTGACAATTTCAGTAGGAGCATACACTACACTACAGACTAATGAAAGGATGCACAAAGGAATGTACATGTTGTGATGCTCAGCACCGGAGTTCAGTATTGTCCACAAGCAAGACCTCAAAGCTCAGGAGAACAGAACTGAACAAGAGCAGATAAACCACTTTAAATATGTCTCTTTATGGATTATGGCATAGAGACCCAGGAGTACTCAAGAAGTTAGAGGCACATTTTTGTGGTTTGTAAACGCTGGGTCTATTTTCTGTGCTTCTGAACTATTAATATTTGATTTTGAAAATCTGGAATTCTTTATTTACTTATTTTAAGAGTGACTGGGGTTATTTTGTAACACAGAAGAAAGGGTATGACTTATTGGAAGAATAAACATCTGAAATTGTTGCTTACTATGTATTTCCAAACTTACTTAACTTGGTCATCTGGAATTAAAAAGAACTTTTCTGTTTGCTTATTCCAAAGCTAAAGGCTAACTCAGCATAAAACATTTGGAGACAAATTACAAAAACATGAGAAAGCAGTACACTGCACAAAGGTAAGACATGCACCCTACAGTGGTTTATGCCCCTGATAACAGATCATTTCACAATTTGGTTAGCTGCAATGTAAGACATCCAAAACATTCATAGCCATGTGCATCTGACTGAAGAAGTTGCATTTTACAATTCCTATCCAGTTCAGCAAGGCTTTTGTAACCACACTTAACTACTTAAGCAAGTAGATCAAATGAATTGCATATTTGTGCAATTTGCTGAATCCGAACCAAAGTACAGTTGCTGACTCTTCTATTTAATTTAGTCCAGTTGTAGGAAGATAATTTAGTCTGGAACTTACTTTGGCAAATTTGCAATAACAGAAAGGGAATTTGCAAAAGTAAATCTACACATTGACTATCAACTCAGTAATAATCTATCAGAGAAAACAAAAATCACTTAAGCTATCACAACTACCTTTTAAAGGATATGTTTATCACTACATAAGGCCATAATTCCAAGCATCAGATTTCAATCCACACAGGTATTTTCACAAATAAGCATGAAGTAGAAGGACAAAACTCATTTTTGGCGGGATGTGAGCTTCTAGGAAACTTGCCCAAAATGAAACAAACAAAATGTTTCTGCTGCTTGTGTGATTTTGCAATATTCAATGCTGAGTTTGGCTGCTGAGGACAATGTACTTCAACAAAAAAACCCCCTAGAAATGCTAACAATAGTGTTATAAAGTCTTAGAAAGATATAATTAGATCATCCATATTTTCTCTAATATTTAAACCAAAAGTAAAAAAAAAAAAAAATTCATCCCAGACTGCCTGGGGTTTTAGTTATTTTTATCCTCAGTCAGTCTAATACTTTCAGACACAAAGCTAAGGAAAACTAGAGGTGCTTTAAAGTCTGAAAGTTTTTTTAGAATCAAACTAATTAACACTTATCCCATAATGGGTCATTTGTTTCAGAAAGGCAAAATTCTGAAATTTCACATTTTCATTTTCAACCAACTGCTTTTTAAACTTTTTTATCTTGAAAATTTAAGTTGTGATTTTGTTAGTAAAAATGACCTAAATGTAACTTCGGAGTAGTAAGCACTTAAACATATATTCAAAATGTAAAAAAAGAAACCTGGATGACAAGAGAAAGGAAAACTTTTCAACATTTTAGACTTTTTGTTATAAAACAATTTACTGAAATTTCATGTACTGAACAGCAAACTACTCTGCTCAAGTGGTGGCAGGCTGCTGAAGATCAAGTTTCACATATCTCATGGCTTTACCTTTTTCTTTTGCTCTTCCGTGGCTTTGATGATTCCCGGATCAGATTTCCAGGATTTTCCAAAATTGTAGAAAAGTGCAACGCTATTAGCGAGGAATGGAAGATGTATAAAGAAAAAATTGAGATGTGTTTGAAGTCAAGGAATCTAAAATTTAAAACCAAATTTCCTCTTGAAAACACCCACTGATAATTCTGAAATAAAATTTAAATACATTTAATTTTTACAAATGCCCTTGAGTCAGTGTCTTCTGAATTAACAAAATTCAGCACTGCTGTTAAGAACTAGGTTGGCACTCCATATTTTCTATTGCTCAAAAACTTGAAAACTTACTTTTTAATATGCTGTTCTCCATGAGGCATTTCTAAAGCACTTAGCCTTCTAAAGAATGAATAATGATAGTTCAGTTTTTGTAATTATTTTCCCTTTTAAATAAATTAAATTCCATGAAATTTATCTTCTTAAAAGTATTTCCTGTTTTCACAATAAACATTTCAGAGCTCTATTTATAAGGTAGTCATTTGACTGCCTATGTCTTCAGTGGCTTGACATTCCCGTTACATCACAGAAAGGACTGTTTCTAGCCATAGAAGGAATTGTGCTGCAATGACCACCGTTGCATGGCAATCACGTCTCAACACCACTTATCTCCAAGAAAGGTACTGTCTGAATCCTGGTCCTATTATAAGGCGATACCCATATTTTACATCAATGAAAGTTATTTTTAACATACTAATACATCTAATACTTACAAAACCCACAGGACTTCGTATTCTCTGGAAGTGTTTAAAAATCAATTACCATATGAAGACAGAAAATAACCATTAGTCTTAAAATATACTTCCTGTGTTGAATGACTTGCCATATAACATGCCTAGTCTTTCAACACTTGACATTTCTTCACAGAATTAAAACATTTCTTAGCAATGACGTTGGAAAAACAAATACTTCAGACATGCCTCTTCCACAAAAGGTGGAAAATTATTTACTCTGATAAACCTACAAAAGACTTGACCAGCCTGACTAAGGATACCTGTCAGCTGTCAGTCATAACTGCAAGGAGATGCCATATTTGACAAAGCTGTGGTGGCAGAAGCCTCTACAGCATTATCCAGGCAAAAAGGACACTTATTACTCAGGCACAAATCACTCCACACCCAAACTACACTATATTCTGAGTAACTTAGATGAATATTTCTCTCCACTTTGGTAGTCATTAGAACTTCTACTGTAATTAAAGTTTAATATATTGTGTGTTTGCATTACAAAACCCTTCATATAAGACTTAAAAACGATTATTACATGGCAATCTGTACTGAACTGGTATATAACACTTTAAAGACAACAACAAAACCCCATTTTTTGCATGCTTTGAAAAAATCAATTTTGAAGTTAGAATAGATGCTCAAATATATTCTACTATATATCTACAAGTATATTCTATTCTGTTTGACTCTGTTCTTGGAAAAAAATGTTTATTGAAGGCATTAAGCAGTATTAAGAAAAAAATTACATAACCATTGATAAACAAATCTACATGGTATAGATACAAGCAAATATTAAATGAAAAAAACCAATTTCTATAGAATAACAGTAAATATCTCAAATCCTTCTACACTGCTCTTTTTATGTGAAAGAATCCTGAAATAAGAATAAACACAAGTCAGGCCTCTTTTTGACTTCTGAAATGCTAACAAAGTCTCATTGCTCATGTCAAGTGTATCCCGAATAACTTCTGTTTTCCTTCTGTTGGGAGGAGGAATTGGCTGTGAATTTCTAATAAAAAAAATTAGCAAGTTCAGTTAAAATTTTAATCATGTACCTTATATAGTAGAATGTTAGTATTAACTTATGAAAGGCTAATTAATCTTTCCTCTAACAAGCAGTTTCCAGCAAGTTTATAATGGGGGGGCGGAAACACCAGCTATACTATAACCTAAACAGTCACAGTTCTATGTGATACATTACAGATGAAAAGCTCCGACTTTAATATTTATACAACATAATTTCTTCCTATTTTTCTTCTAAAATTACCTGCTGCCATGAATAACGTGGTTCAACTTACTTGTATAGCTAGGGAGAGATTAAATTTTCTTTAGAATACTAAAAGTATCACAGGGTTTTTGCCACAACAGTGAAAACTGCTTTTTCATTAAAAATACCTTAAACAGACATCTGTTACAAACAATAAAGGTACAATTGAAAAAAACTGTATGACCCATTCCTAATTACTATACATCATGTCTAGACTATTAAAGAAGATGGGGGAAAGACAATTTATTTTCTATCCATTAAAAGGGTTTTTATAACCTTAAAGTTTTGGAATTGGTTTTTTACTGACTAAAATTTGGACAACCTGTGTGCCACACGAGTGGATCCAAGCCACACGAGTAGAAATTCAGTATGCAGAATTTTTCTGAACTTACCCTTCCCCCATTTTACTCCATAAAATACAGAGAGAGCATAAGAGACTCCCCACAGAGTCTAAGTTTTGCCTTTCCTTTTATCACGGTGGTGTCAGATGAGTGCAACGCTGACAGTGTAAATGGTGGCAGATAAGGTACTTCTGTGCTGAGGATGGAAGATGTCGGGAGACTACACAAGAAAGTAGAGTTAAGTATAGATGAGCAGTAACTATGTAAATGGAGAAGGACAAAGTCAGCAGTATTTTTCATTAGTATCTTCAAAAAAACACTTCTCATAAGTTTTAAGCAAAACTGGGGAGAAGGGATGAAAACCAACTGGACTTTGAAGGAGAAAGGAAAGTTAGAATTGTCTTCTCCAGGATATTTCTGGCATCTGATGTAGATAAACAATGCCACCTGTGGGATTCATCTCACCTACTTTAAAATCACTCAGTATGTCCTCATACACAACAGAAAGGAAAAAGCCACGTCCACTCTACCTTCAGTATCAAGATATTTAAATTAAGTCAGAGAAGCAGTGCCCCACAAGTGGCTATTTTTCTCCACTGGCTATGAATAACTGACTTAAACAACTAACTTAGATATAGATGTCCACACTAGAGGTATCTAAAATTATGGTGAACTCCTCTCTGAAGTTTACTTCCAAAGAGATCTTAGCAACTTGTATCACAGACATCTCTCAAAACTCTCCATATGCAAGAAACCCTTGTAGGTTTGCATTAGCTACAGAGTAGGGAACCGGTTCTCCAGAGAGAGTGCCTCATTTTGTCCTAAAACCCTCATTTACAACTACACAAGGAAAAATACATTTACCATATTATTAAGGGCTGCAAAATGCATGATATAGCAGGCATCCACCTTCTGCCCTGTCACCAATTTGCTGTCTTTTATGAGGCTTCCCCAGTTTTCATTGAGAGAGACAAAGCAGAAACACCCATGAAACACTTCCTACTTTTAGTCCTAATCAATATCCTTTAATTATTAGAACAAGTACAACAGGCTGAAAATTATTCCAGGAAACCACTTGGAACCAAAAAGACCACCTCATTAAAAAGAAAATTAAAACCCAACAAGCACCCCACAACCCATGAGTGAGGTAAACATGTGATGAGCTAATTTTTTATCCTGAACTGCAGCCTATTTAAAAGGGCCCAAACACATGCAGCCTCCTGCTATCACAGCTACACGTCTTATAAGACTCTGAAACCAAGCCAAAATGCGCATTAGATACCAAGACGCTCCCTTCCACTAACTACAAATCCAGTAATGAAGTCCTCTTCTCCTAAAGGGAAAAATCTGCAGCCAGCGTAAGCTATCAGAGATCAATACATGCTAATGAACCTGCCAATTCATAACAGCTATACATCTGGATCCAAGAGTCCAGGGAGATAACAGCAGATAACACAAGAAGCCTCATTTGACTAGGCATTTATTAGACAAAATCCATTTTTAATCAACTGAAGCTCTGCAAAAGCTCTCTACCTCCACCTTCTAATATATAAAAAAATCCCTTAGCTTGCAAAAAAAATTAATTCACTGCCATCTCCCCCACCCCAGAATTTTTTTTTTTTTTTTTTTTTTTTTTAAATTTAGAAAAAGTATTTAGACACGGAAAAAGAATTTCTGGATAGCTGGGCCTGGGGTTTAGATTTTTTGGGTCTTTGGTTCCTCTAGAAACATGGCTGCCGGCTTCTTTCTTTCTCCATGCAAGGCTTTTTGCTGTTTTCCTGAAGCTAATTTTGGTAATATGAATGGGGTTTTTTGTTTTTAACTGCTTAACTGTACCAATTGGCTTGTTACAGTTTTTAAAACACTATGCGATTGTAACAGCTTTGTGAAAGCATGAAAATCATCATGAATTTTCTTATACCCAGTTTTTAAAATGATCCCTAATTGAAAAAGTGTGCAGCATTTGTTTTCTTTCACCTAAAACCCACCAATACATGAAGTATATTTGGAATAAGATAATCAATACAGTATTAGTCAATGATAAATTATTATAAATTACAAATTGGCTTATATCATCTCATTATCTCAGCACTGCAAGTAGTATGCTGTACTGAAAAAGCTTAATTAATGAAAACTGCACACTCCCATTTGCACCAAAAGGAAGTGGTAGAACCAAAAAAAATACTGTGAACATTTTGGGTTACAGCAAACCCTGACATCTTAGAAAAACAGAGCAGTATAAGAACCTTCTGACATAACAGGCAGTATTTGTTCAGCTGGAACTAAAAGACTGCATGAACAACCGAGATATGAACTCGGTGCATGTGCCCTGAACTTTTACAGGACACAAGAGAACATTCTACCTGTAAATGCTAATGAAAAAGAATGAAATGTGAAATTCTAGTCTCACGTTATTGGAAGTGTACTTTTAAACCCTTTTTTTTTCTTTAAAAATAAAACCAAATTAAAATATAGTGACATAGTGTGTAGGATTTTTGAGGGTATTGCCCCCCTACTCTGCAAACAGTAGAAAATTAGAATGCACTAACAGACCAATACCTAACTATCCTTTGTTGTGGGCAAAATACAGTTAAAGGGAAGCATAGGACCACAGACTCATGTATCAATAAATACACAGATCATAACTTCCTCATTCCCAGCAAGAATAGGGTTTCTGTTTTAACAAATATACCAGACTCAGAAGCTGCTGAGAAACATCCAATTGAATGGAAACATTTACAAAAATTCAGTACACTAGATTGATCTAAACTGTTTGAATTTACTTTCAAGAGTGTTTTTTTAGAAGACACATTATTAAGCCTTAGAATTTACATGTGACCACCCTGAAATTCAAGAAAACGCACTGCTAATCTTTAGTTTTGTTTGTTCTTTATGATACATTGTTTCAACTGCCCTTTTCTGTCTCATTAGGATTAAACCCAGAAGACCAGATGATCTTCCAGACACCTTCAACATATCTACAAGAAAGGAAAATTATTCCCAAACACCTGAATATTAAAGTAACACTTGCAGCAATTAAGACCTTTATATTATTTATAATATAAAGTTCCAGTAAGGCAATTCGTGATAGTTGTTTGAGGTTAGAAACTTTTTTCCTGAGCAAAAGATGGTCAGAATTTGTGAAAACTACCAGGACAGGTTTTACTACTTGAACATTACAGAGTGTAAAGTAGTACTCTGGTCTGCTGTAAGTAATCACATAAAGCTGTATAAATACAAGAATCCTTTCTCCAACCACAATGCTGTGCCTCATGCTATAAAAATAGAGCAGGCATGCAATTTCTTTTTTCCAATAAAGCTACAGGGCAATTTTCCAGAAGAAGAAGAATGAATTTGGAATCTTATTACAAAGACTTCCAATTAAAAATCACCAATTAAAGGAAGATGGCCTCAAGCACTAAGTCTCTAAAACTGCTTGTCAGAGAATTGTGTCAGCTCTAATGAAAGCAATTAGTAACTGAAGTTTTCAGACTACTACTTCTGTGTACAAAGACTGTTGCAAAGGTTTTGAGGCACCTACCTTGAATTACAGAAGCTGTACAGGATTTTATTGACATTTTGAAGTCAGACTTTATTAGGGTAATTAATTGTCTATGCTTACTACTTCTAGTGGACAATGAACATTATTCTGTGACAAAACCCCCCAAATTTCAAGTTACATTAATCAGAACAGCTAACAAATAAAAATTTAAGTAAGTTGGTACAAATATGAAGAAAATATGAGCTTCAGGATAAAAATCTCACAATTTGCCAGCCTTATGGGACAGCTTTCTACATCAAGATAGAGGCCATCATCAAGTTGTGTTGGCTGTGCAGCCATTTTAGTATGGTTAAGGACCTTGATTTAAAGTTGCACACATTCTTAGATTTGGTTCAAACTGATGTTATGTTAGCACAAGAAAGCATTTCACAGTAGCTCAACATTTGCAACCCAAAACATGTAGTAGCATTACCAAACCTGAGTTTCTAAAGAAAACCTACAAGGCATGGAGAGCTGAGATTCAGAAGTGAGATAGTATAGTTATTATAACTGCCTCAGAAACTTGTATTTTACTATTTGCCAAAAGTCAGGTTTTCTTAACGAAAAGAACAGAAAAGCAACTTCAGTCTAGAGGCATGACATATTTAGACAGTTCTACTCCATTCCGTAAAAACTGGAAAAGTACACCTCCATTTTTAACTACTGCTTTTTAAAATGTTTTTCATATTCATTTTGTACTCACTTCCCTCATTCTGCTGTTACTTGTAAATTTAACTGAGTAAAAACATAGAAGATCAGCCCAGACAGAGAGACTGGTAGCAGGACCAGCATTTCTAAATAACTATTTCAAGACATACTCATACTAATATTGATAGAATTTTTTTTTTTTTTAATTTTTACTTAACAGCTACTAGATTTTCATTTTTAGGTTTTTTAAACATGAAATGGCAGTCATCTCCAGTCACACGGGACTGCTATTACTCACAGCAGCACCTTTGCAAACACTGTCAGCATGGAAGCCAAAGGCAGCATGGAAGCAGGGTCTCCTCTCTGTTCTCAACCCAAAAATGTGAGGCTCATTTAGCTAAGGTTGGAGAACATACTAACAAGATGATAAAAGGGCTGCACTGCTACTACCCTATTTCATGGTAATTCCTTTGAGGATGAAAAGAAAACCAGTTTCTAGAAAAGTCAAGCCAACATCCATCATAAATATTAAGTTCACTTCAACTATTTACAACTATAAGAACTGTATTAAACATTTAATAAAACATTAAAACTCTATTTTGTTTTCTTGGTTTTTGTAATTACAATACCCAAGAAAGTTGTTTAAAAATTTCAATCTATTTCCTTAAGGTGGATAACTGACATTCTTCAGTGAACTCTGAATCAATTTCTACCCCTGTGAGTATGAGAAGTTCTTACCTAGGCAGACAGTCAAAACCACAAAAAGATGGGCATATGCTGAATCTCTATAGTCTAGTGTTGTTAATACATACATCCTCAAAGACTGAAAATACAGTTAACAAACGTATCTAAAGTTTGTATGAAATGGAATTTGCAAAATCTTTAGGAAGAACTAACTATAAAGCTAATTCCACTGGAATTGATATATACCATGAAATTACCTACTGCTTTTCAGATAAAGCAGTGCCTAAAAAAGCAGTCAATTATACCTCGTCACCTCACAGCCAGAAGCATATTTTATAGAGTTACTCACATTTCCTCGACTTAAGAAACTAGTAAAGCACAGGAAATTTTGCAGACTACTGTAAGCCAATTTTGAGGAAAATCTTTCACTTACTGAAGCAAACCAATAGCGTGCACATTTTTAAAGTGATAAAATAATTACGATCAGTATAGAAAGCAATGTTTAATGGAGATAGCCATTTTAAAATTTTCATTTCATTTACTTACTCTTATATGTAAGGATATATCTAGGTATTACTTCATACTACTAACATGAAAAAAAATTACTTATTACTGTACACAAAAAAGGATATCATTCCAAAACCAGAAGAACCACGTCACGTACATCCAGAATTTCGTTGCCAAGTATATTCCAAGAGGCAGTGCACTGTGCATGGAGTGATCAAAGAATGACCTGTAAAGTAGGAGCAATGTCACATGATAAGTTTCAACTTATAAAATGTAAATCCTGCTTCTGAAAAACACTTCCCGTTAAAATATGTACTATACGGGATATTGCAAAATATGCCATAAAAACATTTTCCTCACTTTTACCTTAGGGTACATGAGAAATTCCCATTTTCAACCTGTCCAGATGAAGGGTCATGACTGAAAGTTATTTCATTAAAATGTATACATTTACTATTGAAGTCAATGACAAGAAGTGGACAAGAAAGGTAGAATGAGTAAATACTCATGCTAAAACTACACTGTGAAAGCAGTTAGAAACCTTTGAGATTCCTAGCCTACATGGATAGTGGTTGCAAACTACATTTACTTATGAGATTTCCGTGCTAAAGATATTCTGGAAACCCATACAATGAAAATTATATGTTAAAATTACTTCAGTAAGAAAAAAAAGCTTAAGAGACCTTGGTGTTATCAGCCTACATACTTGAAATATTTCAGATTCTTGAATCTTTTGCTTCTGTTACAGTTGCCAACAGAAAGACGGGAAAAAGAAGAGATTAATTTCCCATGTCACTAGATTTGCCAAGTTCTAAGATAGAATGCTCCTACTTTAATTAATAAAAAAATTAAGCCATCAGAATTATTTTCACCTTCTTATACTCTTGCATTTTAAAGACTATTCTGAATAAAGTTAAATATAATTGAGACAAACTAGGTGAGTGACTAGATTACTCCATATTCAAGAAAAAATTGCTAAACATATCGAAAGTCACACTCTAAACTGCTAAACTCCTTGAAATAAAACTTCATCTGCCTAAAGATCATCTGCCTAAAGATCCTTACATTGATGCATTTTGCTTTTTGTCCCAGTAGTGCCTCAGGGCTGCCACAGACAACTGTGTGCACCGAGTAGCTTCCATTTCACTCCTTTACTCCCTTGCAATAACTGTCTCTTCTCTAATGGAAGTTTCTTAGGTCTTTTGAGAAAATTCTATACGGAAGATGAGCTAAGATGGTGAGTAATAAGTGAAAATACATTTGGACACACAGTAGTTACTTAGCAGTAATCCTTCTTTCAGTGATTTCTGTGCATTTTTTTGTGTGTGAAAGAAGTAGGGAGGAAAACACAGCTAAGCAGATTAGCTAAAATTCAACAGGGAGAGGAAATACTACTAGAATAACAGCAAAAGCTTCATTCAAACCCGGGCTTTGCAAAAAAACACTTCAAAAAGTACTTATACTAAACATTAAGCAAAGGATAAGAGAAAGTAAGAATGTTAACCCTGAATACGTGTCTGGTAGGTCAAAAATATAAAACTTGACAAAACATAGACCTTGAGTAACTTGAAATCTTGTCCTTGCTTCCTGCAGGAGGCATGGTTGACGATTTGCATTGCCAAATAAATTATCTGTGGGAGGAGGTCAGCAAATTGCACAGCCTCAGAGATGACAGAGACTGAACAGATCAAGTCCAAGATCCTACAGAGGCAAAAGCTTGATGACCCACCACCCCCACCCCCCCCCGTGTACAAAGTTCACTAAAATTCCATGAACTTGGTTTAAGGAATAGATATATATTCTTTTCCTCTTTAAATTGAAAGGAAGGAGAAGCAAGCTGTTCTAATAAACATGACATCCAATGCCAGAAAAGCAGAAAGATCCTGAGTATGAAGATATAAGAAGTTCTTCTATACATGCCACACATGACAACAAAAAGTGAAGGATAAATGAAGTCATCTACAGATCTTAAAAATCCGTTGGAGCACGTGTATGTGTGTACGTGTGTATACGTAGGTGCATTTACAGATATTTACAGTAATCACAAACACAACTAAAATTCTTATGATCAGGTAACAAATTAAAAACATTAGAAAGCAGCCTTTTTCTTTAGTCACCCCTTTCTACAACAACAGAAGGTACAAAATCTGACTCTGACTTCATTTTTCTCTATAAATCTCTTTAGATGCCTTTGGGTATTTAAATTCTAAAAAACATAGGTTTTAATAGCACACTTGCACATATCTTTTTTGTATTCCTTTCTAGTAGCCTTCCCCTTGACCACTTTCTGCAAAATTCACGTCAATAACTCTTTGTAGACAGACATTCAGCACCCTCCTCTGGATAATCACTGAATTTCTGTTCTGCTGTTAGCTTCTATTAGCTCAGTGGTTTTCACACAAGGTAATTCCATGGCTATGTACAAGACAACAGAGCATTACAAGAGCTAAAGTCGGACAAGATCTTTCCCAGAAATAGTAATAAACAAAATTCCAACAAAAAAATTAATGTTGCATGTCGAAAAAACACACAGAAAATATAAATTTAAGATTATTTATCCAATAAAGATGGCAGCAAAACACTTCTTGTGTGCACACTAAACAGACAGTGTCCTGGTAAAACACTTACTTCGAAAGAAACTGCACCATAGCCCAAACGCCACCATACATCAGCCCTTTAATGAGCCAAGAATCAATGTCTAGGTCTGCTATAAATCCAACCAGCCAAATAACTAGAAAAGGAGTTCCCAGCATCACCTTCTGGCGGAATTCCTATATAGAAACAAATATCAGTACGTAACTCTATTTGCAGGAACAGATTGTATAATAATAATTCTATAATAAATACGACAGTCACAAAAAGTTAAATAAATTTTCAGGAAGCTTGACAAAGGGGGAGGAATCTTCATAAATTTTGCTCATTTCCTATATTTACATATCTCCAATGCATGTCCAAGAAAAAAATCTTCCTAAAATTTTATAACAAATCAGTAATTTTATTTATTTGTTTATTTTAGAAGAACCGTTTTCTAGAGACTTTGCTGTTAATCCAGAATAAAGGCAACACAGTAGCTGTTTTTTAAGAATCTGTCAAGGTGTATAAACTACTACACAGCACATGGTAATCTCAGTGAACTTTAAAGACTGCAGTTACACAAGTAATATGTAAAGTCATACTGAAGCACCTATGAAGAAAGATAGGACCTTTTTTGTCTTATACTATGTGGGTACAATTCCTGATGGAGGCACTGAACTCTTTCCAGATATTCAAAGCACAGTCACGATGCACATGTACACGCAATGCAATGCACAAATCACTCAAGTCAATAATCACTGTGTTATTGTATTACCACAGGGTTAAAGCACAGGCTGTAGCCAGTGCTTTAATCATCAAGATGCAATGTATCTTTAAATCAAGAAGTTGTAACAAATCAGTGATAGCAATACTTAATATTCAGCCCAACACACTGCCTGGTAAGAAAATATTAACTCTATGTAAGTTATCAAACTATAGGCAGGTAGACAGTTCTTCATGCTGGAGCAAGATGTTACCCTTTATACCCTCATTTCTTGCCTCCTCCTATTTGCAGTATTAAATAACAACCTGAGAAGAAAAAGACCTCCACATTAGAGATTAATATATTACATTATACTGCCAAGACAGACTGCTGCTTTCATTCAACACAAACCACTAAATAATTAGAGAGGAGATCAGAGTTCAGGATATCTAAAATGCTCCTTTCCTTAGATACTTTAGAGTCAGCTTTGTGAAAGTCTTGGCTATCCCAAACAATACCAGACCACTTGGTACTTCCCTAACATTTAGATAGCACAGAAACTAAAGGTAACTGTGTGGAGGGCTTAGGGTTTTCTTTCCTCCTGCCTTGAATAAAGCTTTTTTTAAAAAAAATTACTTTTGTCATAACAAAAAGATGTTTCCTAAAACTGAAATGTGGGCAAACCACAGTACTGAACTGCTTACCTTAAACAAACACACATGCCCCCAAACCAGCAGCAGCAGTAATACTGATTTACATAAGTGTTATACTACTGCTTACCTTATCAGCTTTTAGTTTTCTCAGAAAGGATGGACTGTCATATCCCTTTGCCTGTCTTGCTTCCTGTAGGTGATTGATCATCCAAACATTTTTCCTCTGTTTTGCTAGATCAAGTGGTGATTCTCCCTGCCAGGAGTATAAAAGTGGGAAACATCCAATTTAAAAATAAAATGCATTCAGAGTACTTTTGAAACAGAAGATTGGCAGGTAAAAATAATACATTTTAAATCAGTTTAATCTACATTCTGGCATACTTTTTGCTCTGCAGCTTACTTGACACCAAACATCATTCATTCCTTTTAGTCTTTTTCACTCTCTCATAACTATACATGCGTGGACAAGTAGAATATTAAATGTGTGATCCTGACAATATGTATGTCCTGACATAGATGTGTTATGCCAAAGGCAACAACTATTGCTATGTTTCACTGTTCTACACACAGTCTACTTGTCTGTAAATGAAAGACTGTGCCTCCCCCTCAGCTATTGACAGGCAGCAGAAATCAAGCAAAGAATAAGAACTCGTGACCCACTGGATCATGGAAACTCCCAGTCTAAAGCCTGACTTCTCAGTTAATTCTCTGCCTTTTTGGCAGAGAGAAGTTACTAATATCATGGAATGTTTCTATAAGGAATTTTTTCCACAAGCTTAATGTTCTTATATTCATCCCAGTTACTTAAGTCCTAGGAAGAAAATGGGAAAGAATAAACTGCTCATGTTCAACTTATTCCAAAACTCTGAGCTTTTATGCTTAGCTTGTGCTTCACATACTTTGGGTGCTAAGCCAGCCATGGTCCATACTTTCTCTTTCCCTGCTTTCAGAGAGGACTGATAGACAAAGCAAAAGAGAGAGACAGAGAAAGATACAGGGGCCAAAGGTCCTTACCAAACTGATTTGATTTTATTGCTTTTTAAACATTTAGGAAGAGAGCTAAATGAAAGTTATTGACTGCGTCTAAAATTATAGAGGAGGCAAGAGACAACCAATTGCAGGTACCTCCAGCTTCAGTTTTGCATTTGACTCCTCCTCTCTTCTACTGGAGTTAACTCCCCTCCTAAACAAACCATTCATGGAGGCTTGAAAAATGGCTGAATCCTCCATCGCTCGGCCCCCTCCTAAAAAAAAAGTGAGACAGGTACCAGAAACTGAAATTACCCAGAAAGGGCAATAATTACTATAGACAGAAGAGATTTCAAAGATTAAAAAGTACAGTTAGCTACCTATATCCCATAGAAAGACAATGGGAATGGAGTACTTAACTGCCATTTTTGCCTTTGAAATCTTGCTCCAAATCTCTAAAAGGAGAGTAAATAGCACAGACTACAGATTATGAGGTGAAGCTTTTTGCTACTTAACAGGATCTTGCACTCCTTCTGTGAGAGAAGTTTAACTAGCAAAATCAGTTAAAAAAGAATAAACTTTTGACTTAACTTGTCTTCAAAGTTATTTAGCCAGATGTTTAAGAAACAGATTAAGTTAACTCTATCCTCAACAGAAATGCCTGAAATCAAACTATGGTGCCTGCTTTATCACAAATGTAACAGCACCTTGAACTGCTAATATCTGGAAAACTCCAGAGATGCTGTTGTTTTAATATCACCTTATATATCCAGACTGTAAAGATTACCTGTGGACAAGCAATCCCCTCTGGGAGTTGATCTCCCAAGTAAATCCTGAAGTTGTCTTGGGGTCCAGCTGAGCATCCCTTCCACTAGAGGGCCATGAGACACCTAGGAACTGCCTAGATAAAAAGATTGAGGGAGCTTTAAAGAAGTCTTTGACTATGCCTCTCATCATCTGGCCATTTTAATATTTTCCTTGTATTCGCAGGGGTGGTGGATGGCTGACTTGCTTAGAAAGAAAAAAAAAAAATAATCGGGGAACTTAATCTAGTAACACACTTAGTTTACTAGCAAGCAACAAGGCTTCAATAGTAAGGTGTTTAGACAGAAAGAATAATCTGAAGAGTCATTACCACAGGAAACTTTACATGTAGACTTCCACAGACAAGCCTACAAATACACTGCATAATCAAGAAACTACATCTAAAGTCCATTCACGGATGCATTAACAGATTTAAAAAAAAAAAACAAACAAACCATCTTCCTTAAATCATAGAAGCTCTATTATGCCTCTATCACTCTCTAGGAAAAAAGGAGCTTCTGCTGATGTTTAAATAAAATTTACCGGTTTCCCCCCGACCCCCAGTGATAAGCTGACTCCCTATGAAATCCTGTCCTCATCTGCCCAATCTGTCTACTGGTGTGGCAGATAATTTCCTTAACAAAAAAATCAACCAAACAAAAACACGACTCTACTTTGACTTCTGAAAAGCAGATTCCAACTGTAATCCAGTTCTCAAAAAGGAAAAAGAAAGTATCTTACTACCAAAAGAGAAGTATTATTTTCTTGTACAGCATAATATAGAGGATAAATAACACAAACAGGATAAACCCACTGCTTGTATCAAGCTTTATTCTACAATAAGAGTGCTATTGTTCATATACTTCTCAAACTGTCATGCAAAGTAAAAAGAGCACCTTACTGAAATGACTGGTTCCAATTTGTTCCAAACCTAGGCGGCCAGCAGCATGTGCCTTTCTAACACAGACTGCCTAGAGCTGATAACAACAAGGTCAAAGCTTGCACCTAATATTTCAGCCACTTCATAATTTGAAAAAGATGAACGGCTTTCAGCCAATGTATTTCTTTAACCTTAGCTGTCTTACCACTATTCTTGGTCAATTCCATGGGCTATCTGAGAAAAGGACTTCACTAGATAGTGCTGCAGAAATCTGGTGGAAGTGACTGCATCAGAAAGGAGCCTTTCGCGATTCCTTTTATTTCTGGGGAAACATGAGCCAGACACTTAACAACCGGTTTTTAGCTCAAAGAAAACTTTTTTGCTGAACAGTCAAAGGAGAAGCACAAAACTGAGTTTCTATATACCCATAAAAATCAACCTAATTCTTATGTTTCCTATACATTTACTATCACCCAAATCAACATCTGTTATAAAGCCACTGGCAGGATGGCAAAACTGCCACTGCTAGAATGATTTTGATCCTCTGAAGGTCCTAGAAACCTGAGAAGGCATGCAAGAAACCTAGACTCCACTGCAGAAGGCAGGCAGTGGTTAATGAAACCAGGCACATGTCTTCTGGCATGACTGGAAAGATATCATGATCCAGCAGGTTCAAAAACCTATTTGTCTACTGACTGCTGCTGTCTGTCAATAAAGAAGGAGAGACCATGAACTGCTTCAGGCTAGCAGATACTTTTTCATTTGGCTAAACGTATGAATTTTTATTACAGATTTCATAAGAGTCCAGAAATGTAGGTAAGGTGATGACTTTAAAACTCTAATCACACTAATCAGTCTGCCAAGGGAAGCAAGGCATGACACACTGATTTTTTTTCCCACAAAAATACCTTAATTTTTACCATTAGGTGGCATAGAAAAAAAGCTTTTCAACACTTTACAAGAAGCAAGACTAGAAGCATAATTCATCCACATGACTGACCTTACAGACAAGGAATAATTATTATATATTCACATCAGTACATACAAGAGGCTAGTTGATTTGTTTTAAACACGTGAAAAGCCATGTGATTTTTCTAATGAGTTTTCATTCATGATCATCACTATTTCTGATATTCTAAAGTGGATGTAGGACCTAGAAAGCTACTAGCAAAATTTGACTGTACCCTTAAAAAGACTGTTCCATGCTGTTCAAGAAAATGGATGTGTATATATATATATTTAGCATATTTCTATCACTTGTGGCCAAGCAAAATAGGCCCTGGCCATCTTAATCAGTAGGGAAAATGGTGAAAGGTCAAATAAATTTAATTAAGTATTTAATATTTTATAAATGTAGATTTACAGCTGTATTTTCCAGTGTAACCACTCCATCTCTAACACTCATTAAGTGGAAAATACAAATATTTGAAGATAAATTGAGTAGACAATCCTTTTTCTGAAAGCAAATTCTTCTCTAACACCACAGAAGAAACAGCTTGGGTGGTAAAGCGCATTAATTTGACATACAGGATAGTCTAGAGGCAACGGACAAAAACAAGTTCAACAGGCGTACCTTCCCCTGCTGGAGAAGCTCTTACAGACTCCAAGTCTATGGCATAAATTGTAACAGCTGTTTGGCTAGTCTAGCATAGGCTAGGGATGGGCTCTGTTAGCGCTGAATCTAGCTTCATCATGAAAAGGTTCTGGGAGAATAATCAGGCAACTTAAAGTTCTGATGCAAAAAAGAGCCTGTTTTCATATTTTACTCCTACTGGTACTTTTAGGCCTCCAACTTCCTTACTGCCACTGGGAGACATACTAGAGCATTTGTCATCTCTCTGGAAGAGGACGGAGATGTCTCACATCTCACTCCAACAGACAGTCACCCCAGAACTTCACTAGAAGACATTCAGTCAGATTTCCAATTTTGCATCCAAATGCATGGGTCTTCATGCACGCAGTCTAACTGCCCACCCCACTCCCATATATTTGCACATAACCATTGGTAAATTATTTACGTGAGCACTTTTGAAGGTGCAGATTTAGTGGTTATGCATCACAGTTAGGAAAAACCGATTCCCAAATTATACATTAGTGGCATGGCTTTTGCTCCATCTTCATGATCCCACCACAATAATAATCTATTCTTGAGATTTATCACAGGCTCTGTTATTTCTGCCTCAAACCACTTACAATAAAAACAGACCAAGTGTTTACCTTTATATTTTGAGCATCAACATTAGCTCCAGCTTCTAACAGAAGACTAATAACTGTAGTATTTCCTGCTAGCACAGCCCAGTGCAATGCTGTGTTTTTGTGATATTTGTCTCCAAGATTAACAGAAACATTAAATGTAAGTAGTAATCGGGTTGGATCCACACTAGAAAAGAAAATTCTTGTTAGAGCTACAGAAGATGAACTCAAATATGTACCAACTTATTGTTAATGAGTTTGATTTCTATAAAGAACATTGATCAGGTACACTATGTAATAGCAAAGTGACATTTTTTTGCTGATGATTATGAATGGCTTGAATTCCCTTCCCACCAAAGAGCAACCACAATTCTGTTAACTTTTAAAGGAGCTCAGTAAGACAGTCTGTTCTGGGATGTCATGAAACACATTAATTATACAATTCTGTTTTAACCTTTACCAAAACCTAACAGTATTAACAGATTTGTAAAAGCATGCACATGATTATATACTATATACATGATTATAACAACCAAAGTTCAAAACATGTTATATTTCCACTTCACATTACAAAAGATGAAAATAATATAGGATAACAACATTGGTAATGGTAGGTATTCATAAAAGCTAGACTATGTTCCTCTCAACAGTCAATGGAGATAGGCCCTTCCAAGCAGGAATCTAGTTCAGACAAATTTGCTCTTTGGAGAAGTGTTATTTTACACCAACTTTGTCCAATCATCTCCACAGGAAGGTTTACTTTGTAAATTAAAAGTTCATATTAGTGAGTACTTCTGCACAATATCCTCTCGCTTGAATAGGTCATTGTACTGGTTTTGGCTGGGATCAAGTTAATCTTCTTCATAGTAGCTCCTACGGTGCTGTGTTTTGGATTTGTGACCAAAACAATGTTGAGAACACACCCATGCTCTAGCTATTGCTGAGCAGTGCTTACACAGAGTCAAGGCCTTTTCTGCTTCTCACACCATCCCACCAGTGAGTAGGCTGGGGGTGCACAAGAAGTTGGGAGGGGACACAACTGGGACAGCTGACCCCAACTGACCAAAAGGAAATTCCAGACCATATAATGTCGTGCTCAGCAATAAAAGCTGGGGGAAAGGAGGAGGCAGGAGGGACATATTGAGTTATGGACTCTGTCTTTCCAAGTAACCGTTACAGGTGATGGAGCCCTGCTGTCCTGGAAATGGCTAAACACCTGCCTACCGATGGGAAGTAGTGAATTAATTCCTTATTTTGCTTTGCTTGGGCACGCAGCTTTTGCTTTATTTATTAAACTGTCTTTATCTCAACCCATGAGTTTTCTCTCTTTTACCCTTCTGCTTCTCCTCCCCATCCCGCTGGGCGGGAGTGAACAAGTGGCTGCATGGGGCTGAGCTGGGGTTAACTCACAACAATCATAAATGAAAAAAGATAAAGTGGCAATTGTAGAAAGAACATTGACTAGTTAAACCAAAACAAACTTTCCAAAAAATCAAAACCAATCACTACTATATGCTACGTAGTTAACATCAAGAGAAAGTCAAAACTGCAGTGAGATATTACCTATGTGTTCTGTAAGCTGCCCACATTAAAGGTGTCATTCCATTTTGATCCATCATATCTACATCCTAAAAAAGAAAAAAAAAAAAAAGTTGGTGAGATAAGTAAGCATGCTCAAGATCCAGTAGAAAAGCAATATTTTAAGACTAACCAACTGAATTGGAGAAAAACAGGCAAGCTTTTAGTACATAATAAGATAGTATTTAAAAAATGAAAACAGACCTTAACACAACCATTGCAAAAATATAACCATTCTAATCTATTCTGGAAACTAAGGAACAGTCATGCTGTATAAGACTAGTCATTTCTATCTTACTATTAATCTTCAACATAAAATATATATCTAGATGGTGTACTATTGCACTCAAAAGCAGGAGAAAACTAAAATAATGCACCAATATTTAATAAAATACTTGATAAATTAACATAAATACCATGGCCTGAATCCTACATTCTACTGAATGCTAGCTGTATCTATTTTTCCACTTGCAAAGCAATTTTCCTTAGATCACTCAGTTCCAAAGGTATTTAAATATCTGGATATCAAGTTAATGGATGCCAGAAAATTTTTAAGTTTAAACAAAAGCCATTAACAAAAACAACGTACCCAGAAATAAAACTGACCTATAATCAAGTGGTGACTAAACTGATGGCTAAAAATAAAGAGAAAAAAAATTTACTACATTTAACAGAACATAGCCACAGAATGACAAAACACCAACATCCAGACAATTCTCTTAGATCCATCAGAAAGGATCTAATACCCACACCATTTCTTCCTGTTACAGATACCTGCCTCACTAACATGGAAGTTGGCAATTCCTAAATACATTGAGGCAGATTAGACTCTCAAGCACATTTGGGCAAGTTCCACAGACCACCACTAACAAAATTACTCTAAGCTAACTTAATACAAGACCTGAACAGTTTTCCTTAGAGGCAATAGAACTATGTCAATATTTCCTATGCTACTCTCCTCAGTCCTTACTAGGAAAATTAGGCTGAAAGTGTTTCAATAAAGTCTTTTGCTACAGAAACTACTGACAGAAACCCAGAAAGTGGATGATGTTGCTTTCTATCACCCCCAGAACCTTCTTCTCCACTCCAGTAGTCTGCCAAACGCCCAGCACCTGGCATCCCCGCTCACAGCACTGCTAGCCTGACCCAGGCAGAAGTTTTCCAGAAAATCCAATTTAGTTCTTCTAAATAATTGTTTTTAAAACATCCCTAGCCTGCAGAAAACTTTAAATTTCTGAGGTTTTACTCTGTTACTTAATTAAAAAAAAAAAAAAAATCAGAAATTTAAGAAACAGTTGATGGAGAGGAAAAAGAACCATTACTTTATTGTATTGTTTGGTCAGACAAGAGTTACATGCATTGAGACCAGGATCTAAGCCTGTTTGCCCCCAGTACTTGTATAGATTAGATCCTCTTGAGCCTACTAGGAACACACAACTGTTGCCACTCCCTTTAACCTCCTGCTGTTGAGATCATGAGGGAAATTAGAACCGCAGCCTAACCTCAAGGTCATTCATCCTTGAGAAGCATGACTGATTCACAGGTCACACTGGCTGAACAACGTATTCTGGAGATTGTACAAATTACTGTAACATGAAAAATCACTCTTTGATCTATAGATTTCATATAGAAAAGCAATTCTTCGTGACCAACAGCAGGGAAAAAAAACCAGTTCCTTCAGTGATTCTACCTGACAAATCAAAACTACACTTTGCACACTAGATGACACTCGGCTAAAAGAAAAAAAAAAAAAAAAGCCATGAGCTCTAGACTATTCCCTGCACATAAATTACCTAGGTAGGCTACAGCTATTACTCATATTAAGCTACAAAGTGGGCTGAGGCAAATCCCTTTTCAAAGGAACTTTAAGAAGAGGCAAAGCAACTAAGATTGACTTGCATACTGTTGTATAGAGGTAACAAAGAGGACATAGTTGTGGATAGCAGATGCATGCTCTAACAAACCTCTCATCAAAAATTCTTTGTTATTTTGCCAGATCATTACCACAACCACACAAGTGCGACATTTCAGGAAGAAAGCTGTGTTGCTGCTTTTTACCAAAGGGCTGAGGAAAAAAGTAAACCTTCAGCAGCAGGTACATATTAGGAGACTGTTCTTCTGTTCTGGTGTGTATCAACAAGCATTTTAGCATTAGTTTCTTGTTTAACTCTCAGTGACAGGTCAATCTGATAATGCTCATGGCGAGGTGATATGCTGTTAGGACAACAGTACAAGCACTGCAAGAACCAAAGATTTCAACAATAAGTGATGCAACGATCAAAAATTGCATATACTGCTGCCTTCTGTATGTATTTCAAGTGAGAACTCCGTGGACCACAACTGGGAAATTTTTCACTTGTTTCTGAAATGGAACAACTCTGGTTCTGAAAGAGAACAACTTTGCATATGCAAAGATAACCAGACTTAATCCTAGGACACTAATACAAGATTCCACAAAAAAGCTTATGGAGAGGCAAAAATATTGGGGAGAAAGAGCTTCCTGCACAGAAAGGAGCTGTAGCAACTATTCTGCTCCTTAACACTGCTTTCTGAAAGCAATATAGCTGATGAGGTAGGATTCTGAATAGCAGCTAGAAATGAGAGCAGCATTTAGGCTTACCAGGACATTTAACAAGCAATGGTCAAACCAGTACTGTGATACAATACGGCCTTTTCAAAAGCACACAAAGCATCAAGGGATTCCACTTAGAAGTGCATTAAATTGCACAGAAAGGGACCAGGAATTTAGAACCATTAGAACCATTACTGGTTATTTCACAAAACACAGACCTTCATAGAAAGACCCATCATGCCCTTGTTCAGAATCCTGTTCTCCATAAGGAAAAGGTCTCTCTCACATGGACTGTTGCCCAAGGAAAGGAAAACAGGCTTCTAAAGAGATGACATATTTAAAAGCATATATTAAAGAAGATTTATCAGGAAGGGAGATGTAAGGCTAGAAACATTTCCTAATTTAGGAAAAACATGTGCTAATTATTCACTAGAAGCAGAGATTTAGATTTCGTAGGATTCTTGGGGAATGAACCAGGTGCAGACTGACAGGCGGCTCATCAAGCAAGGTAACACACAAAACCGAACCTACCTTGTTCTTTCAAATAAGAAAAGCTCTGTTCTGAATACTCTAGTCCATCACACGCAGAGTCAGTTTTGACAATCATGAGAAAGAAACACGACTGGACTTAAAATTCTCTAAGTAATGTGCTGTAGATTGGGTCTAGGGAATAAACACTTGGTTCAGCATCTTACACTGGCCCGAGCCCAGTGGAGAGAACGATCCTCAGTGCCAACAGAGGCAACAGTGCTTAGGAGCACTGCTCGTGGACTGCAGCACCAAAGTAACCAAGGCTGCTGATACCACACTGGCATCTCCCAACCTAGATGCCAACTACTCCTAGGCTGTAGCTCAGAAGAAGGACCTACGTAGCTCGGGACAGTAGTTAACACAAAATTGCAACTCTGAGAATAAAATAACCCACATACTTGATGAATAAGTGACAGTTAAACTATGAGTATGAAATAGTTAAACTATAATTTTAGCTCTGGAATATTTCTTACAACATGATTTTACCCTACTAGCAACTTTATAGTCACTCATTATCTGTGCTTGAGTTATCTCACACATGCCACAGGATGAGAACACATTATTCAACCATCCGACATACCATATCTGTATCTTAACTTATCCCAGGGTGACATGTTTGTGTATGCTCGGCCCTGATATGCCTTTGGCATTTTAAGCAGCGTAAGCAGTGTCAAGCAGTCAAGTAGTACGAGCATCAATTCCGAATATTTTTAAGTGCCTTCAAGCTCTTTTCAGTTTTTCTTTCTTGCAATTTTTTAAAATGATCTTACCTAACCTTGAACTGTGCTACAGATGCTGCTACCTGCTATCTGATTATATTTATATCCTGTACCCAGGCTTGATTTTGACCCAGGCCACCTACCGACACAAACAACATGAGCAAGTTATGATACAACCAGCTATTAGTCTCTCAAAATTCAGTAAGACACACGATTAAAGAAAAAGCAACAGCTATCAGCCACTGCTGCCCCTTGGCCGAGTAGCAATTGCTGGCATGAAAGTGGGTTCACTTCCAACCAAGGCCAGAAGGCATCTGACCAAGAGTTCTTCCCCTACACTACACTCCAGAAGCTAGAGGACTGGGCTTTGAGCCTTGGATTGGAAATTTTACCGTTGGCTGCTGCAGCTCCGGAAGAGAGTGAAGCAGCAACAATGAAGCTGGGTTCCAGCTCTCTCTCAAGAAGGGACAAGAAGCAATTAGGAGCAACTTCTTAATCCACCTGTCAGTTCTCTACACAGTTATGAAAGCTGGCTCTCCTCTGATCATGCAGGTCCACAAAGACATCAGGATCAGAACTAACAATGCACAACAGCCTACACTGACCTTTATTTTGACATTTATTTAGTTGTCATTTACCACACAGGTACTACAATTAGGTTCAGAACAAGGGCAAGCCTACTCTTTGGATATAAGAGAACATGGTCTCTGTAAAGGCAAAAGGCAAAAAAAATTTCCAAGTAGTATATAGGGTAAGCCCACATAAGCAAAAGCAGTTCAAGTTTCCAAACCCAAATCACAGCATCACAAAGGAGGTGAAAAAAAAAAAAAAAGGAATTAATGACCTCATATGTACTTATTAAAGGAGAATAAAAAGTAGAATCATTTATTTCCCATAGCCTGTACAGAAACCATGTAGTTTCTGTAACTGTATATAGTATAGCTAGAGAACTATGAGTTTAGGGATTGTTATTACAATGCTATTGATATTATTATATTTTAAACATACGATATTTTAAACATACAAATCAATACATAATTTTAAAGTTGAACTTTCTGAAGTGCTTCCAAAAGTTACTGTTAAAATTAATTCAAGCTTACGGCATGGAAAGGATACCAAAAGCATACTTGATAACATTTGGGAGAATTTAATAAGGATTATCCTTTTAAAAACTATTGGTACGGAGAGCTGTTTCCAAGATAATAGGTTTTAAATTTTAAAGCAAGTTTTGTGCGTTTATGCATGTACACAGGTAAACACACAGAGCTTCTTTTAGACTGAAGTATTATATGCTCAGATAAATAGGACAAGCCTGTATATAAACCTGAGGACAAACATTTACAGGGAGATTTCATAATCACAGTAGGACATTTTAAAGGCCATTTATACTTCATTAATGCTATGCTTTAAACAAGTTCACACATGTATAACATGCAAGATTTTTCTGGTAACATAAAGCCCACATACAATTATACATACTTTGTGAACAAAATACAAAACTTGTTCCTGATGAAAAAACGTTTCTCTCCAATCATTATCTCTTACAAAATAGTGATTATATATGATCAACCTCTTCTTGTGCCTAGCTTACTCTCTATTATACACTAAATACTGTTTCACCAAACAGTTCTCAGATACAAACTGAATACTGTATGGAGCAATAGTTGGGTTTTTTTTACATGTATAGGCACAAATCATTTTCTGCAGCAAATTTAGTATTTGTTTTGCACAGACCAAACCCACTGATTTCATAGTCATATTCTCCCTGACTCATTGGATTGTATCTCACTTGCTATTTGAAAGAATAAGCAGAATAGGGAAGTGTGAACAGCATTAGCAAGACTGTAAAAAGAGAGGAGCGCTTTGACCTTTCTATATGGTTTACAAAGTAAATCAAACTTGCGCTTCAGGCACTCATCTGTGGGTGAGTAAATCTACAAATTATAATGCAGGGTGAGTAGCAAAAAGGTTAACATGTCTTTGAGCATACAGAACAAAGGATGGGAGACAATGAGAACAGTAATGAATACGCATGCTATATACACACTTTACAGATCTAGCAGTAATGTAAGAAGACAGCAAGGTTTGGGGGTTTGGTTGTTTGTTTTTTTTTTAAATTTACACACGCATGCAATTAGTAACAGCAATAAATAAAAGTTGTGGACTGAGGTGTAAAAAAAGAGATGACCTATGGCAACTCTTTGTCATTAGATTCTTTTACTCGTGTATAAACTGATGATTCTGTGAAGAATTCTAAAATATTTGCTACCATTGTCACTGTTAACATTTAAATATTAAATTCATTAGAAATAAAGAATGGGAAAAGCATAACTGCTAGAATTTCCACATACTACACTAGACAGGTATGAATTAAAGCCAAAGTACTCAGACTGCTGTTAGAGGAAGTTAAGTTAGCAGGTAGCACATCAATATGGTAGTCTACAATAAAAGACATTGAATTATTTTTATGTTTAGTCAGGCAAATATTTTGCATTTCCTGAATGATAGGTATAGGTTTCAATTGTTTTCCTATTCTAATTTTGAGTGGAATCTATTTAAATATGATATTACTTAAGATTTACCTGTCCCTTTGCTATCAGGTAAGCAACAATCGAAGTATGTCCAAACTGGGCAGCCAAATGAATACAGCTACATCCTTCTCCATCAATTAGCGACGGATCTGCCCCATATTTCATCAGCTGTACAACCATGGATAAGTGACCCTGTCTAAATGTAACAAAACACAAAAAACAAACAACTGAATAACTATACACAGAAAAACTATTAAAATTTTAATATTTGAATACAATAAATACATTTAGCAGTTAATTACACTACCAGAGCTTCTGCACGTTCACTCATACTTTGAAAACAACAATTGTCACAATCTGATTCTGCAACTGAGTAAGCAAACTCATTCACATGAGCAAATTCTATGCAGCCAATGCATGCATCACATGCAATTAGCTTAAGTGTGTTGTACACCAAAAGGCCAGTCAACAAAACCCACAAGTTGTTAATTTAGAAACGTAGTCTACTGTGACTTCTTCCAATCTACATATGAAACCTGCTATTTTAAGAGATGTCAAACAGGCTATGTACTCTCACTGTTTGCAGGGCATATGGTTTATCTTTCTACTATTAAAAACAGAGTGAAATAAAAATAGGAAGAAAAAAAAAAAAGGAAAACTGAAGGCCTACACTTCCTCCACACTACATCAAAAGCTTAAGCATCTTTTTGGCTTAATAAGCATAAGCATATCCTTCTTTTTGATATGGTGCCTGTCAGCACACAGTTTCTGACATGAGCAAAAAGACCTTTTCAACGTCAGAAGCAGCTTCGGACAATGCTTCACAGAACAACAGATTACAGCTATGAACACCAGGAAATTTAATCAAGCTTTTGTGCTATTAACACAGAATGTAGTGCGTGGTCTGTAACAAAGAAATATACAAGCTAAAATCTTTAATGGAGGCTAACAAGCACATCCTCATCTTTAGTAAACAAATTATTTTGATACAATAAATGTTCTAAAAGCTAATTTCGTAAGTCTTCTTTTTCAGTCTACAGTTAAAAATACTAATATGGATAGTGTTTCTTTCCCGCCTATTTCTAGGCGGTTGTCTGAAGAAGCAGCTACTACTTGAAGGCTGTCTTCAATTTTCCCAGCCATTCATCATTCTTGGATCATCTTCTACGTCATAAATCTGATTTTAAGTGCATCTTTAAAAAAAAAAAAATAAAAAATCCACACACGTAATAGAACACTGCAAGGACAATGTCACAAAATCTTCCCAAGCCCCACCTGCACAAGTGTTGCTCAACTTTGAAAGACTGACAAAAATAAGATCTCCAAAGTAAGAGTAAACCGAGGTGACTATAGACTCTAATTTTACTTTACTGTTTTTCCTATCATAGCAATCATCTTCCTCTACATCAGAAATACATAAGACAAAACCTGAATTATATGCTGAAAGCTCCTGTAGCTCAAACGTACCACACTCACAGTGTGCCGTTATCAATGACTGAATTAATTCTTGTACAAAGTGTTCCCAGAAAATACAGCAATTTCATAAATCAATCAGTAACAGATTCCAAGTTAAGAAAAAAAACACAGGAAAAGAAAATTCCAGCAGACTTTTCCCCACCTTGTTGCCCAGTGAAGTGGGGTAGAATTTAAATCTCCTCCAAGCTGATCAACGATAGCACCTTTTGATATATAGTATCTGGAATAACAAAAGTTGTAAACATTATTGCTTGTTTTGGTTAAATATAAAGGACATAGAGTAAGTATGTTTGATGTTATACGAA
Organism: Ciconia boyciana; assembly: GCF_034638445.1. Taxonomy (NCBI): domain Eukaryota; kingdom Metazoa; phylum Chordata; class Aves; order Ciconiiformes; family Ciconiidae; genus Ciconia; species Ciconia boyciana. The sequence continues at coordinate 43,316,629 of NC_132934.1, read as the reverse complement.
ACAGGCAGTTACAAACCAGAAGATCAGAACCCTTCCTTGCCTTCATATAACCTTCCTTTTAAGAGGTCATGCATATACATTCTGTTTTTTACTTTTCTGATGTGGGTTGGGAGAGTAGGGATGCTTCCTACTGTGTTTTAAACATGCTGCTATTTCCTAGTTTCGTTCTAAGGTAAAACAGAATAATTGATACTTTTTTTTTTTTGTGTGTGTATATATATACACACACACACACATGTATACACTCGTACAAACTGTCTACCACAGAAGTATTTTAATAAAATGGATTCTTCTAAAATATTTAGGGGTTGCTGCATTAAAAAGAATTCTGAGTTAATGGTAAAAGAATATGCTGCTAGAAGACTAGCATATTTAGAGAATTTTGGCTAAAATGGCAAAAATCATATACAATTCAACTTGAAGCACGTATCACCACTGGAATGGCCCTGCTGAAGTCATTGTTCCAAGAGCTCACACTCAAGTTATGTGTTTAGCCAAGTACTGAGATTTTTGCATACTTCCCAATTGTTATTAATGACAGGACAAAAACACCTGAGTATTTAAAAAAATACTTCTAAATGATGGGCTAGAAATTATTTTCCTCTCAAGAACATTTATAAAAAGACATGCTACCTGTAGGAACAAACCAAGTTACCCATATTTAACTGCAGCAATTCATACTAATAGTCATTTGGACTGTTTCTGTGAACTGTTTTCCTTGCTGTTTTATATGGGAAACTAAACTAGCAATATTACTTTTCCTTTGTGAAAGAAAATGCACACCTTACAAAGAAATTACTGTTTTTAAGAAACAGGCCTTCCCAGAAGGCTTCTAGTTCTTAATGCACTACTGTATAAGCCAATGGAAAAAAAAGTTATTACTAACATACCTTTGAAAAGTACTATCTAGCTATAAACTCCTAAGCACTTGCACATCTCAAGTACCTGTAGCTGCAGACTTTTTGCTTTCCAAATACCTGTCAGGTATATATGTCTCCTGCTCTCCCGTCCACACAAACTGTGCTTCAAATCCTCAGCACTGAGTTTCTGGCACCTCAATTTCCTCTAAGTGTTTCAAGACATGGCAAAAAGAAGGGCAACAAACAAAACAAACATGTCCACACTAAAAACATTGAAAGGAAAAGTCCCTTTATACAGTTGCTTTAGAGCCATCAGACACAATGCAGTACTTCAGCAGACTTGCCAAAGTCATATAAACTCTGATTTGTATGACAAACAAGATCTGCTCTGATTGACGCAGGACAGTCCACTCCACTGGTCTCCAGCACCAAAAGAACAAAATTGCAACATCTCTCTGCTGAAGGTAAGCTTTTGGATTTCTCAATGAGAACAACCAAAGATTTTGTGAAAGTCTTGGTCCCGTGTAGGTGAAAAGACAAGGGGTATATAAGGTAAACAGACAATGTAATTTTGTTATTGTGAAGTGAAGTCTCAACTACCAAAGAACAAATTTGAAAAAGGCACTGAGAAGCCATTTAGTCCACCTAGGGAAGGAGTTCCCAAGGAAATCTTGTCTAGATAAAAGCACAGAGAAATTCAGTAAAAGCTTGGATGCATCTCACTGATGTGACAGCCACTCATGGGGAGGTGAACATTAAACAGATTGTCTTCATTCAAACACTGGTCCCTGCAGAAACACAGAATATGTTCAGATTCTACTGAGCAGCAGTACTGCTTACTGGTTAGTACATTTTATTTAGAAGGAAGAACTTGCAGTTTGACAACTGGGAAAAGACAAGGCAGCAATCTCCTGCCAGATGGTGCATTGAAATAACATTTTATGTTTCCTTAAGGGTGTTCTTAGACTAAATTGAGATTTATTGTTGCATTTCAGTTTCAGTACACATAAATGGTGATATTTTTCTGCAAAACCAGACTGAGAACTTAATCTCCTTGTCTAGGTAGATCTTGCAGGACCTATTTTGTGCTTGGTGAGAATGTCTCTGCAGAAAGGAGGAACTGGGCAATTCTACTCTCAGTGAGTCATCTAATCTTCCACACTAGAAGATGCCAGGTGTGCAAGTCCTATTTAAGCAATCTACTTACATTCAAAGCAAGTAGGTCTGATAAGAGGTCGCCTTAAGAAGAAAATACTTCCACTGATCTCCACATTAGGATCACTAAGTCTTTGCTAGCCATTTGAAAACTGCCTCAGCTTGCATTCAGTGCTTGTGGAATCAAAGTGCGTGCAGTCACTGTTGCCAGAAGGAGGAAAAGTAGAAGAAAAATCCTTGCCAGGAGAAAGTTTGACACAGGGAATGAAGAAATGCAGTCACTAGGTAACTGTAGAGATGAAAGGCCAATTTTTGCATTTTTACAAAATTGAGTTGAAGACACACCCATAGGTCAGAGTCATGATGAAAAGAGAATTACGTTGTGGATGTCTGACACTTATCCCTAATCCTACACAAATAAGAAACGGTTCTGTAGTTTTCCTTATAAAATATCAATGGGATTCACCGGTATCTATGCTGAATCTCAAGTATCACAATAAACAGGATGAGGAAATACTAAAAACAAGAGAAGTCCAATTCTAAGCCTGCACTCTCCACAGACGAGCTGCTAAGCTATTTCACTGGGAAGACCTTTTATAGTCAATACGCAGTAAGCAAGACACTGAGATCTGGTATCATGAGAGCAGATCACTCACACTTCAAGCCTATCTCTGTGATACCAAGCTCACTAGCCAACGTATTTAAAGCAATTATCCATTGCACATAATGGGCACAAATAGTGGAGACCTGGGGAGAGATGTGATAGGATCAAACAAAAAGAAAAACACAGAATAATTTCCTTCTAAGGAAATAGAATAATCAGTGTCTCACAAAAGAGGGAGTGAGAGAGTGCACAATATGCTGGGTGATATAAACTAAAATAAATCAAGACCCCCTAAAGACAGAGGAACTTGGAGCATAAGAACTGCATTGGAGGAATGATTTTTAGATGCAGTTAAACACATAAGTAGTCACATGCACTCTAGTAAACAGCAGGAAGAAAATGCAATGCAGTATTCCACAGCGGTAGAGATGCATCAAGAAGGGACAAGAGCTTTGACATACTGTTGAGGAAAAAGGAAGAATTAGACACATTAGATTTAAGAACATTCAATTGTCAGGGCCCATACTAAAATAACTTGAAAGAGATATGGCTGGTACGATTAAAGTTATGTTGAATTAAGATTCTCAGAACAAGTTTCCAGCACTCAAATGTAGGTGGAGAGATCTCGCTAACATATAATAAAGACCTAACTGGAAATTCAGATAGAGATTTAAGCATGAAATGTTTGCCTTCTGGCCAGTCCATGATCACTTCCAAGATTCCTGGGTGATTTTGGTTTCCTATTCAAACCCGTTGTGAGTTCAGTGAGACCCACTTACTCCATGTAGCATCCGTTGCATGATGTGTACAGAGGATCCTCCCTTTGAACATCCAGCCCACCACCAGCAGCCAGGATGCCAGGAGCTGTGCTTCAGTACAGACCGCTTCCAAAGCAGCTCGAACCCCTTCATGTGCTGCCAATATCTCTTATTCAGTTGGAGTATAGCGGGCCTTGGATCCTCTGTATCCCTGACTCCAAAACCCTAGGGGTCAACCTCGAGTCTCCCCTGGTGCTTTCTGCCAGAGGCTCCAGGTAGGGCCATTCTCCCCAGCTGCGGTGTAGAGCACATTCCTTACATCTCGTCCTGCACGGACTGGCCCAAGGGCTACTGCATGAACTATCTCCCGTTTAATTTGTTCAAAGGCTTGTCGTTGCCCAGGACCCCACTTGAAATCGTTCTTCTTCCAGATCACTTGATAGAGAGGGCTTACAATCAGGTTGTAATTTGGAATGTGCATTCTACAAAAATCCACAATGCCTAAGACAGCTTGTGTTTCCTTTTTGCTAGTTGGTGAAGCCACGGCTGTTACTTTGTTAATCACATCCTCTGGGATCTGTCAACATCCACCTTGCCATTTTATTCCTAAAAACTGGATCTCCTGTGCAGGTCCCTTGACCTCACTTTGTTTTATGGCAAAACTGGCTTTCAGGAGGATTTGGACTATTTTCTTTCCTTTCTCAAAAACTTCCTCTGCTGTATTGCCCCACATCAGTGTCAACAACGTATTGCAGATGTTCTGGAGCTTCACCCTGTTCCAGTGCTGTCTGGATCAGTCCATGGCAAATGGTAAGGCTGTGTTTCCACTCCTGGGGCAGTCAATTCCAAGTGTACCAAACGCCCCTCCAAGTGGAAGCAAACTGTGGCCTGCACTCTGCTGCCGAAGGGACTGAGAAAAACACATTAGCAATATCATTTGTGGCATACCACTTGGCTGCCTTTGACTCCAGTTCGTATTGAAGTTCCAGCATGTCCGGCACAGCAGTAGTCCGCGGTACCTTGACTTCATTCAGGCCACAATAGTCTACTGTCCGTCTCCACTCTCCATTAGACTTTCGCACTGGCCATATAGGACAGTATAATAAAGAAATGTCTTTTGGAGACACTGAATTATTTCACAGAATCGTTTAGTTTGGAAGGGACCTTTGGACATGATCTAGTCTACCCATCCCTGATCAAAGCATCTAGATCATGTTGTCTAGGATCATGTCCAGTTGGGTTCTGAATGTCTTCAAGGATGGAGAGTTTACAACCTTTCTGGGCAACCTGTGCCAATGCTCAATCACCTACCCAGTAAAATAAGTGTTTCCTGATGTTCAGATGGAACTTCAGGCGTGTTTTAATTTGTGCCCTCTGCCTCTTATCTTGCCCCTGGGCAGCAGTGAGAAAAGTCTGGCTCTGTCTCCTTTACTCCCTCCCATCAGGTATATTATTGATAAGATTCCAGGTATTATATTACCAGGTATCCCAGGTACTTATATATATTGATAAGATCCTCCTTGAGCACCTTACATACATTGACGAGATAAGCCTTCTCTTCTCTAGGCTAAGAAGTCCAAGCTCTTGCAGCCTCTCCTCATGTCAAATGTTTCAGTCCCTTTATCATCTTTGCGTCCCTGCACTGGACTCACCCCCATTAAGTCCATATCTTTCTTGCAAAGGGGAACCCACAACTTCACACAGATGTTCAGCTTCAACAGTTGAGTAGAGAGGACAGATCACTTCCCTCAACCTGCTGGCAATGTGTTTCTTAATGCGGCCCAGTATACCACTGACCTTTTTTTCTGCAAGGGTGCATTGCTGCTTCACAGACAGCTTCCTGTCCACTAGGACCCCAAGGTCCTTCTCATCAGATCTAAACCTTTATCTATGTACCTATCTTTATCTATTTAATCTTCTTTTAAGAGAACTGCATCAGGACACAGAAAGTCCTTTAAAAACAAGATGAGAAACATGAACCTGAGATCTTCTAGAAACTCAAGACCTGGTCTGATGAAGCTGCTGGTGATGGACATACATGGAGAGAACGTGCTTAAATAAGGATGTTTTGCATTTGTTTTTATGTGTAAGTACACATATTCATTAATAAGAACTGTTTTGAAAAGTGGACTGATTGAAGATGTGCAGTTTATGTCAAATATTCTAGAAAACTGCAATTCAATAATATTTTGTGTATTTAGATTTAATTGCACATGCTTAATTAATTGTTTTGTTACTGGTAGAGAGAAAAAACCACAATGTTCTATACACACTCATAATTTGTAAAACAGCAAGTACTAAGAATTATCTCTTCAGAATTTAAGCTCTCCATGTTCTGAAAGATAACAACAGGTTTTAAAACACAGTCTCAAATATTATGCTCCAGATTTTATAAACTGAAAAGCAAAAAAATACCCTAAATCCCATAGCTCCCACTATTAAAGATTGTTATTACTTGAAAGGAGAGGTGCTGCAATGTTACCTGTTGTAACAGCAGTGGTTTTAAAATGCAAAGAAGTTATCTAAGTTAGAACTTCTTGAAATGCAGAAGGACATAGAAATTGCCCCTTGCATGATATTAATCTTGCTTATTGAAAAAAAATCACTACTATCTAGCATCAAATTTCCCCTCCTCAAAAAAGAAATTTGGTATTTCAACCTTTATACCACAGTATAAAGGAATTGCACGTGCAGCTGACCAGCTGTTCCACAGGTTTATCTCATTTGAGAAGTGTCTGAGCTTGACTTCTGGACATTTAATAGGTTTTATTTCCATTAACTGTGTCATCAAAACATTGCTGCCAAAATGCAAATTATGTCTTTTGACTACTCCCCCCGCCCCTAAATTTCAAGACCAAAAATTGAGGTTTTTCAGAGAATTAAGATTATTTAACAACTTAAAAAAAAGAAATCATCGTTTTTAAGGACATGCTTGGTTTATGTTTAACTTAAAGTGTAATACATACTTCACCAGATCTATCCTGTTGTTGATTGCAGCCCAGTGGAGAAGCGTTACGTTTTCTTTGTCTGGTTGTCGTACATCATAACCTGCTTCCACCAACTCTCTACATCGTTCATATATTCCATACCTCAAAGAAGAAAATAAGATTTTTTCAAAGTTGTTACCTTGGATAAAAATGCATTCAGCAAACACCACACTTATGGTCACAATACAAAAGCTTCAACAGAAGAGAAACAAAGCAGAAACTTTACTTTCTGTTTCTATATGATTACAGATCTCTTGCAACAAGAAGTTTCCACTGGCAGAAGTTGTATTAACCAATTCAAGATTTTACAGAAAACTTGTCTCTGCAGCAAACTATACATTAGAGCAAGACAAAACATAGATAAGCATTAAAACAAGTATAAATAAAACTCTTCTCTTCCCAGCAACTCCACTACATTTGTTTCTCCCACCTCTGTTCCCCTTCCTTTCCATCTCTTGAAGACCAAAAGAGCTTAGCCCAACAGATTTGACAGTATCTTCCTAAAATTCCAGGGGCAGATTAATCAGCCACTCGATGGGGATTAACAGTGGAGCACCTCTTTGTGTCACCTTTCCACCTTTCTGTAGCAAGAATAACAACTTCAGCACTTCTTCAATAATAATTATGAAACTGGTATTAACTGAATGATCAATCTAATTGATCATCAGATCAATTGCAAACACTAGCAGAGCTCAAACACTTCCCATTTTTCTTCTCAGATAACAAAAAAATAGCAATTTGTCTCATAAAAGTTATAGTACCATCTACTTTTTTATACCACTTCAAAATTCTATACTTTCATATGAAATTAATTCTTTCATTAAAGATGACTATTAAATGTGAGATACCTTCATTTGAAAAAAAATTCTGCATACATTTTGAAAGTTGAAACAATTCAGGAAGTATACACATCACTTAGGCATCTAATGTAGGACTAACTCCAACATTAAATAAAGTTTGTCTTGATGCTTACACTGTTCTACTGCCTATTTTTAGTGGCAATAAAAGAAATGCAGAAAGGCGAGTAAAGATTCCATTTCAATGTCTGTACAACCCACAGGGATTTCTCAAGTCTTGAGGAGGAGACTGATGTGTGGGCAAACCTTGAAATCAAGATCAATGCCTCATGACATCCGACTTCTGCTACAGCTGAATGTTAATAGCCTCTCAAAGTTGGAATTTAAGTAAGTTTTCCTTATGCTGCTTCTATGTTCTACTTTCTGCAGGAGAGCCAGCCTTAGACAACTTTAAGTCTCCTTTGCTCCACTTGATAGGCTTTCGTAACTGATAGAGATCTTCTTTCCAGGGTAGTTACCATTCTTACTTTTTTTTTCATGTATTTGAATGGATCCTCAATCTGGACAGCACTCCCTTAGTGAGACCTCAAATGACTCAAATCAACAAACCTCAGGAATGCTTTCCAAGCCTATCGTAGGCTTGAAGCACATAAATTAGTTGGACACTATCAAAAAAGAAGTACTAGACATAACAGCCTACTTAGATCATGTTGTTTTCAATTTCTTAGGAAAGTTGTATTAGAAATTATGAAAAATGCTAGAAATTGCTGTCATACCTATAACCTTTCCAAACATTACAAAAGGTGAGAACAAAGACTATTGCAGGCAGTACATACCAATTGGCAACAAGTCTGTAAAATTTGGTCCCTCAGACTGAGTAAAAAAGCAGCAGTCACGAATAATTTTGATGACAAAGCTTTGTTTTTAATTGGGGGGGGGGAGGGGGGGGCGGCGGCAGAGAGAGAAGAGGTTTGGTTTACAAAGACTTAAAAATATGCAACCAGCTAGACAAGATACACATACTCAGACACACATAACTGCCAGGAAAACTGATAAGGTTCTAAGTCTGGCCAATCTTCAGATGCACTATCTCCCAAGTCCCAGTCTAGATGAGCAGTGTGGCCTGATGAGTGCCTCTTCAAATGGCTTAACCCCTACCATTCCTGACTTTCCCCACCCCAGCTGAAAGGGCCACCGAAACAGGTCAGGACTACTAAAGGCAGGTCAGCTAAGAATGAGGAGTGAGAAGAGATAGTAGAAGAGATGGGGGAAAGAAGGACTTCTGAAAGCAAGACTGCAAATTCTGATCTTACTGCAGTACAATATCATACTAGCATATTACAACATCTAGAGGTAACCTGGAAAGTGATTCATACAGAATAGCAAAACACCCTTTTGTTGACAAGCTGTTCTACTCCAGTCAGCTGTTATGACAACCCTTCCTACTGTAGACAAGCCTGCTGCCTTTGTTTAAACAACTAACTGAAGCCATAATGTAAGAAATTATTGACCGATAGCCCTGCTATTAGGTTTAACACTCATCAGCTAAAAAAATTGTTCTGCCTAAGGCTGAGTTTAGCTGACACTCATCCTGCTTAAGTAAGTAGGACTACACCACAAGAAGTAATTATATTAATAAAATATTCTAAGTTATTGGAAAGAGACAAAGAACACAATAATGCTAACTTCTATAAAGTGTAAGAGGCAATCATGTAAACCTTTCACGCAATGGATTAGGATTTTCCTGACACGTACCGGTTTTGGTTGGGATCAAGTTAATTTTCTCCATAGCAGCTCCTGTGGGGTTATGTTTTGGATTTGTGACCAAAACAGTGTTGATAACACCGGGATGTTTTAGCTATTACTGAGCAGTGCTCACACAGCATCAAGGCCTTTTCTGCTTCTCACGCTGCTCCACCAGCGAGTAGGCTGGGGGTGCACAAGAAGCTGGGAAAGGACACAGCTGGGACAGCTGACCCCAGCTGACCAAAGGGCTATCCCATTTCACATGACACTGTACTCAGCAATAAAAGCTGGGGGAAGAAGAAGGAAGGGGGACATTTGGAGCGATAGCGTTTGTCTTCCCAAGTAACTGTTACGCGTGATAGAGCCCTGCTTTCCTGGAGATGGCTGAACACCTGCCTGCCCATGGGAAGTAGCAAATTAATTCCTTGTTTTGCTTTGCTTGCATGCACAGCTTTTGGGTTCCCTATTAAACTGACTTTATCTCAACTCATGAGTTCTCACTTTTACCCTTTGATTCATTTCCCCTTCCCACTGGAGGGGGAGTGAGCGAGCAGCTGTGTGGGGCTCAGCTGCCTGCTGGGGTTAAACCACAACATTACTATTAGTCAGCTATGGTAAACCATACAAATAATTTAGATGAGTGTCCTATCAAGTTAGCTACACAACACAAAATGAACCTCCTTGAAAGTAACCTCTCATACCTAGTCAAGTTTTTGTTAGACCATGCTACCAAGAAAGGTAAAACCAAGCAGCACTGTCAGTCTTCAGGGGGATGGGGCAGAGGGAGAGGGGTGTTTGTTCCTTGGGGTTTTGTGGGGGTGAGGGGGTTTGTGGGATATTTTTATTTTATTTTAAGCAAATATCTAGTCTTACAGAGAACGTGATGCTGCTTTCTGAAGAACTTTGCTCAAGAGGTATGAAAATGAAGGAGAGCTGTGGCAAGCAGGTGAATCGACTCTGCAGCCTGTTGAGGCAGAACACTGTTGCCAATGCCCCTGCAGAATCACAGAATCATATAGGTTGGAAAAGACCTTTAAGATCATCAAGTCCAGCTGTAAACCTAACACTACCAAGTCCACCACTACACAATGTCCCTAAGCACCTCATCCAAACATCTTTTAATACCTCCAGGGATGGCGACTCAACCACTTCCCTGGGCAGCCTGTTCCAATGCTTGATAACCCTTTCAGTGAAATAAAATTTCCTAATATCCAATCTAAACCTCCCCTGGCGCAACTTGAGGCCATTTCCTCTCGTCCTATCACTTGTTACTTGGGAGAAGAGACCGATTTCACCTCTCTACAACCTCCTTTCAGGTAGTTGTAGAGAGCAATAAGGTCTCCCCTCAGCCTCCTTTTCTCCAGGCTAAACAACCCCAGTTCCCTCAGACATTCCTCATCAGACTTGTGCTCCAGACCCTTCACCAGCTTCGTTGCCCTTCTCTGGACACGCTCCAGCAACTCAATGTCTCTCTTGGAGTGAGGGGCCCAAAACTGAACACAGTAGTCAAGGTGCAGCCTCACCAGTGCCGAGTACAGGGGCACGATCACTTCCCTAGTCCTGCTGGCCCTGCTATTTTTGATACAAGCCAGGATGCCATTGGCTTTCTTGGCCACCTGGGCACACTGCTGGCTCATATTCAGCCAGCAGTCGACCAACACCCCCAGGTCCTTCTCTGCCAGGCAGCTTTCCAGCCACTCTTCCCCAAGCCTGGAGCGTTGCATGGGGTTGCTGTGGCCCAAGTGCAGGACCTTGCACTTAGCCTCATTGAACCTCATACAATTGACCTCAGCCCACCGATCCAGCCTGTCCAGGTCCCTCTGCAGAGCCTTCCTCCCCTCAAGCAGATCAACACTCCCACACAACTTGGTGTCAACTGCAAATTTACTGAGGGTGCACTCAATCCCCTCGTCCAAATCATTGATAAAGATATTAAACAGAACTGGCCCCAACACAGAGCCCTGGGGAACACCGCTTGTGACTGGCCGCCAACTG